>NC_084744.1:46365370-46492870 GCF_033978785.1 Entelurus aequoreus
TGATGTCATGTTGGGTTATTTTTACACCACAGGCATGCGATGCAGGGGCGAGGGGGTGGAGGGGGGCATGGATCATGGCTCCAAATGGGTGAAAGTGAGATGAAATAGGGTGAGGATATCAGCAGCTCCTTTAATCTTCGCCAGACCAACTTTATAACAACACAATCGCGGCCAGAGAGAAGCACTATACTCCCTCATGTCTTTCATTTTGCTTTTTTTTTTATTATGCCATCTGACAGCTAAGTGACAGCAGTCACCCCTGAAGCAGCCATGCTGCGGGCACATGGGGGGATGGAGGTTGGGTTATTGAACTCTAAGAAGTCCGACACACATGAACGCACGTGCACGTTATCGTACATGCACACACACACGAGAGCTGTCCAAAAAAGGTGACGGCCGTGACAATGACTGGAGGAGAATGTGACAAGCTGTCTCCGGACTACACTGCGCCGGTCACCTGCTGATAGAAGAAAAAGCCCGCAGAGCTGGGGATGACATTTGCAGTCATAATAACATAATATGTCAGCTGTTGGGTTTCTTTGAAATAAAGATTGTTTCAACTTCAGAAAAAGAGCTGAATAAACGGTGTGTCCCTGCAGCTGTCACAATGCATATTAGAAACTTTAATGTTCAAAAAGAGCTAGTGTTATAGTAATATTTCTGACTATACCTCTTAAGGCCCAAGCTGTTTGTTTACATGCTTTTTTTTATTTCCCTTTGCTATTTGGGCTTATTGGACCCTAATTAGAATAAAAACTAAGAATAATTTCTTATTTAATGTACTTAGTCCATAAGTAACAAACGTGTACTTCATGTTTAGTGACATGCTAATTCTTATTTTAACACCTTTTTTTTTCCAAATTCCATTGTATGTTATACTCTTCTGACACCACCAGATGGCAGTATAAGTGTCCACATAAGCGGCCATAAGACCCCAATTCAGTAGTGTACACAATTTTGAAAATAAGAGCTAAAAGGTGCTGTCCACGCATGTGGCCACTAAGGCCTTTAGAGGGTTATGTAATAGAAAGGACTCCTTTTAAAGGGGACCTATGATACATTTATTTTCTGACTTACACTACCGTTCAAAAGTTTGGGGTCACCCAAACAATTTTGTGGAATAGCCTTCATTTCTAAGAACAATAATAGACTGTCAAGTTTCAAATGAAAGTTCTCTTTTTCTGGCCATTTTGAGCGTTTAATTGACCCCACAAATGTGATGCTCCAGAAACTCAATCTGCGCAAAGGAAGGTCCGTTTTGTAGCTTCTGTAACGAGCTAAACTGTTTTCTAATCATCAATTAGCCTTCTGAGCCAATGAGCAAACACATTGTACCATTAGAACACTGGAGTGATAGTTGCTGGAAATGAGCCTCTATACACCTATGTAGATATTGCACCAAAAACCAGACATTTGCAACTAGAATAGTCATTTACCACATTAGCAATGTTTAGAGTGTATTTCTTTAAAGTTAAGACTAGTTTAAAGTTATCTTCATTGAAAAGTACAGTGCTTTTCCTTCAAAAATAAGGACATTTCAATGATAAATAAATAAACGGGTTATACTTGTATAGCGCTTTTCTACCTTCAAGGTACTCAAAGCGCTTTGACACTATTTCCACATTCACCCATTCACACACACATTCACACACTGATGGCGGGAGCTGCCATGCAAGGCGCTAACCAGCAGCCATCAGGAGCAAGGGTGAAGTGTCTTGCCCAAGGACACAACGGACGTGACTAGGATGGTAGAAGGTGGGGATTGAACCCCAGTAACCAGCAACCCTCCGATTAATGTGACCCCAAACTTTTGAACGGTAGTGTATACCAAACCCAAAACCAGTTAAATTGGCACGTTGTGTAAATCGTAAAGTTCCATTCACACATTTAAAAAACACTTTAAGACCAATGTCTTGGAAAAAATATATTACTCTTGAATCAACACAGTAGTTAATACTATGATCATTGTTCATTTCAAACTAAATGTGGGATATAAATAATAATGGAAGAATAATTGTTTGTATATAGTATATAATTGGTACAAAGGTTTAACTAACACGTGTACAAGGATATTTCACATGTCTTTACTGTGTATATAATTGAACAGTGTTTATGTTGTGTACAAGGTGCATTTATAATATGTTGTGCAAAGGAAATGTCATATTTTTAGGAAACTCATCTTATATTTGACATTGTTTATAGGGTTAGGCGCAACAAGTGTTCAACTTCAGCCTAAACCCTTTTGGTCTGCAACAATTTCAATTTATGAATGTACAACGGTTTGTTTATTTTGTTGACCACTGACCGAATAAATAATAAACTACCTAAATAAAAACACAGTACAATGATTTGCAAATCCTTTTCATCTTATATTCAATTGAATAGACTGCAAATACAAGATATTTAATGTTCCAACTGACAGACGTTTTTTTTGTTGTTGCAAATAATCATTAACTTAGAATTTCATGGCTGCAACACGTGCCAAAGTAGTTGGGAAAGGGCATGTTCACCACTGTGTTACATGGCCTTTCCTTTTAACAACACTCAGTAAACGTTTGGGAACTGAGGAGACACATTTTTTAAGCTTTTCAGGTGGAATTCTTTCCCATTCTTGCTTGATGTACAGCTTAAGTTGTTCAACAGTCCGGGGGTCTCCGTTGTGGTATTTTAGGCTTCATAATGCGCCACACATTTTCAATGGGAGACAGGTCTGGACTACAGGCAGGCCAGTCTAGTACCCGCACTCTTTTACTATGAAGCCACGCTGTTGTAACACAAGGCTTGGCATTGTCTTTCTGAAATAAGCAGGGGCGTCCTTGATAACATTGCTTGGATGGCAACATATGTTGCTCCAAAACCTGTATGTACCTTTCAGCATTAATGGTGCCTTCACAGATGTGTAAGTTACCCATGTCTTGGGCACTAACAGAGGTGTGGACTCGAGTCACATGACTTGGACTCGAGTCAGACTCGAGTCATGAATTTGATGACTTTAGACTCGACTTGACAAAATGTAAAGAGACTTGCAACTCGACTTAGACTTTAACATCAATGACTTGTGACTTCACTTGGACTTGAGCCTTTTGACTTGACATGACTTGCTACTTTCCCCAAAACCTAAAGCTTAAAAAGTTATTTGGGAGCGCTCAGTAGCTTTCATTTTGTACGTGTCTGTCTATCAGCGTGTGTGCTGCGTGTCAGCGTGTGTGCTCTCAGTACAACAGCCAATCAAGTTAGATCTACATTGTTTTCATCACACAGCATTGATCCAATCAAATTGCAGGACAACCAATGAACAAGAGTTGTCAAACAACGCGCCAGTGAGAAAGATTTATGCCAAAGTTGGTTTCGTTCGGGTATAAAAACTACGACTTGGTCAACGAATTGCCGTATGCAAATCACGCAGTTCGAATATTACAGACGGAGACGCAACAACTTCCAACTTCGTTCGACATTTGAAGTTGCACAAAGAAGGGTAAGTTTTGAATGTAAGATAACGTTTATTGGCTAAGTAACATGACTTTTATTTGCTGTGTAGTTAAATCAGTGAGGCTGTAAACTCACTGCTAACGTCATAACCATAGACATCTTATAAGGGTACACAGCACCGAGCGCTACTGCTTACTGGCGCAGACGAGACGTGGGGCCGCCATCTTGGAGTGGTGATCCGCTCCACTCAGTGCAATTCATTTGGCACGAGCAATGAACTGTCAACGCATTTAATTCATTTTACCTCACTGAATACCACTCATTTTCACGCGCTTTTTTGTCATACGTGTAGCTATGATAACGGACACATGTTTTATTATTCATAGTTTGCTTAACAGTAATAGAATATTCTAATACGCTATAAGTGACCAGACGTCCGAGATTAAAACTGGGAATATAATCCCAGAGAAGGGGGGAAAAAACGGTCAGCTATTTTTAAATTGAAGAAACAATATGATTACGTTATATATACATGCGTATATCCTACATAAACAATGTATGAATACATTAGATATCTATATATCTTATAGACCGTATCTCTGTTGCTGCAGCAGCAGAGAGTTTATTCTGTCGTGACACTTTGTATTGATATTTTGTATTACATTCTTCCCTTAAATGATCATGTTTACAGTGATTGTTATATATGTATTTTGTATGTATGTCGCTTTGGATAAAAGCGTCTGCCAAATACTTAAACATATATAAACACCTGAAAGTCTTTATATCAGCTAAAACCACCAATCTCTTTCACTGGATTCAGAATAAAACCAAATTCTGTTTTACCCAACAATGTTAGTATTCGAATATTGTTACTTGAAGACTTATTCCTGGTTACAATTATACTGTTAAGAAAGTATTGTCTTATATTTTGCCTAAAATGAGAATGCATTATAATCAATGGCGGCTGGTGAATTTTGTTTTAGGTGGGGCAGAAAGTTTGTAAACCAAACCCCTGTAGGGGCGTCATCCTCCCCCAGAAGATTTATTTGTGATTTTCACATACAAATATTGAAGATCTTTGCTCCTTCTCAACTCTGTGGTAATGTTATTTTCATAAAATACAACCAATAGTACATTAATGTTAAATCTTACTTGTGAAAAGTAATCCCCCGATTCCTATTTTCAACAGTCCGCTCATTTGAGCAGGAAAACGCTGAACACCAGCCCGGCATATTTGTTTTCTACCTGTCAACTGTCAGTTTAGGCTGCTCGCCGGCTCCTCGTCACCACTTCAAGATGCAAATTGCTCGCGTCACAGCAACCAATATTGCGTCTACATATAAGATGTTTATGGTTATAACGTCATTTCAAACACGGCAATATGTTGCGTCCACTGCAGTTTGCTACCTTATTCATACTTTTTGTCAAGTGATTTTTTAAGCAGGGTTGCATGAGGTACCTATACATAACGTTACGTTAGTCAATGTATCACACACAGTAACATAACGTTAGACGGCGGTCAGCAGCACCGCGTATTTTAGCCACCTACAAAAAGACAAACAGTCAAATAAAGGTCAGTTAAAATATATACCATATTAAGAATATGTGTACATATTGCATAGGGCCCTGACATCTAAAAAGTACAACTCTGTTCATTGTTATGTTCATGTATTTGTTATGTTTTTCATGTGTACGCACACATCAACACACATACAGTATGAGATGAGGTCAATGAGATAAGGTAAGAACAGAATAGAAACTGCTGTGGAACTAGTTACAATGCAATATGCCATGGAAATACAATGTTAACACTTTTGTACAAATAAGTACAGTTGCACTTGTTTTTGCAAATGTGTTTATTCTGTAAAGGAATGAGTTAAATGTTTAAAATTGTTTAAACTATTAAAATGACTGGTTAATAGTGCTATTATGAATTGAAATGTCAGTACTATTTTCTTTCCTGCTATTTCAAATGCACTTGTTTTAATAAATAAATACAGCCGTTTAAAAGCATACACAATCTGTGTAAAAATATTAGTCTGTGGTCAAAAGGACTTGAAAGGACTCGAAACTCAAAATGCAGGACTTGTGACTTGACTTGAGACTTTCCAGTCTTGACGTTGGACTTGACTCGGGACTTGCCTGTCTTGACTCGGGACTTGACTCGAGACTTGAGGGCAAAGACTTGAGACTTACTTGTGACTTGCAAAGCAATGACTTGGTCCCACCTCTGGGCACTAATACACCCCCATACCATCACAGATACTGACTTTTCAACTTTGTCTCTACAAGAATCTGGTTGGTTCTTTTCCTCTTTGTTCCGGAGGACACGACGTCCACAGTTTCCAAAAACAATTTGAAATGTGGACTCATCAGACCACAGAACACTTTTCCACTTTGCATCAGTCCATCTTAGATGAGCTCGGGCCCAGCGAAGCCGGCTGCGTTTCTGGGTGTTGTTGATAAATGGCTTTCGCTTTGCATAGTAGAGTTTTAACTTGCACTTACAGATGTAGCGACGAACTGTTACTGACAGTGGTTTTCTGAAGTGTTCCGGAGCCCATGTGGTGATATCCTTTACACACTGATGTTGCTTGTTGAAAGTCACAGGCATCCAATGTTGGTTTCCAGATTCTCTGAACTCTTTGATGATATTACGGACCGTAGATGGTGAAATCCCTAAATTCCTTGCAGTAGCTCGTTGAGAAATGTTGTTCTTAAACTGTTTGACAATTTGCTCACGCATTTGTTCACAAAGTGGTGACCCTCGCCCCATCCTTGTTTGTGAATGACTGAGCATTTCATGGAAGTTGCTTTTATACCCAATCATGGCACCCACCTGTTCCCAATTAGCCTGTTCACCATGTGGGATGTTCCAAATAAGTGTTTGATGAGCATTCCTCAACTTTATCAGTCTTTTTTGCCACTTGTGCCAACTTTTTTGAAACATGTTGCGGTCATCAAATTCCAAATGAGCTAATATTTGCAAAAAATACCAAAGTTTTCCATTTCGAACCTTAAATATCTTGTCTTTGCAGTCTATTCAATTGAATTTAGGTTGAAAAAGGATTTGCAAATCATTGTATTTTGTTTTGTGTGGGGTTTGTAGTTTCAGGGTGCTGGTCTTCCTCCAAATTGTTTAAAACTAGCATCTTTCTACAGGAAATAATGGAAATATTGTGTTCCATTGTCAAATTTTTGCCATCAAGTATGTATTAAGTTCAGCGTTCTAGCAATGTTTCTATTGGTCGTGAGTTCAAACCCCGGCCGAGTCATACCAAAGACTATTAAAAATGGGACCCATTACCTCCCTGCTTGGCACTCAGCATCAAGGGTTGGAATTGGGGGTTAAATCACCAAAAATGATTCCCGGGCGCGGCCACCACTGCTGCTCACTGCTCCCCTCACCTCCCAGGGGGTGAGCAAGGGTGATGGGTCAAATGCAGGGAATAATTTCGCCACACCTAGTGTGTGTGTGACAATCATTGGTACTTTAACTTGAACTTTATTTTTCCATCAGCCTTACTCATTCCAGGCTGCTCCTGTACATGCTTGAAATTGCAATTAGCAGAATGCAATGTTTAAACACAGCAGTTTTTTTTCCCCGGAGCAGCGCACATACTAGCGCCATAAATGCAAATGTCAACTCTCCAGACTTGAAACACACCCATCGTCCCCCCCCCCCCCCCCCCCCCCCCGAACCACATTATTAACGCATCTCCCACACCAGCACCCCACAAAAATCAATTCATTGTTTTTGTAATCAGGGCTTGACAGATGGCTTTAGGCGGAAGGGAACATAAATTGAACTCCAATAATAACCATAAATGTGGCGGTGTGTTTAGGGAAGAGTGATGCCGTGTTGCAGGGCCTCTGAAGGATGAAAGTGACAAACAAGGCTTACGTTGTAATTAACTTAACTACTAATGCTCACAACAGTTATTTTCTGTCATCTCATTTATGGATGAACTGAGATGCTTCAGCCTTTGACGACAATGCTTAGGAGTGACTCCGTGCTGGTTAGTCTGATAATCCCCTGTGGATTTTCTGGTTTCTAATTTCAGAGGCTCTCCTAAATATTCCTTTGTCGGAAAGCGGGTCTATAAAGAAACACCGGCAGCGTCGGTGCATGCAAATGAAATTATTCGCGAGTGGGGAAATAGCAATTGCAATGCATTTTGCTGTATTAAAGCATAGAGGCTAACAGGAAGTAGTCGTCATGCTCGGTATTGCAGACTCCCAAGTGGCTTGCATAAGCACAGTAAATCCTGTGCAACCGATCAACAATAGTCAAAAAATAATAAATCTCTGCTTTTGGTTGCTGCATGGCTGATCACGTGTCAAATGCCAGCTGTTATTCATTTTTTAAAGTACCTTTTTTCATTATTCTTCTTGCCTTTACAACTCTTCTATGGCATCATTGATTTAATTACTCTTACATGAAATCTATTTTGTTTTAATATATTCATAAACTGTATATATATGTGTGTATAAATAGAGCATGAGAGTGAGAGAGAGAGCGAACCTATTAAATCATTGATTTAATTACTCTTACATAAAATCTATTTTGTTCTTATATATTAATATTCTGTGTGTATATATATATATACATATATATATATATATATGAGGGAGAGAGCGAGAATTAAATCATTGATTTAATTACTCTTACTTAAAATCTGTATGTATGTATATATATATATATATATATATATATATATATATATATATATATATATATATATATATATATATATATATATATATATATGTGTGTGTGTGTATATATATATATATATATATATATATATATGTGTGTGTGTGTGTGTGTATATATATATATATATATATATATATATATATATATATATATATATATATATATATATATATATATATATATATATATATATATATATATATATATATATATATATATATAATGTACAAACCCCGTTTCCATTTGAGTTGGGAAATTGTGTAAGATGTAAATATAAACGGAATACAATGACTTGCAAATCTTTTTCAACCCATATTCAGTTGAATGCACTACAAAGACAAGATATTTGATGTTCAAACTCATAAACTTTATTTTTTTTTGGCAAATAATATTTAACTTAGAATTTCATGGCTGCAACATGTGCCAAAGTAGTTGGGAAAGGGCATGTTCACCACTGTGTTACATGGCCTTTCCTTTTAACAACACTCAGTAAACGTTTGGGAACTGAGGAGACACATTTTTTAAGCTTCTCTGGTGGAATTCTTTCCCATTCTTGCTTGATGTACAGCTTAAGTTGTTCAACAGTCCGGGGGGTCTCCGTTGTGCTATTTTAGGCTTTATAATGCGCCACACATACATATACATACACATACATACAGGCAGGCCAGTCTAGTACCCACACTCTTTTACTATGAAGCCACGTTGATGTAACACGTGGCTTGGCATTGTCTTGCTGAAATAAGCAGGGGCGTCCATGGTAACGTTGCTTGGATGGCAACATATGTTGCTCCAAAACCTGTATGTACCTTACAGCATTCATGGCACCTTTACAGATTTGTAAGTTACCCATGTCTTGGGCACTAATACACCCCCATACCATCACAGATGCTGGCTTTTCAACTTTGCGCCTATAACAATCCGGGTGGTTCTTTTCCTCTTTGGTCCGAAGGACACGACGTCCACAGTTTCCAAAAAACATTTGAAATGTGGACTCGTCAGACCCCAGAACACTTTTCCACTTTGTATCAGTCCATCTTAGATGAGCTCAGGCCCAGCGAAGCCGATGGCGTTTCTGGGTGTTGTTGATAAACGGTTTTTGCCCTGCATAGGAGAGTTTTAACTTGCACTTACAGATGCAGCGACCAACTGTAGTTACTGACAGTGGGTTTCTGAAGTGTTCCTGAGCCCATGTGGTGATATCCTTTACATACTGATGTTTGTTGATGCAGTACAGCCTGAGGAATCGAAGATCACAGGCTTAGCTGCTTACGTGCAGTGATTTCTCCAGATTCTCTGAACCTTTTGATGATATTACGGACCGTAGATGGTGAAATCCCTAAATTCCTTGCAATAGCTGGTTGAGAAAAGTTTTTCTTAAACTGTTCAACAATTTGCTCACGCATTTGTTGACAAAGTGGTGACCCTCGCCCCATCCTTGTTTGTGAATGACTGAGCATTTCATGGAATCTACTTTAATACCCAATCATGGCACCCACCTGTTCCCAATTTGCCTGTTCACCTGTGGGACGTTCCAAATAAGTGTTTGATGAGCATTCCTCAACTTTATCAGTATTTATTGCCACCTTTCCCAACTTCTTCGTCACGTGTTGCTGGCATCAAATTCTAAAGTTAATGGTTATTTGCAAAAAAAAAAGTTTATCAGTTTGAACATCAAATGTGTTGTCTTTGTAGCATATTCAACTGAATATGGGTTGAAAATGATTTGCAAATCATTGTATTCCGTTTATATTTACATCTAACACAATTTCCCAACTCATATGGAAACACGGTTTGTATATAATGTGTATATATATACAGTATATGTGTGTATATATATTTATGTGTATATGTATATATGTGTATATATGTATATATATATATATATATATATATATATATGTATATATATATATATATATATATATATATATATATATGTATTTATGTATATATATGTGTATATATGTACATATATATGTGTATATGTATATATATATATATATATATATATATATATATATATATATATATATATATATATATATATATATATATATATATATATATATATATATATATATATATATATATATATATATATATATATATATATATATATACCGCATTTTTCGGAGTATAAGTCGCTCCGGAGTATAAGTCGCACCAGCCGAAAATGCATAATAAAGAAGGAAAAAAACATATATAGGTGGCGGCGTGGCGAAGTTGGTAGAGTGGCCGTGCCAGCAATCGGAGGGTTGCTGGTTACTGGGGTTCAATTCCCACCTTCTACCATCCTAGTCACGTCCGTTGTGTCCTTGGGCAAGACACTTCACCCTTGCTCCTGATGGCTGCTGGTTAGCGCCTTGCATGGCAGCTCCCGCCATCAGTGTGTGAATGTGGAAATACTGTCAAAGCGCTTTGAGTACCTTGAAGGTAGAAAAGCGCTATACAAGTATAACCCATTTACCATTTATTTATTTTTGGGGGAAATGTATTTGATAAAAGCCAACACCATGAATAGACATTTGAAAGGCAATTTAAAATAAATAAAGAATAGTAAACAACAGGCTGAATAAGTGTACGTTATATGAGGCATAAATAACCAACTGAGAACGTGCCTGGTATGTTAACGTAACATATTATGGTAAGAGTCATTCAAATAAAAAACATATTTATGGTAAGAGTCATTCAAATAACTATAACATATAGAACATGCTATACGTTTACCAAACAATCTGTCACTCCTAATCGCTAAATCCCATGAAATCTTATACGTCTAGTCTCTTACGTGAATGAGCTAAATAATATTATTTGATATTTTACGGTAATGTGTTATAATTTCACACATAAGTCGTTCCTGAGTATAAGTCGCACCCCCGGAAAAAACTGTGACTTATAGTCCGAAAATACGGTATATATGTATATGTATATATATGTATATGTATGTGTGTATATATATATTATATATATATATATATATATATTATATAATATATATATATATATAAATATATATATATATATATATATATATATATATATATGTATATATATGTGTGTATATATATATATATATATATATATATATATATAATATATACATATACATATTGTATGTATGTATGTATGTATGTATGTATGGTAAATGGGTTGTACTTGTATAGCGCTTTTCTACCCCTTTTTAAGGAGCCCAAAGCGCTTTGACAGTATTTCCACATTCACCAATTCACACACACATTCACACACTGATGGCGGGAGCTGCAAGGTGCTAACCAGGACCCATCAGGAGCAAGGGGGAAGTGTCTTGCCCAAGGACCATACATGTATGTATGTATGTATGTATGTATGTAAATGTATATATGTATGTATATACGTAAGTATGTATATACGTATGTATGTATGTATGTATAAATATGTATATATATATATACCTGTATTGAGTGAGGATTAAATCATTGATTTATTACTCTTACATAAAATCTATTGTTTTAATATTCATATACTGTAGAGAGAGAGAGAGGAGAGAGAGAGAGAGAGAGAGAGAGAGAGAGAGAGAGAGAGAGAGAGAGAGAGAGAGAGAGAGAGAGAGAGAGAGAGAGAGAGAGAGACTCAAAAGGGACAAGCGGTAGATAATGGATGGATATTTATGTTTGCTATAATTGCAAAAACAGTTATGCTTTTTTATTGCTTTACTGAAAACCGTAGCTTGTTTAAAAAAAAAAAGTTTTCCAATTTTAAAATAAAAAGGTTGTCAGTCAATATATGTATGCATGTTTGAATAAACTAAACTGAAAGTACAAATATCTTATAGATTTTTTTTCAATTGGAGTATGTTTTAGTTGTTGTTGTTTTTACAAATTAAAACAGGAAAATATACGCATCATATAATTAATGTTAGATAAAATATTAATGGAACTTGTCTTTTACATAAGTAGTGATTTAGGTTTGTAAAATGTTTTGGTACAAATTAAGATATTTTTGCTAATTCTTACAAGTCAACAGTGTTTTTCAAATATGTCTTCATGTATTTATTATAATTGAATGTAAAATTGTATATTAATAAATAAAAATAATTTGAAAAAATAGACAACCCTGTCTAGGCCACAGCATTAAGTACGCTTGCACAAACTAATGGAATGCAGTCAATTTTTTAAAAGCCTTTCCAAAGATAATAATCGTAACTTTGACTGAGGCTGCTGACACTGTAACAGAGGTATTTGTTTGTTGTGATGTTCTTACTGTGGTTGTTGTTTGCACCATATCATACTGACAACTGTTTCTAACATCTTGCTTACCTTAATTAGCACACGTGGGAGACAGAGTTCTCAGTATGAAACTGTTCATTTCTACAGACGTGATAATTATAAAATTAAGCATGTGTTTTATTAGATGAAACATAATATTGCAGCCTGTCACTGTATATACACTCATGTTTTGTTTTTTTATTTACAGGCATGCTATAAATAGCAGGAGAGCACAGAATGAGGGTTCTTGAAAGGACGGGGGGGTGATGAGCCGCATGGTTTGACAACTGTCACATCACATTAGCCTTTAAATGCAGCTCGGTTATAATGGCAGGTGGGACAGATTAAAGTGAAGGTGAATGGTTCTTGGAGATGAACGCAGTACACTGGAGCTGCTCAGTCAACAACTTGCTATTAGTGTTGGTGCTGTAAATGATAGTCACTGATCATGGTACACATGTAATATTTTACCCCACAAAATGTCAATATTAGGTGTATGAATTGCAGCATATGTATATGTGGGCGGGGGCGTGGCCTGCGGGTCTTCCGCGGAACGGGGTATGTCAGGACCGGCCTTGAAGACAGCGACAGGTGCGTAGACGGCCCAGGTGGCCTTGTTATCTAATCACCTGTCGCCTTTATTAGCAGCAGCCGTGATGAGACGAGTAGTTGTAGTTGGAGGTGCAGCTGAGAGACACAGACGCAGAAAAGACACTGTGCTGAAAAACAAAAGACTTTGCACCATTGGGTGAAAATAAAACAGTGTTATACCCAGAATTCCGGGCTCTCCTGGCAGTGTGTGGTGGCCTAGGAACCCACTAGAGGGCAACGTCTACAGTATAAATAATATAACGATACAGTAGTACAATAATATCTCTGTCAAAGACAATTTTTTTGCATGTCTAGCTTGTGTGCTATGTGTGCTTAGCTGTTGTGTAGCTGCTAGCTCCTAGTAGCCTATCTGTCTGGACCCGCAAAAATGAAAATCTGTATATAAGTCTTATAATGAAGACAACACATGGTGTGTCTATATTAACTACATTAGCCTACTGTCAAAATGACTTTATAATTCATATATGAGTGTTATAATAAGGGCAACACATGATGTAAGTGTCTATATTAGCTATATTAGCCTACTATCAAAATCACATGCAATATATATATATAATAATATATCTAAAAAAAAAAAGGCTTTTTTAAAAAGAAGGGTTTTTAAGCCTTTTTTAAAAGCATCCACAGTCTGTGGTGCCCTCAGGTGGTCAGGGAGAGCGTTCCACAGACTGGGAGCGGCGGAGCAGAAAGCCCGGTCTCCATAGTTCGGAGCTTTGTCCTCGGAGGTTGGAGGGGGTTAGCCTGTCCGGAGCGGAGGTGTCGTGTGGAGGATTTGGGGGTGAGCGGTTCTTTGAGGTAGAGGGGGGCATTTCCATGGAGGCACTGGTGGGTTAGTAGGGAGACTTTGTATTCAATCCTGAGTGGAACAGGAAGCCAATGAAGGGATTTGAGAAGTGGTGTGATGTGGTCGTATTTCCGCACTCTCACCAGGATCCTAGCAGCACTATTTTGTAAGTACTGCAGCTTCTGGATGTTCTTGCTGGGGATCCCGACAAGAAGTGAGTTGCAGTAGTCCAACCTGGTTCTAGCTATTAGGCTGTTCTATTTTTTTAATTTTTTTTTACTATTTATTTTACTTGTTGGGGGCAGCTATTTGTGGTTCTAGCGTTGTTGTTTTGTTTTTGTTTTTTTAAATGCACTGTAGCACTTTGAGGTTGTTTGTTTAATGTAAAGTGCTTTTACAAATTAAATCTATTATTATTATTATTAATATAATATAACGATACAGTAGTACAACAATACCTCTATCAAAAACTTTTCATTTTATGTCTAGCTTGTGTGCTATTGTGTGCTCAGCTGCTGTGTAGCTGCTAGCTCCTAGTAAAACCTTGTGTGCTTTTTTTGGATAGATTTAGATGTTAGCTGGCTATCTATCTTTGCACAAGTCAACACGCTGCCAGACTGCCGTATCGGCGTGGCGAAGTTGGTAGAGTGGCTGTGCCAGCAATCGGAGTGTTGCTGGTTACTGGGGTTCAATTCCCACCTTCTACCTTCCTAGTCACGTCCGTTGTGTCCTTGGGCAAGACACTTCACCCTTTGCCTCTGATGGCTGCTGGTTAGCGCCTTGCATGGCAGCTCCTGCCATCAGTGTGTGAATGTGTGTGTGAATGGGTGAATGTGGAAATAGTGTCAAAGCGCTTTGGGTACCTTGAAGGTAGAAAAGCGCTATACAAGTATAACCCATTTATTCATTTATTTATTTATCCAGTGTTTGTTTTTTATCAATATCGGATCGGGACATATTCTATAAAGTATATAACCACAGTGAAAAATACATTCACAGACTGTGCACTATGTCCTGTAAAGACAACATTCGTTGCTAAGGATATTTAGCTTATTTATCTAAAACAGGGGTCGGCAATCCAAAATGTTGAAAGAGCCATATTGGACCAAAAATACAAAAAACTAATCTGTATGGAGCCGCAAAAAATTAAAAGCTGTATATAACTCTTATAATGAAGACAACACATGATGTGTCTATATTAGCTACATTAGCCTACTATCAAAATGACTTTAAAAGTCGTATATATGTGTTATAATGAAGACAACACATGACATAAGTGTCTATATTAGCCATATTAGCCTACTATCAAATGACTGTGTCGCAGGCTGAAGTAAATCTTTGTTGACAGAAATGTTGAAATGTAATATTTATTCTACACATTTTTACAACATTATTAGTAAATCAAAGGCTACTCAGACGGTAAGATAACTCCTGGAAGTTACTGACCTTTAATGGCCAAAGGTATAGATGTGTGTGTCCAAGTTAAAGGAAACGGCAGGCTGTCTTCTTTTAATAGATTTATTACAATCTTTGGCAAGCTAGGTAATGTTTGCTGTGGTCTGGAACAGCATGGCACACACACATCTGAAATGTGTCATGAGACATGCAAATATAAATTAAATACACAGAGGACATAAGTAAAGGAAATTAAATGAGCTCAAATATACCTACAAACGAGGCATAATGATGCAGTATGTGCATACAGCTAGCCTAAATAGCGTGTTAGCATTGATTAGCTTGCAGTCATGCAGTGACCAAATATGCCTGATTAGCACTCCAACAAGTCAATAACATCAACAAAGTTCACCTTTGTGCATTCACGCACAGCATAAAACTTTTGGTGGACAAAATGAGACAAAGTAATGGAACATTTTACATGTAAGCAAACTGTTGCGTCACAGTCCACACTATGGTGAGTTCAAGAACCGCTGAAATTAGTATTACAAAACGATGTTCACCAAATACTCTCATCAGTGAAGCATACACACAAACATATTAAACAGTGGGCTTTCTAACAATTGGGAAGGTTTGTGTCATGTTTGTCCTCAAACAAAAAACATACTAAAACAAAACAATTATTTTCCCCCATATTTTTCCATTTTCAATCCTTTTTTTAAAATGCTCCAAGGAGCAAATAGGGCGGCACTAAAGAGCCGCGGGTTGTTGACCCCCGACCTAAAATAATAAAAGTGTAAACATAAACATTTTTGGCGGTCTATCAATATAAATTATACAATAGCAAATATTTGTCGACAATTTTTTTCTTTCTTTCCCAATCCAGGTCTATGCAGAGATACACTTCATTGCCAAAAGTATTTGGCCACCCATCCAAATGATGAGAATCAGGTGTCCTAATCACTTGGCCCGGCCACAGGTGTATAAAATCAAGCACTTAGGCATGTAGACTGTTTCTACAAACATTTGTGAAAGAATGGGCCGCTCTCAGTGATTTCCAGCGTGGAACTGTCATAGGATGCCACCTGTGCAACAAATCCAGTCGTGAAATTTCCTCGCTCCTAAACATTCCAAAGTCAACTGTTGGCTTTATTATAAGCAAATGGAAGAGTTTGGGAACAACAGCAACTCAGCCACCAAGTGGTAGGCCAGGTAAACTGACAGAGAGGGGTCAGCGGATGCTGAAGCGCATAGTGCAAAGACTTTCTGCACAGTCAGTTGCTACAGAGCTCCAAACTTCGTTTGACCTTCCAATTAGCCCACGTACAGTACGCAGAGAGCGTCATGTAATGGGTTTCCATGGCCGAGCAGCTGCATCTAAGCCATACATCACCAAGTCCAATGCAAAGCGTGGGAGATGCATTGGTGTAAAGAACGTCGCCACTGGACTCTAGAGCAGTGGAGACGCCTTCTCTGGAGTGATGAATCACGCTTTTCCATCTGGCAATCTGATAGACGAGTCTGGGTTTGGAGGTTGCCAGGAGAACGCTACATTTTGGACTGCATTGTGCCGAGTGTGAAATTTGGTGGCGGAGGAATTATGCTGCGGGGTTGTTTTTCAGGAGTTGGGCTTGACCGCTTAGGTCGGGGGTCGGCAACCCGCGGCTCTAGAGCCGCATGCGGCTCTTTAGCGCCGCCCTAGTGGCTCTCTGGAGATTTTTCAAAAATGTATGAAGAAGGGAAAAAGATGAGGGGGAAAAAATCAACTTTTTTGTTTCAGAATGTTTTCTGTGGGAGGACAAACATGACATAAACCTCGCTAATTGTTATAAATCACACTGTTTATATTAAACATGCTTCACTGATTCGAGTATTTGGCGAGCGCCGTTTTGTCCTACTAATTTTGGCGGTCCTTGAACTCGCCGTATAGTTTGTTTCCATGTATAACTTTCTCTGACTTTCTAGGACGTGTTTTATGCCACTTTTTCCATCTCATTTTGTCCACCACACTTTTAACGTTGGGCATGAGTGCACAAAGGTGAGTTTTGTTGATGTTATTGACTTGTGTGGAGTGCTAATCAGACATATTTGGTCACTGCGTGACTGCAAGCTAATCGATGCTAACATGCTATTTAGGCTAGCTATATGTACATATTGCATATGCCTCATTTGTAGCTATATTTGAGGTCATTTAGTTTCCTTTAAGTCCTCTTAATTACATTTATATCTCATGACACATGTAATATGGCTTTTATTTTTTTGCGGCTCCAGACAGATTTGTTTTTGTATTTTTGGTCCAATATGGCTCTTTCAACATTTTGGGTTGCCGACCCCTGGCTTAGGTGGACCGACATCATATTGAACCCTATGGGTTAGGAATGGGATGGCACTCCAAGTTCATATATGATTAAAGGCAGATGGCCAAATACTTTTGGCAATATAGTATATGGCACACGGTATGGTTCTAAGGATGTTGTCATGGTTGCACAAACTATTACCGATTTATAAATAGCAGAGAATTTACAGAATGGGCATACTTTGGGATATCATTGTAACTGATCATGGCGAATATTAAATACAAAGCAACTATTGATGTTTCAGCTCAAAATAAGTGTTGCAGAAAATAGATGAATAGCTGGATGGATGAATTTGTGTGCCTCAATGTTTTTTTCCACTGCACTTCATTCCAACAATCCCTAATCAATCTTTTATATCTCCCAGAGGTATTCTCACTTTAATTTCACATCAGCGATCACAACAAAGCCCCGAGTCATGTGAGGTTTTTGATTTTTTTTCATAAGTCTACAGTCGTGGTCAAAAGTTTACATACACTTGTAAAGAACATAATGTCATGGCTGTCTTGAGTTTTCCAATAATTTCTACAACTCTTATTGTTTTGTGATTGAGTGATTGGAGCACATACTTGTTGGTCACAAAAAACATTCATGAAGTTTGGTTCTTTTATGAATTTGTTATGAGTCTACTGAAAATCTGGCAATCCTCTCCTTCGTGGAAGGGGGGCACAGGTCCGGTGGCCATGGATGAAGTGCTGGCTGTCCAGAGTCGGGACCCGGGGCGGACCGCTCGCCTGTGCATCGGTCTGTGCTGCTGACCCGTCTCCGCTCGGGATGGTCTTCTGCTGGCCCCACTATGGACTGGACTCTCACTACTATGTTAGATCCACTATGGACTGGACTTTCACAATATTATGCTAGACCCACTCGACGTCCATTGCATCCGGTCTCCCCTCTCCAAGGTTTCTCATAGTCATTCACATTGACATCCCACTGGGTTGTGAGTTTTTCCTTGCCCTTATGTGGGATCTGAACCGAGGATGTCGTTGTGGCTTGTGCAGCACTTTGAGACACTTGTGATTTAGGTCTATATAAATAAACATTGATTGATTGATTGATTGATTGATTGATTGATTGATTGATTGATTGATTGATTGATTGATTGATTGAAAATGTGACCAAATCTGCTGGGTCAAAAGTATACATACAGCAATATTAATATTTGGTTGTATGTCCCTTACAAGCTTCTGGCAAGCTTCTGCTTAAATTTTCGACCACTCCTCTTGACAAAATTGGTGCAGTTCAGCTAAATTTGTTGGTTTTCTGACATGGACTTGTTTCTTCAGCATTGTCCACACGTTTAAGTCAGGACTTTGGGAAGGCCGTTCCAAAACCTTAATTCTAGCCTGATTTAGCCATTCCTTTACCACTTTGGGGTCATTGTCCTGTTGGAACACCCAACTGCGCCCAAGACCCAACCTCCGGGCTGATGATTTTAGCTTGTCCTGAAGAATTTGGAGGTAATCCTCCTTTTTCATCGTCCCATTTACTCTCTGTAAAGCACCAGTTCCATTGGCAGCAAAACAGGCCCAGAGCATAATACTACCACCACCATGCTTGACGGTAGGGATGGTGTTCCTGGGATTAAAGGCCTCACCTTTTCTCCTCCAAACATATTGCTGGGTATTGTGGCCAAACGGCTCAATTTTTTGTTTCATCTGACATCACATGGACAAAGATAAGACCTTCTGGAGGAAAGTTCTGTGGAATGTTTCATGAATGTGTTTTGTGACCAACAAATATGTGCTCCAATCACTCTATCACAAAAAAAGAGTTGTAGAAATTATTGGAAACTCAAGACAGCCATGACATTATGTTCTTTACAAGTGTATGTAAACTTTTGACCATGACTGTATGTAGTGATTGAGAGGCATCATTACACGGGGATAAGGAATCCTTTATTCGAGAGAGTAAGCCTATTTCTGCCTCCAAGTGACCGACAAAAGGAAGTATTTTATATCTAGCAGCTGATGTTCTTCCATCACTCAATGATAACTCCTCGTCGTTCCAAAATGAGGCTGCATGCGGTTTATATTAAAAGTGAACGTTCCCTCATCTTGACCCAATGAAGTGAGACTGAAATGAATGAATGTCGTGTCACGAGAAACAACTCGGCATTTAATTAAATGCCTGTCTGGAGTGTGACAGGGCAGACGTGTGCTGTCACTGCCACGGAGGAGCGACACAAAAGTAGCTCCCTGTCTGCAGACTCCATTGGACTCTGGAGGAATGGCTTCAGCCCAACTGTTTCCCGGAGATAAGACGGATCGGGGCATTTTAGGTTGATGCATATTAAATAAGTCAAGCCGGCGGAGAGTTAAAGTTTGACATGATATTTTGATGAACAATCAGGGCTTGCCAAATGCAGGAGCGTACAGATGATAAAAGAAATGGAACTTTGTTTTTTAATTCTTGATTGCTGGAAAAAAATACATTTGAGAGGTTATGTTCATGTCCTGTCTCTGTTACGTGTACAGGGGAAGAAGACGGCACAGACAGCAGGGACGTCGTTTTAGCTCTATTGATGTATATGTATAATAAGAAATGAAGTGTGTAAACTAATCCAAAATGTGTATGGCGTGACTGTGTAGCGATTAACTGAGGAGTGTTACCAGGAGTGTTGAGCGAGAGACGGAAACCCAAAGAGGGGCAAGGCAGGCTCGAAGATCCAGAGATGAGCAGGAAGTCGGGGGCAATAGCGAGGCGTCAAAAGTCTGTGTCCAGGCGGGAGGTCGAGATCCAAGAGGCAGCCAGGGAACCAGAGGGAATACGGGGAGACGAGACACACAGCTTGTGACGCGGGAACGGAGGAATGCTGCTGGGAGGCGACAAGGGGACACGAGACAAATGAACACGGAGTGGGAGAAACACAGAGAGAGAGAATGAATACAGCTAGACGAGTCGGCTTACTGTACTGAACAGGAAACTACGTTCTGGCCCGGAACGCAGCTCTGCTCAGAGACAGAATTAAATTTGGCTCAATGAGGAGAAACGCGTACACCTGTACCCTTGTGCAGTGTTCCATGCTCTGACGAAAGATTGTACGCCTCCTCTTTTATTTGGACTTTCCCTGATTACATGGCAACAGCTGTTTCTAAGGGATGGGGGTTGTAAACAGCCACCGCCTTTGTCACAAAACAGTTCAAAGAAAAGGTCGTAAAACGGTTCAAAGAAAAGGTCCCTGGAGCTTCCTCTCCACTTTGTAGATCTCGAGTCAAGACAAAATCTTTCTGTGGATTACAATACATCAAAGAAACCGACGCCTTCATGTTGCTTCCCATCCTACACAGTGGAGTTTTACAAGCCTTTTGATTGATAGGATCAAAGACAGTTTTTGTCCTCTCGCCGGGAACTCATGGAAACACAAAGTTTTGTGATAACTTAGATAGAATTATTTTGACAACAACCATCTCTGCAGCAATCCTCCAATCAGGCCTGTATGGTATGATGGCCAGACAGAAGCTACTTCTTTGTAAAATGTTTGCCAAACTGCACCTGAAATACTCTCAGACAATGAGACCCAAAATGATCTGGTCTGATGGGACTCTTTTGCGTGAATGCCAGGCGTCATGTTTAAAGGAAACCAGGCACCGCTCATCACCAGGCCAAAACCATCCCAACAATGAAGCATGGTGGTGGCAGCATCATGCTGTGGGGACATCTTTTTTAGCGGTAGGAACTGGGAGACTAGTCAGGATAGAGGAAAAGATGAATGCAGCTATATACAGAGACATCCTGAATGGAAACCAATGCTTCCCATCCAACCTGATGGAGCTTGAGAGGTGCTGCAAAGAAGGAATTGGCAACAAATCTGCACTATTTCTTTACTTTTGTGACTAAATCCTTTTACCTGCATTTTGCTCGCCGCCTCTGCATCCTGGGGTCACGACCAACAACGCCACACCGAAATGTAACAGATTTGATGCAAAACATTGTAGTCAATTCATGGCCATTCCATACTAAATAGGAACGACCAATGCAAGTGGCTAAATAATTACTAAAGCCCTTCAATAAATATATAAGACATCCCACGACATGAACATCCTTTAAGTGCTTTCTTCAATATGCAGCCTTCACACTTTACAACTAAACAAAAGGTCATTCTTTTACTTTCCAGCTTGGAATATTTATCAAAGCATGGCCAATACAGAGAGAGAGAGAGAGCTCTTTACATACCAGGTGCGGCTGCAGGGTTCTGCTTCTAATGAAACACCCACGGTGACAGTGAATTAAAAAGGCGAGGAATGTATAAATAGTGCCTTTAGACAACAGGTTATTATGTTGTGACTCTGCTGAAGCTTACCTATCAAGTTTTATTTGCCATGCGGGTCATGCGTGCGCACACGGCTGGCTCATTACAGATAGGGAGCAGGTGCATGGAGTGAAGTGAATATATCCCCACGCTGCATCACTCACCACACGACGACGCTTTCTGACTCTTTGGGAGTCTTGCGGAAACCTTCAAATTGGAATCGTGATGAATGCCCGACAGAAATTGGGCCGAGGGACCTGGAAATAAAGTTGAAATATTTATAAGCCATGATGAATTACCTATTTACTAACTTACCAAACTAAAAATACATTTTAATTCCAGGGTGGAATTGATTGAGGCTTACTCACTCATCTTGAAGCAATTTCTGGGCTACGACTAGTAGGGTGCTGTTGATTCAATCACAACTACCGTATTTTTCTGACTATAAGGCGCACTCAAAATCCTTTCATGTTCCCAAAACTCAATAGTGCATCTTGTAACCCAGTGCGCCTAATGTACGGAATAATTTTGGTTGTGCTTACCGACATTGAAGCTGTTTTATTTGGTACATGGTGAAATTATAAGTGTAACCAGTAGATGGCAGTCACACATGAGAGATACGTGTAGACTGCAATATGACTCAAGTAAACAACACCAAAATTGTATGGTTTATTGAAAATATAGAACATTACACATGGCACTCAAAAAACTATCAAAATGTTTTAGTGCGACTTTGGTAAGCTATGAAGCCGCACCGCTTGATGGATTGTACTGTGTTTCAACATATAGGTATTATTATGGTGTGTGTATAAGGTAAGACATATTATCTGGTGTTTTGTTTCGCGATATTATGCAAAAGCAACTTTTCTTACCTTCTGGTACCTGCTGATCTGTATTTGGGATCTGCATAAGTCCTGAAAATGTGCGCGCCTCCGCCTTTGTAGTCCGTGCCGACACCATAGTCGATAAGCTTCTTTTTTTTCTCTATCTTCTTGTTAGGGGACATTCATCCTCCGCTGTTGCCATTTCTAATATAAAGTAGTGTAAAGTTCTTACTTATATCTTTCAGTAAACTCACCATGAAAGCGCTAAAACATACCGGTGTAGTGAGTTTTCATTATTCACCCAGGGAACTTTAGTTATCAGAGAGTTCCGGTCGGACGACTTTTCACGGGACACATTTCCGGCGTTATTATTGCACTAGCAAGCCACGGATGAGGAGATGCTGCTCCGTTATTGATTGAAGTAAAGTCTGAATGTCATTAAAACAGTTAGCTCCATCTTTTGACACTTCTTCCACTCCCGTCCTTGCACGCTACACCGCTACAACAAAGATGACGGGGAGAAGACGCATCTGGAAGCAACTGTCAGAAACCGACTTGAAGATGGTCTGTAAAACATCATCTATGTAACATTTTGACCAAAGAACCACCATTACATGTTATGTAGACCACAAGGAAGTGTTTAACATTTAGAAAATAATAATAATAATATGACTCCTTTAATGCGGTGCGCCTTTTGTATGAAAATAGACCTGACTAGACCCGCTCATCGGCAGTGCGCCTTATAATCCGGTGCGCCCTATGGTCCGGAAAATACGGTAATTTGTAATCCGAAGAAGAACAAAGATCCATGCAGACCTCCCCTACAGCAAGGTTACCTTATTTTACTTAAGATATTATATTGTATATCCTCGTTACCTACAGTGGTGTATCGATTTTAACAATGATTGGATTCGATACGATATTTGTGGTTGGCGATATGATTCAGGACTATTTAATTTTTTTTTAACGATTGAATTGAATTGAATTGTCTTGTCTTTATTGTCATGGTACCAGTAAAGCAAAATTTGCAGTACAAACCCATAAAGTGCAGAAATAATTTAACATTAAAAGCATAAAAAACAATAGGCTGGATCTTTCAAAGACATTTAACACGACATGCTTCCACACATGCACCGTAGCAGCTTAAGAAGACAAAACAAAAAACAGTAGATTGCAGAGACCCTGAGGGAAGATAGGCACATATTGCAGACATTGAACATCGGAGGGAGAAACAGTAAAGTGCAGCACATTTGGTGATATGCTGGTGTTGAGTACATGTACTTTGTATATCATTACTATAACACCGATGTAAATTTATAAGAAAAGGTATATGCGGTGTTAAGCACGGTTATAGCTTTTGGATAAAAACTGTTTTTAAGTCTATTAGTCCGAGCATTTAGAGACCTGAAACATTTGCCTGATGGCAATCATTTAAAGCAGGGGTCACCAACCTTTTTGAAACCAAGAGCTACTTCTTGGGTACTGATTAATGCGAAGGGCTACCAGTTTGATACACACTTAAATAAATTGCCAGAAATAGCCAATTTGCTCAATTTACCTTTAACTCTATGTTATTATTAATAATTAATGATATTTACACTTAATTGAACGGTTTAAAAGAGGAGAAAACACGAAAAAAATGACAGTTAAATTTTGAAACATAGTTTATCTTCAATTTCGACTCTTTAAAATTCAAAACTCAACCGAAAAAAAGAAGAGAAAAACTAGCTAATTCGAATCTTTTTGAAAAAATTAAAAAAAGAATTTATGCAACATCATTAGTAATTTTTCCTAAATAAAGATTAATTTTAGAATTTTGATGACATGTTTTAAATAGGTTAAAATCCAATCTGCACTTTGTTAGAATATATAACAAATTGGACCAAGCTATATTTCTAACAAAGACAAATCGTTATTTCTCCTAGATTTTCCAGAACAAAAATTTTAAAAGAAATTCAAAAGACTTTGAAATAAGGTTTAAATTTTATTCTACAGATTTTCTAGATTTGCCACAATATTTTTTTTGAATTTTAATCATGATAAGTTTGAAGAAATATTTCACAAATATTCTTCGTCGAAAAAACAGAAGCTAAAATGAAGAATTAAATTATAATTTATTAATTATTCTTTACAATAAAAAAAAAAAAACTTGAACATTGATTTAAATTGTGAGGAAATAAGAGGAAGGAATTTAAAAGGTAAAAAGGTATATGTGTTTAAAAATCCTAAAATCATTTTTAAGGTTGTATTTTGTCTCTAAAATTGTCTTTCTGAAAGTTATAAGAAGCAAAGTAAAAAAAATAATGAATTTATTTAAACAAGTGAAGACCAAGTCCTTAAAATATTTTCTTGGATTTTCAAATTCTATTTGAGTTTTGTCTCTCTTAGAATTAAAAATGTCGAGCACAGCGAGACCAGCTTGCTAATAAATAAATATAATTTAAAAAATAGAGGCAGCTCACTGGTAAGTGCTGCTATTTGAGCTATTTTTAGAACAGGCCAGCGGGCGACTCATCTGGTCCTTACGGGCGACCTGGTGCCCGCGGGCACCGCGTTGGTGACCCCTGATTTAAAGTCTTGATGACCTGGGTGGGACGGGTCCCTTACAACAGTGTTTTTCAACCTTTTTTGAGCCAAGGCACATTTTTTGCGTTGAAAAAATCCAGAGGCACACCACCAGCAGAAATCATTAAAAAACGAAACTCAGTTGACAATAGAAAGTCGTTGTCGCAATTGTTGGATATGACTTTAAACCATAACCAACCATGCATCACTATAGCTCTTGTCTCAAAGTAGGTGTACTGTCAGCACCTGTCACATCACGCCGTGACTTATTTTGACTTTTTTGCTGTTTTCCTGTGTGTAGTGTTTTAGTTCTTGTCTTGCGCTCCTATTTTAGTGGCTTTTTCTCTTTTTTTTGGTATTTTCCTGTAGCAGTTTCATGTCTTCCTTTGAGCGATATTTCTCATATACATATATATCTACTTTGTTTTAGCAATCAAGAATATATCAGTTGTTTTTATCTTTCTTTGTGGGGACATTGTTGATTGTCATGTGGTATTCGAATGTACTTTGTGGACGTTGTCTCTGCTCCACAGTAAGTCTTTGCTGTTGTCCAGCATTCTGTTTTTGTTAACTTTGTAGTCAAGTTTCACTTTTCTTAGGGGCACTCAACTTTTGTTTATTTTTGGTTTAAGCATTAGACACCTTTTTACCTGCACGCTGCCTCCAGCTGACGTCTGCATATTGTGATCACGACAAACCATGTTCCCGACATCTACAAAGCAATTAGCTACCTGCTGCCACCTACTGATATGGAAGAGTATTACACGGTTACTCTGCCAAGCTCTAGACAGCACCGACACTCGACAACAACACATAATTTGCAGACTATAATTACTGGTTTGCAAAAAATATTTTTAACCCAATTAGATAAACTCCCACGGCACACCAGACTGTATCTGTTCAACTACTGTGCCGTGGCACGGTAGTTGAAAAACACTGCCTTAGAATGTTTTTAGCCCTACTAAGACAGCGAGAGCTGTACAGTTCTTCCATGGTGGGGAGTGGGCAACCAATGATTTTTTGGGCTGTGTTAACAACCCTTTGGAGGGCTTTCCGGTTACCCACTGTGCAGCTGGCAAACCACACACACATGCAGTACATCAGGATGCTTTCTATGGAGCAACGATAGAATGACACCAAAAGTTTCTGAGTCAGATTGTTATTCCTGAGAACTCTCAGAAAGTACAGTCTCTGCTGTGCTTTCTTGATGGTGGTTGTGGTGTTAATGTTCCAAGTTAAGTCCTCGTGTACGTGCATGCCGAGAAACCGAAAATCCGTTACCCTCTCCACCTGTTTCCCCCCGATGAATAGAGGCTGAATGTCTGTTTTGGCTTTCCTCCTGAAGTGTATGATCAGCCCTTGGTCTTGGAGGTGTTCAGGACAAGGTTATTGTCTGAACACCACATTGACAGCTGCTCCACCTCCTCCTAATCCGAAACGGTTCAGTGAGTTGAAATCGATTCTGTAACTTTGTAGCAAAAAAAATAAAATCAACCAGTGTTGCGCCTTATCTCTGCTACATTGTTATCTGTGCTAGATTATTTTATGTGAACTAGGGTTGTACTGTATAGTATAGTACTGCGATAATAATGAATCATATTCTGTACTGTACTGCCTCTGAAAAGTACCGGTCCCCCACCCCCAGTCGTCTTCACGTCGTGCCATTGCTGGTTTACGAGAATTGGAGCATGTTCGGCAGTGCACAATCACAGAGTACTTACAAGCAGACACATTGTGTAGACAGAAAAGGGAGAACGGACGCATTTTGGCTTAAAAACTAACGATAAAGGTGAAGATATAACACTGAAACACCCTCAGGAAGAGGTGCTTTAAGACATGGCTAGCTAGCTAGCGCCTAAAGTCCATCCGCAGTCCGCAGTGTTTTAGCTACTTCTAAATCACTAATCCTCGCCTCAATGGCGACAAATAAAGTAAGTATCTTACAATTATCATTATCACTGCAGGACGAGGAATAGCTAAACATGCTTCACTACACACCGTAGCTCACCGGCGTCAAAATGTAAACAAATATTTTTTTATTTATTTTTTTTTTTCATAAAGAAATACAATCATGTGTGCTTACGGACTGTATCCCTGCAGACTGTTTTGATCTATATTGATATATAATGTATATATTGTGTTTTTTATGTTGATTTAATTAAAAAAAAATAATAATACTTTTTTTTTTTTTAAATAAAATTCCTTGCGCGGCCCGGTACCAATCGGTCCGCGGACCGGTACCGGGCCGCGGCCCGGTGGTTGGGGACCACTGCACTAGGAGACAATGTCATTTGTACACATTTATTTACAAGGCCCTTCTGGGACTATTTCCCTCGTACATCTGTACATTGATTACACAGAGAAGTACAGACTCTTATGCACTGAGATCCAACGATCAGCTGTTGCTTTCCGTCCCTTTTGCTCGCACAGAGCTGGTGAAAACAGATGTTGTCTATGCAGCTCCTTGTGCATGAAACCTACTACAAAGAGACGGTCAGCTTTTTATCCTTAATGCTTTTAAATCTGAACTGAGAACATTTGAAGCTGCCTCAGTTATCTCTAACTGTTTAACTTCATGTCCATCCTGTCTTTTTAATGTGTAATTTGATTGCTAATGTAATGTTATGTGTCACTTTGCTGCCTCTTGGCCGGGACTCCTTTTGAAAAAGACGTTTCTAATCTCAATGGGAATTTTTTCCCCGGTTAAATAAAGGTTAAATTAAAAAAAAAAAAAATAATAACTGTGCAGTACAAAACCCAACACCAGTGAAGTTAGCACATTGTGTAAAATCGTAAATAAAAACAGAATACAATGATTTGCAAATCCCTTTCAACTTATATTCAATTGAATAGACTGCAAAGACAAGATATTTAATGTTCCAACTGACAAAATTAAGTTTTTTCTGCAAATAATCATTAACTTAGAATTTAATGGCAGCAACACATTGCAAAAAAGTTGGCACGGGGGCATTTTTACCACTGTGTTACATGGTCTTTCCTTTTAAAAACACTCAGTAAACGTTTGGGAACTGAGGAGACACATTTTTGAAGCTTTTCAGGTGGAATTATTTCCCATTCTTGCTTGATGTACAGCTTAAGTTGTTCAACAGTCCGGGGGTCTCCGTTGTGGTATTTTAGGTTTCATAATGCACCACACATTTTCAATGGGAGACAGGTCTGGACTACAGGCAGGCCAGTCTAGTACCCGCACTCTTTTACTATTGTTAGGATCCGCTGCCCGGATCATAGTTTGTTTACGTTTTCTAGTCACATGTGTTTTCAGCACCTTGTGTTTGTTCGTTTCTGTTGCCATGACGGCAGATTATGCTCAGCTGCCTCTGGTTAGTGTTCGAGACGCTCACCTGTTGTCCGGGCACTAATCAGAGGGCTATTTAGTCTTCGCCCTGGCGGCACTCTGCCTGGCTTCCTAATTTGCTTACATGCAACAAGTATCGACCACTTTTGATTCCTGCTAGCTTTCAGGCTATGCTGTTTTTTGCTTGCTAGCTCCCATGCTAGTCCTTTTGTTTTTGTCTTTTGTGCTACGTACACGTCTTTGGGTTTTTTTTTTCCCTGATATGATTTATTTGCTGAAATAAATCATTTTCCTACCTGCAAGCTGTGTCCGAAGCCGTCTGCATCCTTGGGAGAACACCTCGCACCACGATGCGACCCGGTCGTTACAACTATGAAGCCACGCTGTTGTAACACGAGGCATTGTCTTGCTGAAATAAGCAGGGGCGTCCATGATAACGTTGCTTGGATTGCAACATATGTTGCTCCAAAACCTGTATGTACCTTTCAGCATTAATGGGGACGGCGTGGCTCGGTTGGTGGAGCGCCCGTGCCAGCTACCTGAGGGTTCCTGGTTTGACCACCGTGTTCCCGCCATCTTAGTCACGTCCGTTGTGTTCTTGAGCAAGACACTCGCTTACGTGCAGTGATTTCTCCAGATTCTCTGAACCTTTTGATGATATTTCAGACCGTAGATGGTGAAATCCCTGAATTCCTCGCAATAGCTCGTTGAGAAATGTTGTTCTTAAAATGTTGGACAATTTGCACACGTATTTGTTCACAAAGTGGTGACCCTCGCCCCATCCTTGTTTGTGAATGACTGAGCATTTCATGGAAGCTGCTTTTATACCCAATCATGGCGCCCACCTGTTCCCGAATAGCCTGTTCACCTGTGGGATGTTCCAAATAAGTGTTTGATGAGCATTCATCAACTTTCTCTGTCTTTTTGCCACTTGTTCCACAGAACTTTCCTCCAGAAGGTCTTATCTTTGTCCATGTGATGTCAGATGCAACAAAAGTTTGCTGTTTGGCCACAATACCCAGCAATATGTTTGGAGGAGAAAGGGTGAGGCCTTTAATCCCAGGAACACCATTCCCACTGTCAAGCATGGTGGTGGTAGTATTATGCTCTGTGCCTGTTTTGCTGCCAATGGAACTGGTGCTTTAAATGGGACAATGAAAAAGGAGGATTACCTCCAAATTCTTCAGAACAAGCTAAAATCATCAGCCCGGAGGTTGGGTCTTGGGTGCAGTTGGGTGTTCCAACAGGACAATGACCCCAAACACAAGGCAAAAGTGGTAAAGGAATAGCTCAATTAAGCTAGAATTAAGGTTTTAGAATGGCCTTCCCAAAGTCCTGACTTAAATGTGTGGACAATGCTGAAGAAACAAGTCCATGTCAGAAAACCAACAAATTTAGCTGAACTGCACCAATTTTGTCAAGAGGAGTGGTCAAAAATTTAACCAGAAGCTTGTGGATGGCTACCAAAAGCGCCTTATTGCAGTGAAACTTGCCAATGGACATGTAACCAAATATTAACATTGCTGTATGTATACTTTTGACCCAGCAGATTTGCTCACATTTTCAGTAGACCCATAATAAATTCATAAAAGAACCAATGTTTTTTGTGACCAACAAGTATGTGCTCCAATCACTCTATCACAAAAAAATAAGAGTTGTAGAAATTATTGGAAACTCAAGACAGCCATGACATTATGTTCTTTACTAGTGTATGTCAACTTTTGATCGCGACTGAAACTTGGTGAAGCAGTTGGAGTGTATCAATACTCGTCTGCACCACACTGAGTCCATAACTCCAGCCAAGGATGTTAAAATAATATCCAAACGGCAGACATTTATCCACAAAAATGTTGAGGTTACAAACTATATAAATAAATATGGTGTGTTTGACGGAGAAGCAGCTGGAAGGAGATACTTTATTTGTTAGTAGTACATTTTATTGTATTGTTTTTACAATATTTCTTATCTGAAAGTTTGTTTTTCTTTTGTTAAAATTGTGCTGTTTCGGGGAGGCAAGAAGCAATTATATAGTTTAGTGCATAGGCTGATTGGCGACACTAAATTGGCCCTGGTGTGCGAAAGTGAGTGTGAATGGTTGTCTATCTGTGTTGGCCCTGCGATGAGATGGCGACTTGTCCAGGGTGTACCCCGCCTTCCGCTGGAGTGCAGCTGGGATAGGCTCCTGCAGCCTATAATACAAAGGAAGGAGGAGGAAATACCAGCTGTAAGCACAGGTACCGTATTTTCCGGACCATAGGGCGCACCGGATTATAAGGCGCACTGCCGATGAGCGGGTCTAGTCATGTCTTTTTTCATGCAAAAAGCGCATCCGGAAACAACAAAACTGGAAATGTGTCCCGTGAAAAACCGTCCGAACGGAACTCTCTAATAACTAAAGTTCCTTGGGTGAATAATGTAAACTCACTACACCGGTATGTTTTAGCGCTTTCATGGCGAGTTTACTTACAGATATAAGTAAGAACTTTACACTACTTTATATTAAAAATGGCAACAGTGGAGGGTGAATGTCCCATAACAAGAAGATAGAGAAAAAGAAGAAGCTTATCGACTACGGTGTCGGCAAAGGCGGAGGCGCGCAATTTTTCAGGATTTATGCAGATCCCAAATACAGATCAGCAGGTACCAGAAGGTAAAAAAAAGTTGCTTTTGCATAATATTGCGAAACAAAACGCCAGATAATATGTCTTACCTTATACACACACCATAATAATACTCCTATGTTGAAGCACATCAAGCGGTACGGCTTCATAGCTTACCAAAGTCGTACTAAAACATGTTGACAGATTTTTGAGCGCCGTGTGCAATGTTCTATATTTTCAATGGTACATATAAAATGTTAGTGTTGTTTACTTGAGTCATATTGCCATCATAGTGCTGTCTACACGTATCTCTTATGTTTGACTGCCATCTACTGGTCACACTTATCATTACACTTGTAGAGGTTGCCCTCTAGTGGGTTCTTGAGACCACCACGCACTGCCAGGAATTCAGGGTATAACACTGTTTTATTTCGTTCTCACGAGGTGCGAGCCTTTTGCTTCCCAGCAACAAGTCTTTTCTGCGTCTGCCCAGCAGCACCTCCAACTCCAACTACTCGTCTCATCACGGCTGCTGCTAATAAAGGCGATAGGTGATTAGATAACAAGGCCCACCTGGGCCATCTACGCACCAGTCGCTGTCTTTAAAACCGGTCCTGGCAACACCCTGTTCCGCGGCAGGCCCGCAGGCCACGCCCCCCTCCACAACACTACTTCGAAGTCGTTAAGCAAAACCAGAATTATTTCTTACATTCGGCGCACCGGCTTATAAGGCGCACTGTCGAGTTTTGAGGGGGAAAAAAGATTTTAAGTACGCTTTATAGTCCGGAAAATACGGAAATTGAATAAAGGTGTTATAAAGGCAATAGAGCACTCTAAGCCAATCAGCTGGGATTGGCTCGATCCTGAACAGTATAAGCGCTACAGAAAATGTATGGATGGATGACATTGAATTATGGAGGGGGAAATAAGTGGTAACTCCATTAAAAAAAAAGTGAAGAAAGAGCAACAATGTTGATCTAAAGTACTCTAACGAACTGGAAGTCGGCTTCTAAAGTATTTCCCAAGGTGTACAATAATGCTGCAACAAAACTGATGTGCTCTCTGGTGGCTCCAGCAGTCAACGTTGCGTGTCTAATTGCAGTGGCCAGATGTTGGAGGCATTTTCGTGTCCTCTTGCATAACAGATGTCAAACGGTGCCTCTAATTTAGCATTTTTTTATTATTTTTTTCATTTTATCCATTTTTTTGGACCACTAAGTTACGGCAAAGTAACTCCCGCTTACACATTTCACAGCGCCGTGGTCACACTCTCCTGTGGGAGCGCGTGTCCCATTCCACACCTGATGTTGATCCTTTCAAAACAACAGAGTCACAAACATTCGCTCCATCAGGCTCACAGATGCTTTTTTTTTTATTCTGATTGTTCACCTCCAGTATAACAAGTCGTTTGAGCGCCATTATCTCTTCGGAGCCACTCTGTCTGATTGACAGGATGTTACGCAATCAAATGAACACTGTGGTTAATTCACATTATAAGGCAGGGAGAACGGCCATAACAACAGCAGTGGGGTTTCTATTCTGTATTTTTCATTCCTTTAGGGAGGAGGGAGCCTGTGCTGTTCCTTGAAGATAGGACTTAGATGAGATGAGTTTTAAAATGGGTTTGAAAGCAAACTATGTTTGAAAGTAATCTAGCCAGAGCCACACGCTTTAAAAGCCAGAGATTACACTATAGCTCACTTACTCTTGCAAGAGATAAGCTGGTAAAAAGATACACACGAGGCTGAATAATTCAAATGTGCGTTTGAGCACATAGGTTCTGATGACTTTTATGTGATGCCGCCCTCACATGGTTATTAAGAGCTCATGTTTTAATTAAGTACTCTCACATGTGGCTGCATAATGCATACACTATATTGCCAAAAGTATTTGGCCACCTGCTTTGACTCACATATGAACTTGAAGTGCCATCCCATTCCTAATCCATAGGGTTCAATATGATGTCGGTCCACCTTTTGCAGCTATTACAGCTTCAACTCTTCTGGGAAGGCTGTCCACAAGGTTGCGGAGTGTGTTTATAGGAATTTTCCACCTTTCTTTCAGAAGCGCATTGGTGAGGTTGGTCGAGAAGGCCTGGCTCTTAGTCTCCATTCTAATTCATCCCAAAGGTGTTCTATCAGGTTCAGGTCAGGACTCTGTGCAGGCCAGTCAAGTTCATCCACACCAGACTGCCATCCATGTCTTTATGGACCTTGCTTTGTGCACTGGTGCACAATCATGTTGGAAGAGGAAGGGGCCAAACTGTTCCCACAAGGTTGGGAGCATGGAATTGTCCAAAATGTTTTGGTATCCTGGAGCATTCAAGCCCAACTCCTGAAAAACAACACCACACCTTAATTTGTCCTCCACCACAATGCAGTCTGAAATGTAGCGTTCTACTGGCAACCTCCAAACCCAGACTTGTCCATCAGATTGCCAGATGGAAAAGCGTGATTCATCACTCCACAGAAGCAGCTCTACTGCTCTAGAGTCCAGTGGTGACGTGCTTTACACCACTGCATCCCACGCTTTGCATTGGACTTGGTGATGTATGGCTTAGATGCAGCTGCTCAGCCATGGAAACCCATTCCATGAAACTGTCTGCGTACTGTACGTGGGCTAATTGGAAGGTCACATGAAGTTTGGAGCTCTGTAGCAACTGACTGTGCAGAAAGTGGGCGACCTCTATGCACTATGCGCCTCATCATCCGCTGACCCCTCTCTGTCAGTTTGAGTTGCTGTTCCCAAACTCTTCCATTTTCTTATGATAAAGCCGACAGTTGACTTTGGAATATTTAGGAGCGAGGAAATTTCACGACTGGATTTGTTGCACAGGTGGCATCCTATGACAGTTTCACGCTGGAAATCACTGAGAGCGGCCCATTCTTTCACAAATGTTTGTAGAAATAGTCTCCATGCCTAAGTGCTTGATTTTTTACACCTGTGATTAGGACACCTGATTCTCATCACTTGGATGGTTGGCCAAATACTTTTGGCAATATAGTGTACATTGGAGTGTTATAATACTGAAGTGCTGTGCAGAGGGCTTTATTAGGTAGTTGGTTGGTACAATTGCAACAGAAATGTTGCATCACATGGACCTAAATGTAATGGAGAATAGAAGAACATTTTCTCAGTTCTTTTTTGCTACTCATACCGTGACCCCATTTTATTGCAGCCATTTCCTTCCATTACTGTCACACGGCAGGCAGTGAATACAGATGGAAGAACGCAACTATATTCTTGGGGCCTGATTTACTATAAAGGCTTGCGTGTAATAAAACATGTGCAAACTTGATAGCACACTCAAAGCTGATTAATTTAACGTGTGCAAAGTGGATGGTGTCTGTTAAGTGAGCAGAATAAGGTGTGCAATCTATTTTGCGTCTCTAATGGAAGGAGAAGATCCACTATATTGCCAAAAGTATTTGGCCACCCATCCAAATGATGAGAATCAGGCCACAGGTGTATAAAATCAAGCACTTAGGCATGGAGACTGTTTCTACAAACATTTGTGAAAGAATGGGCCGCTCTCAGTGATTTCCAGCGTGGAACTGTCATAGGATGCCACCTGTGCAACAAATCCAGTCGTGAAATGTCCTCGCTCCTAAACATTCCAAAATCAACTGTCGGCTTTATTATAAGCAAATGGAAGAGTTTGTGAACAACAGCAACTCAGCCACCAAGTGGTAGGCCACAGAGATGGATCAGCGGATGCTGAAGCACATAGTGCAAAGAGGTCGCCGACTTTCTGCACAGTCAGTTGCTACAGAGCTCCAAACTTCATGTGACCTTCCAATTAGCCCACGTTCAGTACGCAGAGAGCTTCATGCAATGGGTTTCCAGCTGCATCTAAGCCATGCATCACCAAGTCCAATGCAAAGCGTGGGATGCAGTGGTGTAAAGCACGTCACCACTGGACTCTAGAGCAGTGGAGACGCCTTCTCTGGAGTGATGAATCACGCATTTCCATCTGGCAATCTGATGGAGGAGTCTGGGTTTGGCGGTTGCCAAGAGAACTGTACATTTCGGACTGCATTGAGCCGAGTGTGAAATTTGGTGGAGGAGGAATTATGGTGTGGGGTTGTTTTTCAGGTGTTGGGCTTGGCCCCTTAGTTCCAGTGAAAGAAACTTTGAATGCTCCAGGATACCACAACATTTTTGGACAATTCCATGCTCTCAACCTTGTGGGTTCGGTATGGGTGTTATTGGTCTGGACCCAGGATGCAGAGGCGGCAGGGCAAGAGCAGGTAAAACAAATACTAAGGTGCAGCAGGAAAGTGCACAGGAATCATGGGGAAAGCTGTGCAGCATTGAAGCAAACAAAGCAAAAAGGACAAGGAATGCTATGTGGCATTAAAGTACAAAGCACAGCAAAAAGCAATGAGCAAGCCAGAGGACAAAAGGCTGGCATATAAATCCTCCTGATTGGTGTGTCCAAATTGCCAATAAGCGACAGGTGAGGAAGCCAACGCCCAAACTAGAGAAATAGTGAAAAAACAGGCAAAAATAAGAGCGCTGGCCAGGAAATAAAACAAAATAACAGAAATTAATAGTATGAGAAATCATGACACACTTCCCCATAAGTCACTGTGAGACGTGCATCTTTTGTGGAACATACTGTAGTCTCTCTGCCTCTTGCACACACACACACCAACTACCATTGCAGTGTCAGTCTATCCCAGGGCACCTGTGGCTACGAAAGTAGCTTACCACCACCAGGTGTGAATGAATGATGGGTTCTCACTTCTCTGTGAGCGCTTTGAGTATCTAATAGAAAAGCGCGATATAAAATCTAATCCATTATTATTATTATTATTATTAGTGCAAGTTCCATTAAAAAATATCTACTAAATAAATCAGAAGTTACTCATCAGTTACTCAGTTCAATATTTTTTTCACTGAATTCTTATAACTCATACTCAAGTAAATATTTGTATTTCTACATTTTATTTTACTTGAGTCATATTACTCGAAAGTAGCGTTACTTTGCTCGAGTACACTTTTTGGCTACCATACCCACCTCTACATCTGGGCCTCTGTAGTCTTGTTGTGTCAACGATTTGTTTTATTTCCTGTCCGGTGCTCTTATTTTGGTTTCCATTTCCTGTTTGCCTGCTTTTGCCACTATTTCTCCCGTCTGGGCACTGGCTTCCTCGCCTGTCCCTGGTTGGCAATCAGGACACACACCTGTGCCTGGTTGCCAATCAGAATGCTATTTAAGCAGGATGGGGCTGGATCATTGCGTGTGTTTGGCTTTTATTTTTACTGTTATGTCTGTGTTGGTCTTGCACCCCAAGATGCAAAGCTGGCAAGCTAGCGCAAGTAGAAAAAAAAAAGTTTAATGTCAAACACAAATGAACAGTGCAGCAGGGAAGTGCACAAAAAGAGTAAACACTTGATGACCGCACAACAACAAAACTCAACTGAGAGGACAGGGCTGGCATGTTTAACACCCTGATTGGCAACCAGGAACATGTGTGTCCTAATTGTCAAACAGCAACGGGTGAGAAAGCCAGCGCCCAGACAGGAGAAATAGTGGCAAAAGAGGTTATACAGGAAATGGAAACCAAAATAAGAGCACTGGACAGGAAATAGAAGTAAATACAGAACAAAATAAAACAAATTCTTTTTTTTTTTTTTTTTCTTTTTTTTTTTTTTGTCCTGTCCAGCTTCTCAGGCAAATCATATAGTTGATGTAGATGCCCATATCGGCTGTTCAGATTTACTTTACAAAAGAGAAGTGTAGGATACTTCTCTTGTTGCTTTATTTGTACAAACGTATTTGACTTTATTAAATGTATTTATATTATCATTTGGTGCAGCCGGGCCGGAGCAGGAGGGTATAGAAAGAGAATAAAAGGAAGACAGAGGGGGAAATTGTGGGGACAAGAGGGGGATAAGACAGAGAGACAAAAACAACAACAGCAAACACAACAATAATAACGAAAACAACAACAATAGAGCAACATCAGCAAATACCACATGTACAAATATGATGGTAAAAGTGATAGCAAATAAGCAGTTAGCAAAAATAAATAATAATACAGAAATGACAATGAGCATTATTACACTACAAATGGAGCAATACAAATACCAATAGAGATAGCGCTATTGATAATGAACAATACCCATAATTTACCTCTATTATCAACAATACAGTTGTTCAAATGCAACAATACATATATGTAATGATAACTAGAGATATGAAAGAATGCAGAAAAATGGAGGGGAAGAAAGAGAAGCAACCTATATTAACCTTGTAGATTGTTATAGTAACAATAGGTTAAGCTTTGTCAGTGTGCCTTGTGTTACCCAGAAGAAAACAAATTCCAAACATGAAAGTCGTGACACAACTATCTCATGACATAATTGTTAACATTGTTTTGAGTGATATTTGTTTGGACTAATTATTAATTGTATTATATAGCTGATACTAACTGATTCACCCTTCAAATGCTAATAACGCAGTTATTCTAAAACTGTGGTACGCGTACTATCGAGTGGTACACCAAAGGAGTCTGTAAGTTCGCACTGTATAGGGAGTATTATTGTTGATGTTTGTGCAGTGTGTGTAATGTTACAATTGCCAAAGATATTAAATATGTTACGGTGCAGCGGGAGAAGAAGACGGCACAGACAGGAGGGACGTTGTTTTAGCTCTATTTATTATTTTTATATATTTACACAAGTATGGAGCGTGAAACTAATCCAAATGTGTATGTGTGCGTCTATGTGTGGAGATTAACTGAAGAGTGTCACCCGGAAGTGTTGAGCGAGGTGCGGAAGTCCAGGGGTGGGGGGGGGGGGGCAAGACAAGCTCGGAGGTCCGTGAGACAGGCAGGACGTCGGGGGCAATAGCGAGGCGTCAAAGTCGAGATCCAAGATGCAGCCGGGGAACCAGAGGGAACGCGGGGAGACGAGACACACAGCTCGTGACGTGGGAACGAAGGTCGGTTGCTAGAAGGCGACAAGGAGGAACACAAGATAAAGTCTTGGCATTGTTTTTAATAAATACTTATACCTACTCTGCTACTGTATTTTAATGTTGGTCATTATGGTGGTACTAGTGTTTTCTGAGGTTGTACTTGGTAAAAAAAAAAGTTTGAGAACCACTGCAATAACCGATGATGTATATTATAGTGTAATTTCATGCAAACAAGACAATGCATCTCAAGGTGTTTATAGGGAAAAAAATCCTCAACTTTTATAAACATTTTAAAAAAGACAAACCAAACAGCGTGTGAATGTGATAAAGATTTTCTACCAAGTCATTATTGATCACATCAGCCGATAATCAAGCAGAGGACATACTTCTTTTGTTGACAGCCATGCTATAAAAGAGCAGCGTGAACTCATCTTCTCTGGACACATGGAGACAACATGGAGACGCCATGCTTTATGATTGTTCGGGCTCAAATAAGCAATAAAATATCTCAATCAAAATAAATATACATTCCAATATTGCAGAACTGAAATTTTTATGGAAGAAAAAAAAAATGTCACATGGCCAACCTGTTCTGGTTTTGTAGTTTCCTTTTAGAAGGCCAAATAATGAACTTATTGCAACAAAGTGATCCTGTCATAACTTGGTCTTTGGCGTGGTTTGCTCTCCCGTGGTGCAAAAGAAATGGAACGGACGTGGCGTGCAGGTAAAGACATAGTTTAATTATAACTATAAACTACAAAGTACAAACAAAAGGGTACAAACAAAAGGCGCTCACAGCGGAGGTAAAAAACTTGACTATGACAAAACAAAAGGCGCGCACAATGGCGGAGAACTATGAACATTAAACAAACAAAAACTTACGTGACAAGAGATGCAACAAGAACTAACGTGACAAGGAACTGTGGACATGGCATGAATGTGTGATGTCGCCACGACGAACAACAGAAACAGAAAAGCCTATATAGTGACATGATAAGTGAAAACAGGTGCGTGACTAACTGTGAACAGGTGCATGACATGACTGTGAAAACGTGAGACAGGTGTGTGTGAATCCAAACGTGGAACAGGTGAAACTAATGGTTGCTATGGTTACAAAACAAAACCAGGAAGTGAAACCAGGAACTAAGGAAGTGTCCAAAAAACAAAACAGCACATGGCCAAACAAAAACATGAACACAGACATGACAGATCCTGTGTGTTGTTGATAGTTACTGTGAGCATGCTCGACAGGAAGCCAATTGTTGGACGAGAGAAAGGTGCCCGCAAGGCAGGTCAGTCGCACGCCGGACTCCAAGCGGGACTCAATGGGTAAAAAAAAAAAAAAAAAAAAACGGCTGCAGGCCCACATTGACAGGCTCATATATTGTGGATCAATCCCCCCACATACACACATACCAATCAAGCACGAGGGAAGTGTGTTAGGAAACATAAATAGAAAACTGACACATAAACATTAGGCATCATGGGATGTCATCGACAATGTGACGTTTACAACAGCGCCTCTGTCAACTGTTGGAGAACACTGAGCCTCTAATGTCATCAATTTTTCATTTGATTTCTGTTTCATAACATTACATTCCATGTAATGTGAAGAAGGGTATAGCTCAACACATTGTGTGCGAGTTATAATAATTTGCCACATGAAAACAAATACACAGATACATTTATAATTAGATTATCACTAAAATAAATTCAATAGTCTATTGAATAATTAATAATGACAAATATATATATATGTTATACATAATTACATATATATATATATATATATATATATATATATATATATATATATATATATATATATATATATACAGTATGTATATATATATATATATATAATGTCAATGTTACTGTGGTTTATCCATTATACAGTGCTCAATACCGGGGTGGAGTGGAATATACGTTAGGTCAGGAAAAAACAGAGGTTATTTCATCCCGACAAGCCTGTTTCGAAGGCTTCCCTGCTCTTCAGGGGATTTTATGCGAAACAGGTTTGTAGAGATGAAATAGCCTCTGTGTTTTTTCCTGACCTAACGTGTGTATATATATATATATATATATATATATATATATATATATATATATATATATATATATATATATATATATACACTACCGTTCAAAAGTTTGGGGTCACATTGAAATGTCCTTATTTTTTAAGGAAAAGCACTGTACTTTTCAATGAAGATAACTTTAAAGGCCTACTGAAATGACATGTTTTTATTTAAACGGGGATAGCAGATCTATTCTATGTGTCATACTTGATCATTTCGCGATATTGCCATATTTTTGCTGAAAGGATTTAGTATAGAACAACGACGATAAAGATCGCAACTTTTGGTATCTGATAAAAAAAAAAGGCTTGCCCCTACCGGAAGTAGCGTGACGTAGTCAGTTGAACATATACGCAAAGTTCCCTATTGTTTACAATGATGGCCGCATGAAGTGAGAGAGATTCGGACAGAGAAAGCGACAATTTACTCATTAAACTCAAATCAAGGGAGATCATCATTCAGTCACTATGCAACAAATAGCTGGAATAAACTTCCTGAAGATGTCAGACTCTCCCCAACTCTCACTACTTTTAAAACTAGACTGAAGACTTTTATGTTCACCTTAGCTTTCAGCTAAATCTTTTAATCTTTTAACTTTTAACGTCTGCACTGTTTTTATTTTTATTGTCTGCATTTTAATTTTGCTTTTATTTTCTTTCATTTCACTTTGTTGTCTGTGAAGCACTTTGAGTCTGCCTTGTGTATGAAAAGCGCTATACAAATAAAGTTGCCTTGCCTTGCCTTGCCTAATTTGAGCGAGGATGAAAGATTTGTGGATGAGTAAAGTGCAAGTGAAGGACTAGTGGGGAGTAGAAGCTATTCAGATAGGGAAGATGCTGTGAGAGCCGGGGGTGACCTGATATTCAGCTGGGAATGACTACAACAGTAAATAAACACAAGACATATATATACTCTATTAGCCACAACACAACCAGGCTTATATTTAATATGCCACAAATTAATCCTGCATAAAAACACCTAGGTGTTTGTTATGCTAGCTCCTATTTCCTATGCTAGCTCCTAGCTCCATATAAGCCACCAATCCAATTCAAACACCTGCACAACACACACAATCACTCAGCCCAAAAGACCGTTCACCTAACCCAAGGTTCATAAAGCTTATATATTTAAACAAAGTAACGTACGTGACGCGCACGTACTGGCAAGCGATCAAATGTTTGGAAGCGAAGCTGCTACTCACGGTACCTGATATTCAGCTGGGAATGACTAAAACAGTAAATAAACACAAGACATATATATACTCCATTAGCCACAACACAACCAGGCTTATATTTAATATGCCACAAATTAATCCTGCATAAAAACACCTACGTGTTTGTTATGCTAGCTCCTAGCTCCTCTGCTAGCTCCTAGCTCCATAGAACACGCCAATACAATTCAAACACCTGATCAACACACACAATCACTCAGCCCAAAAGACCGTTCACCTAACCCAAGGTTCATAAAGCTTATATATTTAAACAAAGTTACGTACGTGACGCGCACGTACGGTCAAGCGATCAAATGTTTGGAAGCCAACACTGCATACTCACGGTAGCACGTCTGCGTCTTTGTCATCCAAATCAAAGTAATCCTTGTAAGAGTCTGTGTTGTCCCAGTTCTCTACAGGCGTCTGTGTATCGAAGTCAAAAGTCCTCCTGGTTAGAGTCTCTGTTATCCGAGTTCTTCCATCTTGACTGCATCTTTCGGGAATGTAAACAAAGAAACGCCGGCTGTGTTGTGTTGCTGCTGACTTCCTTCGCAAAATACGTCTGCTTTGCACCGAGAACTTTCTTCTTTGCTTGCTCAGCTTCTTTCTCCATAATGCAATTAACATAATTGCAACAGATTCACCAACACAGATGTCCAGAATACATCCAGAATGAGATGAAAACAGCTATTTCGTATTGGCTTCAATGTGGAAGCCATACCCGTGCTACGTCACGCGCATACGTCATCCTCAGTGGCGTTTCGAACCGGAAGTTTAGCGGCAAATTTAAAATTGCACTTTATAAGTTAACCCGGCCGTATTGGCATGTGTTGCAATGTTAAGATTTCATCATTGATATATAAACTATCAGACTGCGTGGTCGGTAGTAGTGGGTTTCAGTAGGCCTTTAAACTAGTCTTAACTTTAAAGAAATACACTCTATACATTGCTAATGTGGTAAATGACTATTCTAGCTGCAAATGTCTGGTTTTTGGTGCAATATCTACATAGGTGTATAGAGGCCCATTTCCAGCAACTATCACTCCAGTGTTCTAATGGTACAATGTGTTTGCTCATTGGCTCAGAAGGCTAATTGATAATTAGAAAACCCTTGTGCAATCATGTTCACACATCTGAAAACAGTTTAGCTCGTTACAGAAGCTACAAAACTGACATTCCTTTGAGCAGATTGAGTTTCTGGAGCATCACATATGTGGGGTCAATTAAACGCTCAAAATGGCCAGAAAAAGAGAACTTTCATCTGAAACTCGACAGTCTATTCTTGTTCTTAGAAATGAAGGCTATTCCACAAAATTGTTTGGGTGACCCCAAACTTTTGAACGGTAGTGTATATATATATATGTATATATGTATGTACAGTATATATATATATATATATATATATATATATATATATATGTATATATGTATGTACAGTATATATATATATATATATATATATATATATATATATATATATATATATATATATATATATATATATATATATATATATATATATATATATATATATATATATATATATATATATATATATATATATATATATATATGTGTACAGTATATATGTATATGTATGTATACATGTATATACATAGATATACAAATATACATGTGTGTGAATGTGAGTGTGAATATTGTCTGTCTATCTGTGTTGGGCCTTGGATGAGGTAGCGACTTGTCCCGGGTATACACCGCCTTCCGCCCGAATGTAGCTGAGATAGGCTCCAGCACCCCCCGTGACCCCGAACGGGACAAGCGGTAGAAAAGGGATGGATGGATATGTATACATGTATGTATGTATGTATATATATATATATATATATATATATATATATATATATATATATATATATATATATATATATATATATATATATATATATATATATATATATATATACTGTATATATATATATATATATATATATATATATATATATATATGTATATATATGTATATATATATATATATATATATATATATATATATATATATATACTACATACATATATGTACATATGTATATATATGCATGTACATACATATATGTATATATGTATATATATGCATGTACATACATATATGTATATATATGCATGTACATACATGTATATATACAGTATATATACATATATGTATATATATATGCATGTACATACATATATGTATATGTATATATACATATGCATGTACATACATATATATACATATATATATATATATATATATATATATATATATATATATATATATACATATATATATATATATATATATATATATATATATATATATATATATATATATATATATATATATATATATATATATATATATATATATATATCAGTATATATATATATTGCTTTTGTTTTCTTTGGGTAAGTTTTTTTGTAGCTTTTTTTCCCCTTCTATTACCGTCACAACAATGAGCATAATTAGAGCAATGTTCAACACAAGTTCTCTTATTTTTATACTATTTCATATGTATGACATTTTAGAAGAATGGATGGTAACATTTTCAGTTTGTGTCAGTACAATTCATCACAGTATGGATATTAAATAGATCACTCTGTATTTAAAAAGAAAACACATTTGCAAAAAAAGACAAGTACAGTCCCATGTGCTGAAGGGCACTTCCCCTCATCCACTTATTTGTATTTCTATGAACAGAATTTACTGTTCATATCTGGAGACAACAAGAAAAAAAAGACATACAGTACTTTTTGTATGTGGATAAAGTGTCCACTTTCTAATCTCCTCTCATCATAAAACATCATCCCTGTTATATACAGCCAAAAGTGCTGCCTCACAGACGCTGGTAATTGAAAAATCACTGCCAGTTCTCCAAATGATACCCAATACACCAAGGTAATTTTGCTGTGTCTGAACACCAGTGACTACAGCCTCAGTACGCCAGGAAGGAACAAGAATGATTGTGTGACAGACATTTATTTTTTATTTTTTAACCAAGCTTGATTTTCCTTAAGATTGCTCAGGTTGGACTTTAAAGTATTAGGCTAATGCACTTCTTGTTATGTGCAACAACAATGATTTCAATGTGCATACTTGACGTTTCACAAACAGATATTAAAAATAATAATGATCTTCATCCCCATACTGTATGAATTTGAAAATAACTCATTAAATAATGTGAGTTGTAATTATGTAATGTTTGAATATGTGGAAAAATAAATCAATCTACTAATAATTGAATTATTATAATGCTATTTGGTAACAGTAGAAGAAAAAGTCAAACACAAATACAAATAGACGTAATAGAAATTGAAAGAGTAAATGACACCAAATTTCTAGGTATAATGATTGATGATAAATTGAACTGGAAATCTCATGTAAAAAAATATACAACATAAAGTAGCAAGAAACACGTCAATAATGAATAAAGCAAAACATGTTCAAGACCAAACATCACTCCATATTCTCTACTGCTCGCTAGTGTTACCTTATCTAAGTTATTGTATAGAAATATGGGGAAACAACTACAAAAGTACACTTCATTCATTAACGGTGTTACAAAAAAGATCAGTTAGAATAATATATAATGTCGGATATAGAGAACATACAAACCCTTTATTTATTGAATCGAAAATACTGAAATTCCACGACTTAGTGAATTTGCAAACAGCTAAAATTATGCACAAAGCAAACTATAACCTGCTACCCAAGAATATACAACATTTTTTCTCAACAAAAGAGGAGAAATATAATCTTTGAGAAAAATGTAATTTAAAACATTTGTACGCATGTACAACACTTAAAACCTTCAGTATATCAGTATGTGGAATTAAATTATGGAATGGATTGAGCAAAGAAATCAAACAATGTACTAATATGATCCACTTCAAGAAACTCTTCACACTTAAAGTGTTTACAAAGTACAAAGAAGAAGAACCATGATAAACATTCTGAATTTATTTCATCCATCCATTCATTTTCTAGATAATCTTAAATCTCACCAAATGAAATATAACTTACTTCACCAATTATTATTTATTTATTTTTATTGTTATTACTTATGGAGTATATTGTGAATAATTTGAGAACAGGAAGCGAACAAAAGTTTTAGCAACTGCTATGTAAAGGAAAAGGGGTAGGATTAAATAAGCTCTGCTTCTTTCCACTCCTTTTCGAACATGTTTAATAGAGAAACTGGAAATTGTGATGCATCATGTTGTATGCATGCATGTGTGACGTATCATTATGTATGCAAGCAAGTGTGACGTTTCATGTTGTATGCATGCATGTGTGATGTATCATGTTGTATGCATGCATGTGTGACGTATCATGTTGTACGCATGCATGTGTGATGTACCATGTTGTACGCATGCATGTGTGATGTACCATGTTGTATGCATGCATGCATGACGTATCATGTTGTATGCATGCATGTGTGATGTATCATGTTGTATGCATGCATGTGTGATGTATCATGTTGTATGCATGCATGTGTGATGTATCATGTTGTATGCATGCATATGGGTTGTATTGTATGCATGAATGTGTGATGCATCATGTTGTATGCATGCATGTGTGATGTATCATGTTGTATGCATGCATGTGTGATGTATCATGTTGTATGCATGCATGTGTGATGTATCATGTTGTATGCATTCATGTGTGACGTATCATGTTGTACGCATGCATGTGTGACGTATCATGTTGTACGCATGCATGTGTGTTGTACCATGTTGTATGCATGCATGTGTGACGTATCATGTTGTATGCATGCATGTGTGATGTATCATGTTGTATACATGCATGTGTGATGTATCATGTATGCATGCATTTGTGATGTATCATGTTCTATGCATGCATGTGTGATGTATCATATTGTATGTAAGCATGTGTGATGTATCATATTGTATGCAAGCATGTTCGAAATATACTCAAACTCAACTCAACCCATTATCAGAACTAGAAAACCAAAATATATCAGAAGTGAATTAATAAATAGCATGTAATTCACGACGGTGACTCAACATTTGAATGCGCATACTTGCACATTATTGACGCAGTATGACGCTACAAAAGGTTTAACGTTTTGAACGCGAGGGTATTTCAGCCAATCACGTCGCTCGTTGCTGCGATGTGCTCTGGCGTCTCGGAGCTCCCCTCTGATCATCATGGTGAGTGACTTACTGCCATTCAAAAGAACTTGGTTCTTACCGCGTATTAACGACAAAATATGGTCGAGTGTTCATTCGACGGTTTTTATTCTACGCCTAGGTGTTATATATGTGTCGTTCGTATGTCCAAGTTCATGTTTGGCGTCCCGTAAAGTGCCGGTTAGCATCTCGTATTAGCATCATGCTAACGATGCAGCACACACTTCGCCGAAAGGCTCGGCTATATCCTGGAGAGTTCAACACAGTTGTATCTCATTCTGTCTTTAAGTATACCGCGCTGGCACGAAGTGTGAATTACAACTTTAGGGTATGCGATATACATTTCAGTCCAGCACTAAAAGTCTAGCGAACGTGCTTTTGGAAACGACTGTTTTAATGTTTTAGCGCACAGCGTTGCCAAAGTTTAGACAGGCCGGTCTGAATCGATCGTCGCCTGCAGTTACAAAGCACGATATTTACTGATCAAGTTATAATTACCGATATTTACTGATCAGGTTATAATGAATGTTTCCCCACATGTGCTCCGATGTAGGGCTGGACGATTATGGCAAAAAATAATAATCACGATTATTTTTTATTTATATTGTAATCACGGTTAATTACACGATTATTCATTCATTTGAAAACAAGAGTATTTATTCCGCCACCAAAACTCAACGTTAAATACACAAAGCAAACTACAATGCGCTACCCAAGAATGTACAACAATTCTTCTCAACAAAAGAGGAGGAATATAATCTTACAGAAAAATGTAATTAAAAACATATGTGTGCACATACAACACTTTAGACCTTCAGTATATATACATTCACTGTACAAACATACATACTGTATACACATACTGTACATATACATTCACTGTACAAACATACATATACACATACTGTACATATACATTCACTGTACAAACATACATACTGTATACACATTCTGTACATATACATTCACTGTACAAACATACATATACACATACTGTACATATACATTCACTGTACAAACATACATATACACATACTGTACAAATATACATATACACATACTCTACATATACATTCACTGTACAAACACACATATACACATACTGTACATATGCATACATACACTCATGCATATAATCAAGTTTCATCAAACATATATTAACATTGTTGCCCTAGGGGAAACTGGGTAACACATGGCACACTGACAAAGCTTAACCTATTGTTACTATAACAATCTACAACGTTAATATAGTCTGCTTCTCTTTCTTCCCCTCCATTTATCTGCTTTTTTTTTGTATTTCAAGTTATCATTACATATATGTATTGTTGCATTTGAACAATTGTATTGTTGATAATAGTGGTAATTATTTTAGTTATTCATTATCAATAGTGCTATTTATATTGGTATTTGTATTGCTCCATTTGTAGTGTAATAATGCTCATTGTCATTTCTGTATTTATTTATTTCACTAACTGCTCTATTGCTATCACTTTTTCCATCGTATTTGTACATATCCTATGTGTTGATGTTGTTCTATTGTTGTTGTTATTGTTGTTGTGTTTGCTGCTGTTGTTGTCGTCTCTCTGTCTTATCCCCCTATTGTCCCCACAATTTCTCCCTCAGTCTTCCTTTTTTTCTCTTTCCATCCCCTCCTGCTCCGGCCCAGCTGCACCAAATAATAATATACATCCATTTAATAAAATAGAATACAAATAAGGCAACAAGAGAAGTATCCCACACTTCTCTTTTGTAAAGTACATTTGTACAGTCGATATGGGCATCTACATCAACAATATGATTTGCCTGAGTAGCTGGATAGGACAAAAAAAAAGACCTTCAGTATATCAGTATGTGGAATTAAATTATGGAATGGATTAAGCAAATAAATAAAACAAATAAAGGTATGTGTTGCTGAGCCCGACCTGGACATAATCTGGACTGTACATAAATGTTTATTTTGAAAAAGTAATTTTGTTTATAGATTATATGCAATCTGTTGTTGTGTTCCCTAATTTGAGTGTACATAAATGAAGGTGTGTGTTGCTGAGCCCGACCTGGACATAATCTGGACTGTACCTGGTTTTAAGAACCCTTTAAACAATCTAATTTTATTGACAACCTGGTCTGGTGAAGATAGTGTCCTTTATTTTAAAAAATTCTTGAACAAAAAATAAAATAAAAACAGTTACATAGAAATGTGTAATGAATGAAACAAAGTAAAATGAACTGTTAAATGTTAGTACTATTAGTGGACCAGCAGCACACACAATCCTATGTGCTTCACAGACTGTATCCCTTGCAGACTGTATTGATGTATGTTGTAGGAACCAGAATATTAATAACAGAATGAAACCACCCTTTTGTGTGAATAATGAGTGAAAATGAGTGTAAATGGGGATGGAGGGACTGAGGGTTTTTGGGTTGGTGCACAAACTGTAAGTGTATCTTGTGTTTTTTATGTTGACGTAATAATAAAACGTTTAAAAAAAGAAAGAAATCAAACAATGTACTAATATGATCCACTTCAAGAAACTCTTCAAACTTAAGGTGTTTACAAAGTACAAAGAAGAAGAACCATGATAAACATTCTGAATTTATTTCATCCATCCATTCATTTTCAAGATAATCTTACTCATAATCATCCGTCAGTCTACCCCAGGGCAGCTGTGGCTACGAAAGTAGCTCACCACCACCAGGTGTGAATGAATGATGGGTTTTTAACATGTAAAGCGACTTTGGGTACTTAGAAAAACACTATATAAATCCCAGGTATTATTATCTCACCATATGAAAAATAACTTACTTCAGCAATTATTATTTATTTATTTATTTATTTTTATTGTTATTACTTGTGGAGTATATTGTGAATAAATTGACAACAGGAAGTGAACAAAAGTTTTAGCAACTGCTATGTAAAGGAAAAGGGGTAGGATTAAATAAGCTCTGCTTCTTCTTACCCCTTTTCGAACATGTTGAATGGACAAACTGGAAATTGTGTTGTATCATGTTGTATGCATGCATGTTCGAGATAAACTCTAACTCAAGCTCAAATATGGTTTACTAAAAAGGAAATTAGTAACGAATAAACCACAGGTAAAATAAAAATAATAACAATCAATTTAGATAATCAGAATAGTTTTATTGCCATTGTTTGACAACGGGTTCACAAACTAGGAATTTTTCTTGGTGCAACATAAAACACATATAACACATGTTTGGTAATAAAATGAGCTGTAACTGAGCTATCAGATAGACTTAGAAGGAATTCAAGGAGCTGCTGTTAGGAGTTATTGTTCATTTGCCTGATGGCCGAGGGGAAAAAACTGTTCAGGTGGCGGGAGGTGTGGGTCTGGACGGAGCGTAGTCTCCTGCCTGACGGGAGAGGGGAGAATAGTTTGTGTCCAGGGTGAGAAGAGTCAGCTGTGATCCGACCCACACGCCTCCTGGTCCTGGAGGAAAACAAGACCTGATGCGTTTTCATTGTTTTTAGTTAAAACATTTTACCTTTTACACATATTTTACCACCATAGATTGTGTGCTTTTTGTGTCAAATAAAATTTTATAAAATGTTTAATTAAATGCAAAATGTCTCACATTTATTGGTGCAATACATCTTTGGACAATTTTGACCAGTATTTTAGGTCAAAGCATAATAATTCTGTAAATGTATCAATAAGTGCTTTAAGGTCATTATGCTAATGTAAGGTACTATTTTGAAACCTTTAATTTGTTAGCGCAGTCAGACTGGTTGTGGCGCAACACGCTATTGTTGTGAAGAGGGGAAGTTTTCTGTTGTTAAAGTTAAGTTAAAGTACCAATGATTGTCACACACACACTAGGTGTGGTGAAATTAACCTCTGCTTTTGACCCATCCCCTTGATCACCTCCTGGGAGGTGAGGGGAGCAATGGGCAGCAGCGGTGCAGCGCCCGGGAATCATTTTTGGTGATTTAACCCCCAATTCCAACCCTTGATGCTGAGTGCCAAGCAGGGAGGTAATGAGTCCCATTTTTAATAGTCTTCGGGGTTTGAACTCACAACCTACCGATCTCAGGGCGGACACTCTAACCACTAGGCCACTGAGTAGTAGTAGGTCTGACGTGTGGGGGCGACTTGAGGCTGTTTAAAAAGAAAAATGAGAAAGCGCCTCCCAAATTGCGACTGCTGCCGTGTTTGTAGGTTGATCTTACTTCGATGATGTCGTTCACAACAACACAAGCAGATTAGATGCGTTGTAGGTGGTATGTTTTGTTCTTGCTAGCTTTAGCTTTGCAGTTTGGTTGCAGTTTCAAGTGACCGCCTCAACATTGTTAAGGACAGGGCGGTTACGTGTTAAGGGAATGAATGAGTGGTCACCAACTCTTTATTTTCGCAAACAAATGTTCCTTCTCCTCACAATGACAGCATTTCACTTACATTTATGTCAATTTCCATGATATTCTGCGGTTAACAGCGAATTTCGTCACATTGGCCAATTCTGTTACGTCAATGCGGAAATCATATGCATAATTTTTTTGTTGAGTTTAGTGATTATTGATTAGGCGTACTAGCGATGTGTCAAACAATACGTACAAACCATGGTAAGGTCTCAAACTTCCACTAGATGGAATTTGCATGTACATTGCGCATCATATTAATCGTTTTTTTATTATTATTATAGTTTCATGATCGTTAGAAGTCGATTATTTGTCCAGTCCTAATAGCAGCATATATTAACTATTCACTGAAATGTCTCAGGTTGTCTAAACACAAATGAGTACCAAGACAAATGCCATAAGGAGCACAAAAACACTTCAGAGATTAGTGCTTTTTGGTGATGTTGTGCCTTGAGAAGATATTTTGAGATAGTTATATTGTAATAATCTCACACTTTAGTGGGATACTGTGAAGGAACTATAACATTTACCACCGTTGACTCTAATGAGTTCACTAATGTGTGGCGTTTCCCATCCATGGGAGTCTTCATCGGAGGCAAATAATGTCTCGAGCCAGGCTGCCCCTTATCCAGGTGTACCACCCTCAGGGATGCCTCCCCCCTTTGTAAGTGCATGACCGTAATGCCAAAACTGTAGCTTTTTGTTTAATTGATTGCTAGTAAGAGCTAGGGTTGTCACGATACCAGAATTTTAGTCGTCGATACCAGTGAAAATCACAGATTTTTGATACTTATAACAATACTACGATAGAAATGCCAAAAAAAAAAATACAGAACCTTGTTACTTTTAAATTAATTACTACACTATTGAAAACCGTTTCAAAGTGTCACATATTTAAGATCACTGTGCTTCAACATCTTTTTGCACAGAATATAAATTGTAATATTAGCTGCCGATAGACAATTATACATTCGTAAAAGAACAGCAGTTGCCTGTAGCCTCCCAGTATATTAAAACAATACTGTAGTTGTAATAACAATAGTCAACTATATTTCATTCTAAAAAGAACAGCAGTGGCGGGGAACTTTCAAGTGTATAAAACAAACAATATTGTTATTAATATTCTTTCAATATGATGGTAGAATGACGGCATTATGTAATTTTGTAATGAAATAGGCAAAAAAATGGCTAAAACATGAATTTAAAGACAAATATTTGTTTATTCATTATTAGTATAAACTTTTGAGCATTTTCTCATTATGTTACACCTTTTTGTTTTCAACACCACATGTGAAGCCAAAGGGTTGCCGAAACAACAAGAGTGTCTCCAAGCTGCATCTTCTTAGCACAGTGGTTCTTAACCTTGTTGGAGGTACCGAACCCCACCAGTTTCATATGCGCATTTACCGAACCCTTTAGTGAAAAATATATATATATATATTTTTTTTTAAATTCAAGACAGTTATGTTTTTGGTAACACTTTAGTATTGGGAACATACTCTAAATAACAAAGACTTAATTTAGAGTTATTTGGTTAGGGTTCTGGTCAGGGTTAGAGGGTTAGGGTTATAATAAGGCCATGCCGAATAAAGCACTAATAAGTACTTAATAATGAGGCGTTAAGAGCCAATATGTTACTAATTTGCATGTTAATAAGCAACTAATTAATGGTGAACATGTTCCCCATACTAAAGTGTTACCATGTTTTTTTTACTGGTGCACAAAATGAACCGTGCATGAACATATCCTTGTTCAAACAACAAAACCAACACAGTGCATAAACTCACAACAAATGACACACCTGCAAATCAGTCAAATGTTGCCGTATCCGTAATACGCGGATAGGGAGAAGTTTGTATTCACACGATGAGTCGGGTGTGTTTTGACCTCTGCCGAACCCCTGAGGCCGACTTACCGAACCCCTGGGGTTCGATCGAACCCAGGTTAAGAACCACTGTCTTAGCAGTTATAGAAGTGATAAAAGTTTGGTAGCAACTTTGTGGAGGATTTTGCACATGGAAAGCACATTCCCTGCCTGGCTTATGGTGGTGAATCAATAAAACTCTGCAAATGTTCTTGAGTGGCCCAGCCAAACCCCAAAATTCAATCTGATTGAAAATCTATCCATCCATTTTCTACCGCTTGTCACTTTCGGGGTCGCGGTGGGCCTTGGAGCCTATCCCAGCTGCATTCGGACATGTTTTTAATTTTTAATAAATTTGCATTGGCGTTATGGGGTATTATGTGTAGAGTTTTGAGGAAAAAATGAATGTATTCCATTTTGGAATAAGGCTGTAAAAGAACATATGAAGTGCTGTAAAAAGTTTCCCCATGCACTGTATGTGTAAACAGTGGGTACGGAAAGTATTTAGACACCTTTTTAAAATTTTCACTCTTAGTATTATTGCATCCATTTGTTAAACTCAAAAACATTTGTATTATTTCTCATTAATGTACACTCATCACCCCATCTTGACCAAAAAAACAGAAATGCTAATTTTTGTAAATGTATTAAAATAAAATAAAAATGTACATAAGTATTCAGACATTTGCTCAATACTTTGTTGATGCACCTTTGACAGCAATTACAGCCTCAAGTCTTTTTGAATAAGATGCCACAAGATTGGGACAGTTTTGCCCATTCCTCTTTGCAGCACCTCTCAAGCATCAGGGAGATGACTAAGAACCCAATGGTCTCTCTGTCAGAGCTACAGCATTCCTCTGTGGAGAGAGGAGAACCTTCTAGAAAGTCAACCAGCTCTACAGCAAACCACTAATGAGGTTTGTGTGCAAGAGTGGCCAGACGCAAGCCATTTCTTAGTAAAAAGTTTGTCAAAATGCACCTGAAAGACTTTCAGACTATGAAAAACGAAATGATCTGGTCTGATGATACAAAAGTTAAACTCTTTGGCGTGAATGCCATGTGTCATGTTTGGTGGAAACCAGGCACTGCTCATCACCAGACCAATACCATCATTACAGTGAAGCATGGTGGTGGCAGCATCATGCTGTGGGGATGTTTTTCAGAGACAGGAACTATGAGACCAGTCAGGATAGAGGGAAAGATGAATGCAGCAAAATCCAGCGAGATCCTGGATGAAAACACAACGCTTCCCATCCAATCTGATGGCAATTGAGAAGTGCTACAAAGAGGAATGGGCAAAATTGCCCAAAGATAGGAGTACCAAGCTTGTGCCATCTTATTAAAAAATACTTGAGGCTGTAATTGCTGTCAATGGTGCATCAACAAAGTATTGAACAAAGGATCTGAATACTCATGTACATGTGATTTATTTTTTTTATTTTGAATACATTTGCAAAAATGTCTACATTTCTGTCAAGATGGGGTGCTGAGTGTACATTAATGAGAAATAAAATATTTATTTATTTATTTTAGCAAATGGGTGCAATGAAACTGAGTGAAAAAATTAAATGGGTCTGAATCGTTTCTGTACCCACTGTATATTGTATCTGCTGATGTAGTTTTGTTGTAGTTGTAAAAATAAGAAGACCGATACATATGTCAAAATGCCAAATAGGCGCCGATAATCGGTAGATCTCTAGTTGACACTGCTCATTAACTGGAGAAGCAAGCAGGCTAGCTAGCTTAAATGCTAACATGAATAAGGGAGACATTAACGTAATTTCTCTATTAAGAAACAACATGCCCAAATCTAAACTTATATATAAACACATTACTGTCTGAGCAAGTAGGATTGAATTTTGCACATTAAGAGCAACAACGATTTGAATAATGAATGATAACACAAATATCTGTCTAGTAAAAATGAATGTATTGTTTCTTTAGCCTTTTTATTCATTAGAAATAACACGATGTCATCAGCAATCCCCACCCCTCTTTTGTATTTTTTTTACCCAAACAATCGTAATCGGAAATTGTGTTTTTAGAAGAAAAATAAATCGCCATTTTATTTTTGGCTAAAATCATGCAGCCCTACTTCGAGGACCTAACAAAATGTCCATCCTTAAGACGATAGATCACATCCATTTGCAGAACGTTCCAAAAGATAGTATGTACTAAAGGGTCTTATACATCCAATATGGTGCAGCATTTGCGGAAACACTACCCAGCTTTACATGCCAAGGGAAAGGTAAGACAGTAATCGAGTTAAATTATGTTAGTTGCAAGTTACTTCATTAAGAATTGAGTTCGTAGTGACTTCAATATAAATGTGTCACTTATAATCGGTAGGTTAGCGTCAGTTCAGTGTACTCAAACAGCAACAGGTACTCCTGTCACGGGCTTCATTCAGTGACCGTTTAACATTAGAGATTTATTTTTCCTGTCTGTCGAACAAACTATAGGGATTATTAGTTAATATAGCAAGTGATAAATGATAAAGTGTAAAATACTAACATAATATCAGGAGCTTGTAGAATAACCACACTGTTCCATGGGATCCAATATGTGCTTTCCAGTTAACAGAGCATAAAGTAGATGATTAAAAATTAATATATAAGCATTGATCACAGTTGATGATAACACCTGAGTTCATACCTACTACATGAATAACATGTTCCCCTGATTGATCATTCAAGTTAATATTATCATTACTTAATTAATGTTAATTCCAAATTCCAACAATAATAACTAACATATCTAAAGCTATTAGAAATATGTGATGTTATAATTTTTTTGGATGAAATTAATCAATACATAATAATCGTGAAACCGTGATTATTACTCAGACTGTAATTAGAGATGTCCGATAATATCGGGCTGCCGATATTATCGGCCGATAAATGCTTTAAAATGGAATATCGGGAATTATCGGTATCGGTTTCAAAAAGTAAAATGTATTACTTTTTAAAACGCCGCTGTACGGAGTGGTACACGGACGTAGGGAGAATTACGGAGCGCCAATAAACCTTAAAGGCACTGCCTTTGCGTGCCGGTCCTGTCACATAATACCTACAGCTTTTCACACACACAAGTGAATGCATGCATACTTGGTCAACAGACATACAGGTCACACTGAGGGTAGCCGTATAAACAACTTTAACACCGTTACAAATATGCGCCACACTGTGAACCCACACCAAACAAGAATGAGAAACACATTTCGGGAGAACATCCGCACCGTAACATAACATAGTAGGGCTGTGAATCTTTGGGTGTCCCACGGTTCGATTCAATATCGATTCTTAGGGTCACGATTCGATTCAAAATCGATATTTTTTTTTTTCAATTCAACACGATTCTCGATTAAAAAAGATTTTTTCCCGATTCAAAACGATTCTCTATTCATTCAATACATAGGATTTCAGCAGGATCTACCCCAGTCTGCTGACATGCAAGCAGAGTAGTAGATTTTTGTAAAAAGCTTTTATAATTGTAAAGGACAATGTTTTATCAACTGATTGCAATAATGTAAATTTGTTTTAACTATTAAATGAACCAAAAATATGACTTCTTTTATCTTTGTGAAAATATTGGACACAGTGTGTTGTCAAGCTTATGAGATGCGATGCAAGTGTAAGCCATTGTGACACTATTGTTCATTTGTTTTATTTTTTATAAATGTCTAATGATAATGTCAATGAGGGAATTATAATCACTGCTATGTTGAAATTTTAACTAATATTGATACTGTTGTTGATGATATTCATTTTTGTTTCACTACTTTTGGTTTGTTCTGTGTCGTGTTTGTGTCTCCTCAATTGCTCTGTTTATTGCAGTTCTGAGTGTTGCTGGGTCGGGTTTGGTTTTGGAATTGGATTGCATTGTTATGGTATTGCTGTGTATTGTTTTGTTGGATTGATTAATTAAATAAAAATAGATTTTTTTTAAATGAGAATCGATTCTGAATCGCACAACGTGAGAATCGCGATTTGAATTCAATTGATTTTTTTCCACACTCCTAATCCTTAGCTACGAATAAGTAAATACACAAAAAACACAGGCTAATTATTTTAAAGAAAGCAGGTGTTCTTCTATGGTGCCGATTTAGTGTTTAAGCGCTGAGTATTAACGTGGCAAGCTTAGGAAAAGTGCTGTACACTATTTGATACTCATGAAACTGAAAGATGTAATTTTTGCTTGTTGGTATCGATACGTTTGACAACCCTAGTAAGATCACAGGGCGAGAATGAAAGTGGTTAATACAAGGCTTTCGGTATTGCGCCACATATTCATTCTTTTATGTATCTTATTTAGATGGGACCACCAGGAATACCACCTCATTTCCCTCCCATGGGAATGCCTCCCATTGGTCAAAGAGCTACCAGTATGACCCCAATGCCACCTGGAATATTGCCCCCTGGAATCATGCCACCAATGGCTGCAGCACCTCTGGGACAGGTGAGTTTTCATTTGTATTTGACGGTTCACTTCCAATTTGTTCCACTTTTAAACCCTTTTACATAAAGATACACAACAGATTATTTTAATTATTCAGAAATGTAAGTGTAAAAAATAAAATAATAAATAACTAGCAGATGCCAGCTAGTGTGGCGGTGCGTTCTGTAACATAGTGGGTTTGTTCAACTGCAGCCGAACTTGACAGAATTGGATAAATGCTCAACTTTCACCTGTTGACTTTTCAAGTCCTTTTTAGTGAGTTCTTCCTATGTTAAAAACCACTCTCGACAGATCTGCCATGTTTTTCTGGTGTTATTGTTACTGTACTCGTGTTTTGGAGACTCCTGACTTCTGGCGCTTTGCAATGTCTGCGGCGAACAGCGGGTGCTGCTGGGAGCAAGCAAACCACTCACAGGCGGTCACTAGCGTTACGCTGCAGCTCCAGCTGCGCTTCCCCTCCTTGAAAGAGCGGCAGCTGCCAATGCCATTTTACTATTAATATTAACACTGTTATTATTTCCGCTGTCTTTCTCTGATATATTGAACTAAGTACGTCCCAATCACAAGACATGTCGCTTCCACTCCAGAAAGTCGCAAGAGTCTTACTTACGTCCCCACAACATTCTATTTCGGCAGTGCTGTTCTCCCCCTCAGTTTAGACGGCCGACCAGCTCTAGGAAAAGTCCTGGTAGTTCCAAGCTTCTTCATTTATGGATGATGGAGGCCACTGTGCTCATTGGGACCTTCAAGGCAGCAGATATTTTTTTCTGTACCCTTCACCAGATTTGTGCCTTGAGACAATCTTGTCTCAGAGGTCTACAGACAATTCCTTCACCTTCATTCTTGGTTTGTGCTCTGCCATGCACAGTCAAGTGTGGGACCTTATATTTAGACAGGTGTTTGCCTTTTCAAATCATATCCAATAAACTGAATTTATTACGGGTGGACTCCAATTTAGCTTTAGTAACATTTCAAGGGTGATCAGTTGAAACATAATTTCCCCTTTGAGCTTCATGGCTAAGGCTGTGAATACTTCTATACATGTGATTTCTTATTTTTTTTATTTTTTAATGAATTTGCGAAAAATAAAACCTTTTTTTTATATTGTCATAACGAGGTTTGTGTGTAGAATTTTGAGGACAAAAGTGAATTTATTCAATTCTGGAAAAAGGCTTTTACATAACAAAATGTGCAAAAAATGAAGCGCTGTGAATACTTTCCAGATGCACTGTATGTGCAACCGTGTGTGTTGACTTTGTGTTGGTTGTAATTTTTTTGCATCATGAGTGGGAAAGGCTGTTTGAATTGGGACATATGAATTGATGCAGTGCGCATAACACTAATATAAAACTCATGGTCATTGACTTACATTACTAACGTTGTCCACAAGTTGGTGGAATCTATGCAGCGATCAAACTAATGTTATTCAAATTAAACTTGAGGCATACCATGGGCCAGACATCCTTTTTTTAACGGGACATATCATGGGCCAAACTAAAGATGCTGGCGGGCAGCACTTGGTCTGCGCGCCGTAGTTTGGACACCCCTGGTTTAACCTAGTTTCGCAAAAAATTGCGTTGGGGCTAGGGCGGGGCGATATGGCCTTTTTTAAATATCTCAATATTTTTAGGCCATGTCATGATACACGATGTATATCTCGATATTTTGCCTTAGCCTTGAATGAACACTTGATGATTATAATCACACTAGTATGATGATTCTATGTGTCTACATTAAAACATTCTTGTTCATACTGCATTAATATATGCTCATTCTAAACTTTCATGCAGAGAGGGAAATCTTACAACTAAGTCAATTGACCAAAACTGTATTTGTCACAGTTATTAAGCAGTGGCACAAACATTCATGTCATTTCCAAAACAGAAAGTGCAAGATTGTCAGAGACATTTTAAAACAAGCTATGAGTACACTTTTGTGCATGATGTCACTAAGATGACATATCAAAACAACACAAAATTAAAGTGCACTTTTTGTACAGAACACCACTACAATAGTTTAAAACAAATAAAGTGCACTTTTGTGCATGATGTCACACAAGACATTTCAATAACTGTCAAATAAAAATGAGCTGCATTATAGAAAATCAAATAGTGTATGTCCTTCGCTATGTGGTAGGTTCCTGCGGACGTTATCTCCTTCTGTTGACTATTTTTTTCATACGGTGTTGATGTGGAAATGGTTGCCTCGGCATTTTGCGGGTGCGGCACCAAACAGATGTTGACATGCAGAGTTTCAAGCACTCTTCATTCTCTAGCGGGTGACTTTTCAAATGATGCTACATATTTGCAGTAATGCTACTTTTTGTAGCAACGCTTTTGCGCCACACTTGACAAATTACGGTTGTCTGTTCGACATATTCCCGCTTGAAGCCAAACCACCACCAGACGATGGCCCCCGTGCTGTTTTTCTTGGGAATTAATTCTTCCTTCATTTGTTACCAGATTTGCACCTTTTTCTCTCGTATTACCACTCGCACCACAGCTAACGTTACCCATGCCGCTACCTCTCTGCTCCGTGAGGGCGTATACAGTATGTATGTAAGAAGGTGCACTTGTTTTATGTCTCTGTGAGAAGGAGAGACAACAAAGAGTGAGAAACGCCTGTAGTGTAATGCCCGCAGCTAAAAGCAACTGCGTCAGAACATATACTCGAATATCATGATAGTCATTTTCTATATCGCACAGAGACAAACCCGCGATATATCGAGTATATCGATATATCGCTCAGCCCTAGTTGGGGCCAAAAGTGTTTTATCTGATTACTCTAACAAAATAATCGATTACTAAAATAATCAATAGCTACAGCTTAGGATGTAACGATGTAAACAGCGGTAAAATTCCATACAGTTAGTAATACCGTTTAAATTCTTAGTTACAGAAAAAGCGTCATTTATTAAGCATTTTAGGCAACACCGCTTACTTCCTGGAAACAGAGTTGCAGCAGTTTGGCTTTATAAAACATGGCAGCAACTACACGACCTCGCTCCGCAGACTTTTCCTCCGAGTAAACGGAGCCGATTGCTTCGTTTTACATCATTTCACTCGCTTCCACTTCCGTGGAGTTTTGACATGCGCTTAAGAGTGCTCTGCTATTATTAGATGGCTACATGTGTGGACAATATTGGAGATAGACGAATTTGTCCCACTAAAAAAAGTATACAGCCGAGGGAGAAAAATATTGATGTTGCAGTTTCATTTTGAAAGGGCAACACAACGTCCTTCACTCACCTGCTGTGACTGAGAGTTACCATGCAGCCGGCAATCTGGAGGGAATGTTGCCACAACTTGTTTATAAAAGTCTTGCAATTTGTTTACTGGGATAGTCGCTTGTTCTTTAACTGGTTACTTTTGTCAGTTTTCCAATAACATCAATACTAGCTAAATTGTCTCATCATCTCATCGAATTGAACACAGGCTGTGAAGTGTCAACAGGCTGAGTTGTCAGTGAGGCACAACGATTGTGTATTAGCTGTGAGGGGTTTATTTTTGCTGCGCTGATGGTGGTTGGTGTTGAAGAACAAAGCTTGTTTATTTCACTTTACCTTCATTAGCCAACCTGCTTTGTGTTTTATATTGATATCAAAAAGTAAACACCATGTCCTTTTTTTTACATTACGTGTTTTTTTATTTTTTATTTTTCCACAAAGTTGCTACTTTAAAACCATTCATATGACATAAAACATTTTTGTTTTCATCTTTTATGGTATGTAGCAAGGTTCGCCAACCCGTCGATCTTTGTAACCCTGTCGATAGTGAAAATATTAGAAAAAAAAGTAAGAATATGATATTAGTGACACCCCCACTTGGAGAATGACCAACTCTCCCGCAAACAGGCATGCATTTTAACTTCTGAGCACGCCCGCATGCCTCTGCCTCTACCTCTCTTCAGCCTCACATCCAGCCACTCTCGACACCGTGGCCAAACACCCCCAAGCGCGGCTGCGCGCTACATCCGCTTGTCTTGCAAACGCGCATTGCATGGCGTGCTCATGAATCATCGCGCTGCAACAATGACTGAATTCAACAAATCGGACATTTTCAAGCATCCAACGTCAAACAAGTCTTCCTTCAACCATGAATCCATGACCATCATCGCTCACCTGCTACAGGAAGCATACAGGACTTTGTGAACATTGCGCCCAAGTACGGATTTTGTGTTGATTTATTGTGAATACAAAACTAGACATTGACATGCGCAAAGGCAGTAATATATGATAAAACAAGCCGGCAGCTAAAGGATTTCCCCATTCATCTCCTCTTTTATCACACATGAAAAACCCGCCAGGTGAACAGTTGATTTAACTAATTCAGGTTCTGACGTAAAAACCATGTGACTCGCGTCTCATATGTGCCCAGAACAAATATACTATGGTACTAAGACTATCGTGGCCATAAACAGTCTACAGCAGGGGTACCCAAAATGGGGCACAAGGGCCATCTGTGGCCCATGACTTGATTGTCATTGGCCCTAGGCACATTACAAAAAACAACAACAACAAAAGAAACACCAAAATAATTGGGGAAGCGCCAAGAAGCACAATGTAAAAAGGCTCAAATGTTAACATCAACCAAAAACGACACAAAGCTTTGTTTCAAAACAAAAGTGTGTGTGTGTGTGGGGGGGGGGGGGGGGGGGGTAGGCTTGTGACGCGCGAATAAACAAACAAACAAACAAACCGTTGACGCAGGGGTAGATCTTGCTTTGGTTTTTGGCTGAGACCAGGGATATTAGTGGGGGGGGGAAATAGATTATAGTGAAAGGGGTTTTATCTTCTGTGAATACATGTATATACCTGTTATATAAACTAAAATGTCTTTGACATGTTCCTATATTTGTTTATTTTTTTATTTTTAATGCAGCGTAGCAAATGTTTTGGAGCTAAAAATAAACAGAAGTCCCAGGTCTGTGCTTGTATACAGCAAGTCCTTTTAACACTTCCATGTCTTTTTTGTTGTGTTTGTAAAGGTGTGACATTTTAAGAAGAGACAAGTCTGGACTATAAGTACCGGTAGTCCAGGCTTCAGATTGTGGGTGATGTTGTTGGGGATGTATAGATTTTTAATTTGCAGGAGATAGTCTTGCATGAATAGCAGGGAGCTGTGTATCAGTGTATTCCACAGCCCAAGAAACTATGCAATGTCTATTTTTAATACTATGCTTTGCCCCTTGAATGTTGAGGTGTGACTCTGTCATGTGTTCAGTCATGTTTTTGTTTTTAGGTTTACAGTGAAAGACAGCCTGTACTTTAAACTATTTTACCATTGAAATTAGTAGAAACAGAAATAGCCTCGGTCAAGCTGTCACCATCAAACCTTTATTTACTGTACAGGCTATTTTAAGTAACATGCTTACCTGTTATAAGCAATGATGTTGATAGGTTTCCAATGTAGTGAAAGCCCAGTACTCATAGGTGGTGATTTGACCCAGTCCCTGTAAAATTCAGTGGGTCCCCATTTAAAAAATATAATGGATGTATATTTTTTTCTTTCTTGTATTCTTATGTTTCTTAAATTGTAGTGTTAAACTACTTTTTGATGGTTGTATGATATATGATTTAAAAACAGAATGTATTCATTTATGTTCAAAATGCCTAACATTAAACAAAACTCAAAATCTAAAAAAGTTTATTGCAAAACTACCATGAAATACAAAATTCAAATAAAATCGCATTTTTGAAGCAACATAAATGGTGTCTAACACTGTGATGCTACCACTATGAATGAGAAGAAAGTCGTGCCATCTGTCGCGTAAGTAGCTGATTCTGAACAAAAGTTTAATTCTAGCCCATTCATTTACTCAATGAAATAAACGAAAACCAGTTCTTTCTTTTATATTTTAGGGTAAGCTGAGCTTTCCTTGTCGTCTTAGAGGAATCGCCACTGTCCTTAGCAGGTTTCCGAGGTGAACAGCCTCTGTCTTGTTTGAACAAGACAGGGAAGGGAAGTCGGCAAGTCAGATTCGTAACTTCGTGGCAAAGATTGACTAAGGGTTGGGTCGATCGGGTTTTGGTGCAAAGCAGGGCTGGGTGAGTGCTGCGGCGCCAGCCATCAGAGCCGAGGTGCGGGCGACATGGCCGCGTGGGCACCGCCGTCGCTGACCTCCCGCACAATTTCTCACCTTCACTGTCCTCTTAATATTTGCACATTGCACATTTTCTAGATCGCTGTCTGCATAACTGTGTGAAAGTTCCAAACAGCCCCTTTAATTCTTTAGTTCTTGCCCAACTGAATTCTTGAGAGGTCTATTGGCATAATATGTTACAGTAGTTCCAATTGCTATGGTTTTTTGCCACATTAGGAGACATCTTTAATCAGAAGACTTTGGTCCAATTGTAATTGTCTGACCTCAGAGGCTTTTGACTACAGAAGTTTTGTTGGATAGTTTTTTCCCAGCACTTCCACTTTCTTTGGGGTAGAGACTTGTGATTTCTTTGGTCTTGTGTTCGTCACGTTTTGCAAGCATATGTGAAATGTGGTCATGTGTGATCTAGACGTCATCTGCACACGTTTGAAAAAGAAGCGACAAATACATAATTGACAGTGTGTGGTTACTGTTTCACAGATTGCAGCCTGTCATCACACCATTAAATAAGCACCGCTTACTCACTCCCAGTCTCACCTTCTACCCTTCAGTAGTTGCAAAGTGCTTTCAGGCAATGGATGCCAGCAACCCTGTCTCAAGACTTGTACTCGTGCTGAGCGTTATGGAAATGCCACCTGAATATTTCATGATGCTTCTTTTATTAGGTGCCAGGTATGCTGCCACCCATGATGGGGGGGATGATGCTGCCTCCTCGCCTGCCAGCTACGACTATGCAACCAACAGGGCCGGTAACTGTTCCTCTGCCTCATCAGCATGTCGGCTTACACTCTATTTTTAAACATACACCACAAACTGTGAAACCCTGAATGAAAAATTTGGCACATCCAAGTAACACTTCTGTTGGGCACAAGTTGCTCCTGTAGACAACTTTTGACTGGAATGACAATGAACACCTGTTATTTACCACATCCTGTATTGTCATATCAGTTTTGTTCAGGTCTGAATCACCCTTAATTTAATGAGTACCGGCAGTTATTTGTTTATATTCTTAGTTTTAAATCGTAGAATAATGCAGCTGAGGAGTCCATCATTAGTTGAGCAGGGTGAGAAAGCCAACAACATTCTCTTAATCAACAAAATTGTATTGTGACTTTGTGCACTAATTAAGGGTGCTTTGTCACCCAGCATGTTGGTAGAACAATTTTTCGTCTGATTGCAATTTTGATTAATCCTGCAGAGAAAGAACTCTTGGTTAGAGATCTTCCGATATGTTTATTTTTTATTTCTTTAGGGCCGATACCGATTGTAATTAGCCGTGTCCGAGGCCGATTCTCATTTACAGTAAAAGGGAAATGGACATATTGGCCTCAAAATTTTTAATAACACAATTACAAACTCCCAACACATAACTTGCCAGAGGCATGTTTATTTGTAAGTGCTGGGACTTTTTTGGCACAGTGACATCTCTTATAAGTTAAGTACACATTTTTATAAATAAATAACTCCGTAAAGTTTTGTATTCCTGAAATAATTTGTATCCCAAATTCCCAAGTGTTAGTATTGACTGTTAGCAGGCTGATCACCCAGCAATATTACACTTTATTACAAAATGGAAGTTATTAAGACATTGTAATGCAGCCACATAAAGTACAAAACGATAATGTACAGATCATCAAAAGCATTATTTGGATAGAATTAACATCTTTATCAAGGTAGGTAACTATCCACATTTTGTATTTAATGCATAATTAGGCAGCCTACACACATGCATGCGCACACACACACTTTTGTGGCAGCATATAAAAAATATTTTAGGGATACAAAACGATACTCAAATAACAACTGTGCTTAACTGTTCTGCAGTTGCTCGTGTAACACACACTAGTTTCTATTCTCTTCACAATAAAACTAGACTAAATTTTAGTTTGAGTTTGTAATCTCTCAATTACACCCACTTCTGTTTCCATATAGATATTTTTAGAAGCTTTGCTCCAAGTGATTCACACATAAACGTCATGAGGCTTGTGTGTGAGCGGGAGCTACCGCTTATGTTTACATTTTTACGGTTTTCTGCTCAAAGTAACATTGCAAGTAGTTGTGACATGGAGAGAACGGGGCTGATTATTCCAATCTCGGGAGCGTTTTCTGTTTTTACATACATTTGACAAATCTGTACACCCACTGGAGTTTCTCCACACTTTTCTCTCCGCCATGTGTTTGAGGACCCTGCAAAAGACATTGGTGAAAATTAGGGCTGCAACTAACGATTAATTTGATAATCGATTAATCTGTCGATTATTACTTTGATTAATCGATTAATAATCGGATAAAAGAGACAAACTACATTTCTATCCTATCCAGGATTTTATTGAAAAAAAACAGCATACTGGCACCATACTTATCTTGATTATTGTTTCTCAGCTGTTTGTAAATGTTGCAGTTTATAAATAAAGGTTTATTAAAAAAAAAAAAACCTCTGTGCATGCGCATAGCATAGATCCAACGAATCGATGACTAAGTTAATCGGCAACTATTTTAATAATCGATTTAATCGATTAGTTGTTGCAGCCCTAGTGAAAATGCAGATTGGCTCTTACCCATGTGTGGTTTGCATAACCAACCAGATGCTAAAGACAGAGAGGCACAGCTGCATCTAGGCCAAAAAAAAACGTTTTAAATTGGACCATCTGAATAAAAAAAGGCAGACGCTTGTTCGATGATCCATTCATCCATTCGATGATTTACAATTTAAAAGGATAGCAATGGTGATAGAGGTAATTAATACAATTCATTATCAATAAAAAAAAAAAAAGCAGGTGCCGATATACTTCAAAATACCAAATATCGGTGCCGATAATCAGTCAACTCCTACTCTTGATATTCAATTTGTTTTGGAAAATAATTAATCATTCTTTTTGTCTTTTCAACAGCCTGGCGTTGACACCCCAGGTAAGAATCTTTTTAACTTTACTAGTCGTGTTGCACATTGATTTTGTTAGACATGACATCTGAGTCTGACTTGAGTTTTTTTTATTGTTTTAAACAGCTGCACCCGGAACGACGGTAAGTGTAACTTGGGTTTTTTCTCATTTAAAGTGCATCGCACCCAATTATTAGTCCAGTACTTTACCTGCTGGCTTCTTGTCTGACTTCCTTTTTGCAGAGTGCTACAAATGGATCTCAACAGGAAGAACAGCAAAAAAAGGTTTGTGTGCAAAAATGTTGCAAACTGACTACTTTAACCATATTTCTTAAATACTAAAATAAAATACTAAAATAATAAACTACAACAAAGTTACACTTGAGCCTAGTTAATCAAAGTGATGTTATCACTACACTGTAGCAAAAAGCATGTTCTGATACATATTGAATAGAATGCCTAAAAAAAATTACAAAATGTACTAACTAGACTGTTAGTTTTATTAGCAAGCAAATATTCTTGACATATGCAATACTTGCGTTTATGAAGTCAGGTATGAGAAATAAATCATTTTCTATCAGAACCAATGCCCCTTTTTGATTTGTGTAAATTGGCAAATATAACATTTATGTGGTATTTTTAAAAGACATGTTCAATATTTGTATATGTGAAATGCATTATCTTGCAAATAGTTGGTTGCACAATTATCAACTTAAAAAAAAAAGTGTATTTATTTCTTTTTTTTGTCTCAGAAATCCCGCTGGACGGAACACAAATCAGTGGACGGAAAAACCTATTACTACAACACGGAGAACAAGCAGTCCACATGGGAAAAGCCAGATGATCTCAAATCTCCTGCAGAGGTACATGCAGTTAATATTGATCAAGTAATAAGAGTAAGAGTATTTAAAAGAGGGTGTGTACTGCACAAAGTCAGTTAGATTAATAGTATATCCACATAAATTACCCTTTTATTTCTTTTAAAGGCCTTGCTACTTGTTGGTGTGCATAGTGTAAAACATATTGTGCTTTTCCCCCTTTAGCAAATGCTGTCTAAATGTCCTTGGAAAGAGTACAAGTCCGAGACAGGAAAGCCGTACTACTACAACTCTCAAACAAAGGAATCCAGATGGACCAAACCCAAAGATCTGGAGGATCTGGAAGGTGAATAAACTGTTGTCTTACAATGTGCTTCTTAAAATATTGGCATCTTTGGTCATCATTTAGGCTCAAGCATGGAAATCCGTAGTCGTTAGCTCAACGTATTAATAAACCTGTCTCTCTTATCTCTGTTGTGCATTAAAATGAAAACCCTAACATCCTTCTCCTTTTCTTTATTTTAGCCATGATCAAGGCTGAGGAAAATGGGTAAGAGCTTTCTGTTTACTTTTCGGTAGCACTCATAAGCTATGTGCACATGGACACATTACACACTACAAGCCTAACCGGAATAAAAAATGCTTCATGTAAACACGCAATTCGGAATATTCTGACATGATCACACACGCTTGGATCAAAATGTCATTCCGATCAAGACGGGTGTATTATACCGAAAGTCATTCGGATTTTAGCACATGAAAACACATCTTCTAAAATTCGGGTTAGATTTATTCTTATTGCACATGTCTTTGATGTCAGCTGTACTTTGGTGGTGGAGGTGGGACTAAATTTAATAGTCTCTGAATGAAGCGATTTTCTTGCTGCTGACTTCCACCATTCAACATTTACAGACGTAGCGTTACATACTGTTGAGATTGTTGCTTTGAAATGAGACTAACAAAAACAAAAATATGGTCTGGAGCAGGGATGTCAAACATGCAGCCTGCGGGCCTAATCCGGCCCGCGAGATGAGTTTGCTTAGTGTAGAATTAAGCTGCATTTTTAAATTAAAGAAACTGCTGTTCTAAATGTGTCCACCGGATGATGCAAAAGCAATTCTGTTAGGCAAGCAAATAGTTTATACCGGGGTGAGCAAGTATACCAAGCAAGAGGTACACAGTAAAGCGGGGCTGCAACTCTTTCCCCTCAACCCAATGTAAAACAGGAGTAAAATAAAAAAATTGGTTACCCCACTTAAAATGCTGCATGAGACACTGCACATTGATATAATTCTGTGAAAAGTATTGTCTTCTGAGCAAATGTAAAGAAAGTGGACAATGTGTGATTTATTGCAATACTGTCAGTCTTAAGTTTATATTTTTAGTAGGGTTGTCCCGATACCATTAATTTGGTACCGGTACCAAAATGTATATCCATACTTTTCAAAATAAAAGGAACTACAAAAAATGTCGATATTGGCTTGATTTTAAAATAAAATCTTACAATACAATAAACATATGTTTCCTATTGCACTCAAAGAACAGTTTTAGAAGGTTAAAATATAAATTAAAAGGCATTATACACATTGGGTTTTTCTTATTGCACTCAAAGAACAATTTACAATTTTCCTTTTTACATATCGTCTGCCATAATCAAGGATTAGGTTAGAATATAATAAAAAAAAAGCTTTATTTACATTATATTAAATGTTTAATGTTTTATGATTGCCACTCATGGTCTGTGCTTTAACAAAAATACAACTACTAGTACTAAAAACAAAACTATGGATAAATGTACACATATAAGCCACGTAGAAGGTAAAACACACTTTCGTTAAAGATAAAACTCAAATTGTAGCAATTTGTTATAAAATATAGTAATTTCACTTGTATTAGTTGACTGCTAATTGGGCAATTTTTACTCCGCTAATATTTGGCATCAGTCCAAGCAGCTGTGTGTGCGTCTACGTATCTACATGTGCACAGCAGAGGAGCTGGTTAACTTCTGAGAGTAGTGTACAGTATGTGTGTTTGTGAGAATAGCAACGTGTTGCCTGAGTGACGTCAGTGAGTGTGTGGGCGAGCAAAGAGAAAGAGCGGCTGCACTGCACAGTCGAGTGTTGAACGGGTCCGGTTGTGTCCTGCAAAACTAATAATAAAGCAACCAGATTGTCACAAATCAGCGGCCTCGTCATTCTGACCTCTAAGCGGAGCTTAGCAGACACATTGGCGGGTAAAGTGAAGTGTGTTAACCCGACGAAAACATCGACCCTAAAGGGAAAGTCTGCCCTGTGCTCCTCTACTTCGGTCTGCACCGGAGCCGAACAGCAGTACAGGTGTAATAACTACATCATTACCTGTAACTCTTTAAACTCCTTGTGCAGATCTGAAAGCTTATTATTGAAATGTTTACTTAAGTTTGAAGCAAATGTGGTAATACTAATCGCCACATTTGAAAAGGCGTGCTTTAAAGCAACACTTGAAGCGCAGCGCTTCTGTGTTTTAAAGAGTAACCTTTATTGTTAGGTTTGAAGTCCAAATACCTCCATATTGCGTTTCATGCACACTCTTTATTAACCAATAGAATTGTCGTTTTTTTTGCCTGTCTTCCTCTCCAAGATGTTATTGCTTGTATGCACTTTGTGTGTCTGTTTTAACACACTCAACGTCATGCGCCTCGGCTCTGTAGTCACCGCCACACAGCGGGCATTCAAATGAAAGAACTGTATCGGTACTTTTCAAAGGCAGTATAGTACCGATTTCAATCAATTAGTATCACAGTGATTCCTGGAAGGCAGGGAGTAACTCAACCCTCTTGAATAGTTTCTACCTCACCATATCTTGAAAGAGGTATGGTTTGTTGAGTTGGCACAGGATTAATATGTGGAAATTAACAGTCAGGTTGTTGATACCTAGAAGAGTTTATTTGCTTTATTTATTTTTTTGTTCTATCCTAGATGAGCTGTGACTTAAAGGCCTACTGAAATGAATTTTTTTTATTTAAACGGGGATAGCAGATCTATTCTATGTGTCATACTTGATCATTTCGCGATATTGCCATATTTTTGCTGAAAGGATTTAGTATAGAACGACGATAAAGATTGCAACTTTTGGTATCTGATTAAAAAAAAAGGCTTGCCCCTACCGGAAGTAGCGTGACGTAGTCAGTTGAACATATACGCAAAGTTCCCTATTGTTTACAATGATGGCCGCATGAAGTGAGAGAGATTCGGACCGAGAAAGCGACAATTTCCCCATTAATTTGAGCGAGGATGAAAGATTTGTGGATGAGTAAAGTGCAAGTGAAGGACTAGTGGGGAGTTGAAGCTATTCAGATAGGGAAGATGCTGTGAGAGCCGGGGGTGACCTGATATTCAGCTGGGAATGACTACAACAGTAAATAAACACAAGACATATATATACTCTATTAGCCACAACACAACCAGGCTTATATTTAATATGCCACAAATTAATCCTGCATAAAAACACCTGCGTGTTTGTTACGCTAGCTCCTAGCTCCTCTGCTAGCTCCTAGCTCCATAGAACACGCCAATACAATTCAAACACCTGATCAACACACACAATCACTCAGCCCAAAAGACCGTTCACCTAACCCAAGGTTCATAAAGCTTATATATTTTTAAAAAGTTACGTACGTGACGCGCACATACGGTCAAGCTCTCAAATGTTTAGCAGCCAAGGCTGCATACTCACGGTACCTGATATTCAGCTGGGAATGACTACAACAGTAAATAAACACAAGACATATATATACTCTATTAGCCACAACACAACCAGGCTTATATTTAATATGCCACAAATTAATCCTGCATAAAAACACCTGCGTGTTTGTTACGCTAGCTCCTAGCTCCTCTGCTAGCTCCTAGCTCCTCTGCTAGCTCCTAGCTCCATAGAACACGCCAATACAATTCAAACACCTGATCAACACACACAATCACTCAGCCCAAAAGACCGTTCACCTAACCCAAGGTTCATAAAGCTTATATATTTTTAAAAAGTTACGTACGTGACGCGCACATACGGTCAAGCTCTCAAATGTTTAGCAGCCAAGGCTGCGGTACCTGATATTCAGCTGGGAATGACTACAACAGTAAATAAACACAAGACATATATATACTCTATTAGCCACAACACAACCAGGCTTATATTTAATATGCCACAAATTAATCCTGCATAAAAACACCTGCGTGTTTGTTATGCTAGCTCCTATGCTAGCTCCTAGCTCCATAGAACACGCCAATACAATTCAAACACCTGATCAACACACACAATCACTCAGCCCAAAAGACCGTTCACCTAACCCAAGGTTCATAAAGCTTATATATTTTAAAAAAGTTACGTACATACGCAAAAAAAAGTTGCGCACATACGGTCAAGCGATCAAATGTTTAGAAGCCAAAGCTGCATACTCACAGAAGCACGTCTGCGTCTTTGTCATCCAAATCAAAGTAATCCTGGTAAGAGTCTGTGTTGTCCCAGTTCTCTACAGGCGTCTGTGTATCGAAGTCAAAAGTCCTCCTGGTTAGAGTCTCTGTTATCCGAGTTCTTCCATCTTGACTGCATCTTTCGGGAATGTAAACAAAGAAGCGCCGGCTGTGTACTGTTGTGGCTGACTACGTTCGAAAAATACGTCCATTTCGCACCGACAACTTTCTTCTTTGCTTGCTCAGCTTCCTTCTCCATAATGCAATGCACATGATTGAAACAGATTCACGAACACAGATGTCCAGAATACTGTGGAATTATGAAATGAAAACAGAGCTTTTTCGTATTGGCTTCAATGTGGAAGGCATACCCGTGTTCCCCGGTCTACGTCACGCGCATACGTCATCCGCAGAGGCGTTTCGAACCGGAAGTTTAGCGGCAAATTTAAAATGTCACTTTATAAGTTAACCCGGCCGTATTGGCATGTGTTATAATGTTAAGATTTCATCATTGATATATAAACTATCAGACTGCGTGGTCGGTAGTAGTGGGTTTCAGTAGGCCTTTAAAGTATAATTGCTTAGTAGATACACTGCACAATTTTTTTCGTCAGAATTTATAACTCGCTTGAAATTTTTTGTCAAGAGGATTATTTGTGATTTGTACATTTTCAGAATGTGCTTGTTCTATTTTGGGCCGAGCTAAAATGAGTTTGACACCCCTGGTTTGAAGTGTCATTTGTCAATGTAACAATAAAAGAAGGGATCCTGTTGTCATCCTAACAAGGATTAATTCACGACACCAAAGCTACTTCAAGTGCTAACTGCTAGCCTCATACACATACACAGAATGTTGAAACATGAAGACGTGCCTTAACCCATACATAATCACAACATAAAAAGCACAGAACAGCTTGATTTCTAAAAGAGAGGTAAAACAAAAGTAGTGAACAGAAGAAAAAATGACTAATAGTGTGATAACGTCGGACAGGCAGAAATGTACAAAGCCATGTTTGTTTACAGTGGAAGTCGCTGCTTATTCAGCAGCTGCAGTGAGCAAACACGTCCAAAAGATGGCGCTGTAGCACAAATAATAACACACCTCTCAGTTTGTTAGGTTCTGCGCATGTCAACGTAAAAGTATTCCGATTTAAGGTGTGATGCTTTAAAATGCACATCATAAACAGATAATTTTTTCAGAATCCATGTACACAGTAATATTCTATTGCGAATGATGATCAGATTAAATAAATGTTGTTCATGTACATGTGGCTGGTGTTGCTTTATTTTGTGAACATCAAATACAGCCAAAATGAGAAGTGATGAAGTGACAAACGGTAACCTTTTAATAATCAATACAAATTTATCTTTTGGCTGATCTGATGTGATTGTAGAACAACAGACGTCGTCGCTGCAGTAGCAGCAGCATCATCTCCTGTTGTCATAGCGGATCCTGTACTACAAGTAGACAACACAGCATCTGCATTGCCTGTTGTGAAAGCAGAGCCGGCTGAAGCCATCCCAGAGGAACACACATCCCAGGCCGCCGTTCATCACACAGCTGAGGTCAAGACCGCAGACGCACCTGTGGCTTTATCAGAGAACACCGACCCCATTGAGGCCCCAGCCAGGTAGAGCCTAATCTGATCATCATGTGTAGTGGGAAGTCTATTTTTGTCTTTGTCTGAATATGACGCGTGTTCCCCTCAGTGTTGAAGTCACAAAGGAAGAACGTCCTGAAATTCAGAAGAAGGCTTACAAATGGAACACGAAGGAGGAGGCAAAGCAGGCCTTCAAGGAGCTGCTCAAGGAGAAGGTAAGTGAAAACATGGCTGTCATTTAGAAAGACACAAGCAAACACAGTGTGGGCCTGTTTGTGCAAACATGCAGTTTGGACATACAATGCTTTTTGCATCTGTAATAAATAAAGTATGTTGGTCACATCATATCAATAATAGATTGGAATACTGCCAAGCTTCATTTACTTTATTCACAAATAGTCTTGCCAACATAAATAATGTGTTTATCTCTTGCAATTTCATTGTCATCATCTTACTAATGAGCTAACTACTTCCAAAGCTGACTAAGTGGCTTCAGCATTAAGTGCTTTAATTTGAGACTGAACAACAAATCCATTGACTTAATGGTCAAAAGTAACTATGAGCATTTGAATGCCATTGGTTGCCTATGGAAAATAAATATATGTACATCTATATTTAAAGCAATTAGCATGTCTTGTCTGAATATTCTGAACTCCTGTTTCCATGTTAGTTGTAGTGTTGTGGGGGAGACATTTTCTGATTGGGATTTAAAGGTCTTCCACTTCATTTTGCATCAGTAGCTTCAAGAAGTGATTAAACAATCAGTTTTTCCAAGTCAACACACTGTTAAAGATCAGGTAATTAGTTATTATTCTGTGAAATGCAGGAGTATCGCTGTGCGCCTGATTGTCATGTGTCACTGATGTCCCGCAAATCCCAATGGTCCCTTACAGGAAGCAGTGAGAGTTGCCTGATGTGTTAATCAGCACATCTATTGCATTTCCATGGAAATCCAATCCCCTGAGCTGCCGCAAGGTTGCAGCTGAGCGGCTGATTGTCACCTCCTGTTGTTGTGAAAATGGGAAGCTGTACACCTTGCAACTAGAGTTTCTGCTCTAATATGGCCCTTTTTTTAAATATGCTGCTCTCCCTTGGGATTGTTTTGTTTTCTGAAATATCTTAATGCCTGGGATTAAAGCGGCAAGAGTTTGCGACATGTGTCAGTGAGTAAGAATAACTGTGACAAGTGACAAGCACGTGGCAGTGTCGACCCATAAAAGAGGCTGGAGGTCCTCCCTTTGAGAGACAAGCGGCAGAAAGGGCACTTACATAAATCCTCTGTGACACTTCTCTGAATGACGGGTGCTCCACACCTTTTAACCCTGCATCTATTGGTCATTATGAAAATGTCTCTGTCTTGTAGGGAACTCTTCAACTATCTAGGTCACAACAAGCAGCTGGTAATCAAAATAAATGTTCTTCCTTTATGGTTAGCCAAATAAAAATAAAAAAATCCAAGTGTAATGCAAAATATTACATTAACATAAAATGCTGTTTTAAAGAAAGGTGACTACCACAGCCTTGTGGAACTGTAGAACAGGAAGGTCCTGAAACCAGAGTCTTAAAGCTAATCTTTACCAGCCAACTGTAACAAAGTAACTTCAGCCTACTTATCATTCTTGAGAAATACAAGCATTCCAACGTCTTAATCCAGCCAATGAAACATGTTTTCAAGATACCAAAATATGCTAGTTTTTCATTTTTCACCGGTTGTAGCTATGGAATATGTCATCTTGAATATTTTTTATGTATTAAAATGACTGTGATTAGTCAGTTAAGGGGGATGAAACAAATTAGACAAATGCTCTGCTGTGCCTGTTGCGAGATCTATCATGGTTCCATTACTTCCAAGTGGTTGTCTCACCCTTTTTTAATAGAATTTGTAATAATTACATTACGTGAAATGGATGGAATTCATTATGTTCAACATTGTCTTGTTTCAGGGTGTGTCTTCCAACTCTTCATGGGAACAGGCTATGAAATTGATCATTAATGATCCTCGCTACAGGTACCACATTCATCTGTGATGGATATTTTTACTATTGACTGTAGCAATTATAAACTATTCCTATGACCTCACTTTTTTTTTTGTCTCCAAAGTGCTCTCCCCAAGCTGAGTGAGAAGAAGCAGGCTTTCAATGCATATAAAGTACAAACAGAGAAAGAAGAAAAAGAGGAGGCCAGAATTAAGTACAAAGAGTCCAAAGAAACCTTCCAGAGGTTCCTGGAGAATCATGACAAGATGACATCTACTACTAGATACAAGTATGCTCTTCTTTTTTTTTAATTGATTCGAAACTCCCTAAAAGATAATGTGCTTATGCAGAGAGCGTCACCAACAGGTCATGTGTGACTTAGGCTCGTCTTTGTTGGTACCGGCCGCCTTTCTTGTAAACGAGTGCTCATCACACCGATACTGTTAGTAAACCATTGCTGCGCTTGCAGCGTGAAAGCAAGACAACTTGAAGTATCGTTTGACACACAAAAACATATGCGTCGTTTATTCATCAAAGACGAGAATGAATGACTCCTAACATCGAGCGACTCAAAATGGCGGTCACAACAAACCCCCACCTTTTGGGAGAATCTCCTGACGGTCACTTAAAGGGGCCGCTCTGAATTACTCACTCTTAACTGCATATATGAATGCTAAACAAGAACTACATTGTTATGTATCCAACGATGATTTCAAATTAGAAATGGTCACAGCTGATGAGGTGTTTAAAAAATTGAGCGCGCTCCACCCTAACAAGGCCACCGGCCTTGATAATATTCCCTCCAGATTCCTCAGGGACTCTGCCTCCATCATTGCCCCGATCATCACGCACATAATAAACCTATCAATTACACAAGGCCAAGTACCAAAAGTAAGGCTGCAGCTAACGATTATTTTTCTATCGATTAATCTATAGATTATTTTTTTCGACTAACCGGTTAATCTATAGATTATTTTTTCGATTAATCTATAGATTATTTTTCCTTTTACCGATTATTTTTGTATTCAAAATGAAGATGAAAAAATAAATGTAGGCCCGTTTTTTCAAAAGGCATGGCTTTTATTTACAAAAAAAAAGAAGTAAGGCCACTCAGTCAACATTGACAACAACATGACTAAATATTCTGTAACAATGTAAACATTTAAAACTTTTAACATTTAACAAAATTAAAAGTAGCTTATTTGCTTTTTAATGTGCAAATATAAAAGTCAACATCCAGTGCAAATCTTAATATTCTGCAATAGTATAAGCATTTCAAAAGTAAAAGTATTGCTTATTTTGCTTTAAAATGTGCAAAAATAAAGATAAACATCCAATACAAAAAAGTGCAAAACGAAATATTCTGTAACAACAGTGTAAACATTTAAACAAAAGTGAAAGTATTGCTTATTTGCTAAAATGTGCAAAAATAAAGATAAACATCCAATACAAAAAAGTGCCAATCTAAATATTCTGGAGCACTGTAAACATTAAGTATTGCTTTTAAAATGTGAAAAATAAACATCCAGTCCAACACAATAACCAATTCTACTCATTCCAGTGAGTGACTAACAGTTGTAATGAAGAAAGGTTAGCATGTCTACATGTTTGGTTCTTTTCTTGTTTACAATATTCCCAGCAGCTGAAAATAGGCGCTCAGAAGGGGTCGATGTGGCTGGAACTGAGAGGTAATTAGCCTTCACCTCAAGCCAGGACTGCGAGTGAGCTGAGCTGCAGTTTATATTTCTAGAAGGTCAACGGGCTCATAGTGATGTTACTAGTAGTTGACTGGGAGGTGTTTATTATCATTTGGGGAGAGTCCGCTGCCTGATGCTCACCTGCTAAACACCTATCTGCTCCACGCTGAAGCGCTGACTACATGCGCTCTGAATACACACTGCTGATTGGCTGACAATGCTTCGTGTGTACCAATCAGATGGTTGTGTGGGTGGGACAATGCTGCGTGTGTACCAATCAGATGGTTGTGTGGGTGGGACAATGCTGCATGCTGAGACAGAGGCAGAGGAGCGAAGCAGCTTGTTAAGACTTTAGCAGCTAAAGTTAGCTTTAGCTTAGAAACTCGTTCGGTACACCCCCGTGCCGAACCGAAAGCCCCGTACCGAAACGGTTCAATACAAAACACATACCGTTACACCCCTAGCAGATACAAATGACACATTCATGTTTTTGTGTAATGATGACAACGTATGCTCGCGCGGACGATTGACTAGTTGATGGTTTTCTTTTCAAATGTTCGTTCATAGCCGTTGTGCTGCTATGATAGGCCATTTCCGCTCGACACAGTGTGCATACAACAACATTATTAGGCCGTTTATTGAAATACTCCCACACTTTTGACCACTTTTGGCATGCTTTTCCCCCCTCGCTCGCACCGCTCGCATCGTCTGCTTTGATCGTCTGCTTTGCGGTCCGCCATGACGGTAGTGTGACGTAAATATGCGACGCGTCGACGCCGTTAACCAATGACGTCGACTATGTCGACGCGTCGTTTCAGCCTTAACCAAAAGATTTTAAGATAGCAAGAGTAACTCCCCTCTTTAAAAAAGGAAGCAAATTGGAACCTGGCAACTACCGACCTGTTTCTATTCTAAGTTCCATTTCGAAAGTAATGGAGAAAATAGTTTATGAACAGGTCGATAGTTACCTTGCCACTAATAAACTCATGTACAAATTTCCAATCCGGCTTCAGAACTAACCACTCCACTGACACATGCTTTCTCTATCTGACCGACCACATCAAACATGAGGTGGACGCGGGCAAATACTGCGGCATGGTCATGCTGGACCTTCAGAAGGCCTTTGACATCGTTAACCACGCTATACTGTTGGATAAGCTCAGAGCAATCGGATTTAACAAAAACTCATGGAGCTGGATGCAATCTTACTAGGAGGGGAGGGAGCAGGTGGTAGAGGTGAACGAGCTGAGCTGTGGAGTCCCCCAAGGCAGTATATTGGGACCTTTACTGTTCCTAATATACATAAACGACATGTCATCGGCATGCGACTGTGAATTGTTTTTGTTTGCGGATGACTCTGCCTTGCTGGTATCCGGCAAGGACAAGTCACAGGTGGAGAAAATCCTCAGTGCTGAGCTGTGTAGAACTTGCACCTGGCTCGCTGACAACAAGCTATCCATACACTTGGGTAAAACAGAATCCATCCTGTTTGGGTCCCACATCAAACTTAAGAAAGTCAATGACTTCACCATAAAAGTAGGTGACATTTTTATCACCAGGAAAGATGAGGTCACCTACCTAGGTTCCATTCTAGAGGCTAACCTTTCCTGTGATAAAATGGCAACCAAGGTAATCAAAAAGGTTAACCAACGAATGAGATTTCTCTACAGAATTTCCTCTCTGGTCAACAAAAGCACCTTGAGGATTCTGGCGGGAACTCTCGTTCAACCCTTTTTCGATTACGCATGCACCTCCTGGTACCCCAGCACCTCAAAAACCCTCAAATCTAAACTCCAAACATCTCAGAACAAGCTAGTCAGGTTACTTATAGATCTCCACCCCAGATCCCACCTCACTCCTAACCACTTCTCTAAAGTGGGCTGGCTCAAGGTGGAGGACAGAGTTAAACAACTTGCACTGAGCCTAGTCTATAAAATCCGCTACACCTCCCTGATACCTAAGTACATGTCAAACTACTTCCTTAACGTAAATGACCGCCATAACCACAACACCAGGGGGAGCTCCACTAACCACGTTAAACCCAGATTCCGAACTAACAAAGGTCTTAACTCATTCTCTTTCTATGCCACATCAATGTGGAATGCGCTCCCAACAGGTATAAAAGAAAGGGCATCTCGATCCTCCTCCTTCAAAACCGCAATAAAAGTTCACCTCCAGGCAGCTACAACCCTAAACTTACACCCTCCCCGGATTGCTAATAATCAAATGTAAACAATCAAATGCAGATACTTTTTGTTATGCCTTCTGATCTCTCTCTCTCTCTCTCTCTCTCTCTCTCTCTCTCTCTCTCTCTCTCTCTCTCTCTCTCTCTCTCTCTCCACTATTTGATGTCCATATCCCCCCCCCCCCCCCCTCCACACCCCTGATTGTAAATAATGTAAATAATTCAATGTGATTATCTTGTGTGATGACTGTATTATGATGATAGTATATATGATAGTATATATCTGTATCATGAATCAATTTAAGTGGACCCCGACTTAAACAAGTTGAAAAACTTATTCGGGTGTTACCATTTAGTGGTCAATTGTACGGAATATGTACTTCATTGTGCAACCTACTGATAAAAGTCTCAATCAATCAATCAATCAATGTGCACAATCGAACAATGACAGTAAATAATGATGACAAAGTCAAGTAAACGGGTGTGGTGAATTATGTCCTTAAAGAAACCGCTAAAAGATCAAGTTTTATATTTAATGAAAATGAAAATATAAGTACTGCTGTAGCTCTGATAAGCTTTGCTCAACATATCACTGCTTCATCTTAACCTGGACATTTGTCTGAAAGTCATCTGGAAGGACAGATGGGAGGCTCACATTTGAACTCAACTGGCAGCCTGTTTCAAAAGTTGTTTTGGGCATTGGAGCAGTAATCTGGGACAGTTCACCACTGGCAACCAGATTGTGATGCCAAATAGATAGATGTAAGCGAGACAAACACATAACGCCTTATTAGTATTTTAGTCAGTGGCATGTGAGGTTTATTTAATCAACTGCAGAAGATATTAGTAATGTTCAAGCGGAGACATGATTTAAAGGGGCTGTTTGCAACTTGCTCAGTTACATTTTTCAAACCAAAAAATATAACCCCAGTTTGTTACCATTAGTGGTTTAACAGAGCACGCATATTTTGTATTAGTTTCTATATTCTCTCAAACTACTAATTATATTTAAAAACAATTGCGCACCGCTGCGAGGGATTTGTTTGGCGTTCAGGCCTGTCATTCACTCCAGGGAGGGCGTGCACATACACAAAAGTAGTCTCCAAGAAGCAATTAAAAATGTTTAGTCATGTTATGATAGAATATACATTCAATGATAGCTGGTATTAAGTATCCGAATCGCTATCATTCGCTAACAACACACTAATGCGCATGCAGGTGTTATGCAAGGCGTAATGACATGCTGAAAGCTGTAAGAGGGTGGGACATAATACTTACAACACATTGAAAAGGTTGAAAACAGCCCCTTTAAAGACATTTTGTATTGAATTCTATTGATGTTTTATAATTTTCAATGTACTGACTTGTAACCAAGAACTGAACCAAATGTTGAATCAACTAAATTTAAATCCCCAAAACAATATCAAATCATCGTGTTTGTCCATATGTGTGTGTCTGCAGGAAAGCAGAGCAGATGTTCAGTGACCAAGAGGTTTGGAGCTGTGTTCCTGAGAGAGACAGACAGGAGATCTATGAAGATGTTTTGTTCTATCTGGCTAAGAAAGAGAAGGTAAGGCCACCTTGACTTTGGAGGTGATGCTATCTTATCTGTTTTTTTAAGAGATAACCAATTTTAAAGTCTGACTGCCTTTTTCCTCTTCTAGGAGCGGGCCAAGCAACTGAGGAACAGGAACTGGGACGCTCTAAAGAACATTCTGGACAACATGGCCAATGTCACCTACTGCACTACCTGGTCAGAAGCTCAGCAGTACCTGCTCGACAATCCCACCTTTGCAGAGGATGAGGAGCTACAGAGTATGTACAAATCTTTTTTTATTTGTATTTTTTCTTTTTCTTTTTTTCTTTCTTTTTTCTTTTTTTTTTCCCCATCGCCCAATATGTTGGGTTCTCACAATCATATAAAATTTCCAATAGACTATTTTACATGTGAACATAAGAAAAACTATTTGTTTGAAAACATGGCTAATATAGTAATGGATGGCTGATTTTGTCTTCCTTTGAGCAAAATGCCATATGCCATTATTTTATACCACAACTGAAGCACTCACCTTAGTTTGTTTCATGTTCGCTGTCAACAGATATGGACAAAGAAGATGCACTTATTTGTTTTGAGGAGCACATCCGTGCGCTGGAAGAGGAGGAGGAGCAGGAAAAACAGAAGACTCTTCTCAGGGAGAGGAGGCGACAACGCAAGAACAGAGAAGGCTTCCAGGTAAGAAGAACAGCTGTCACAGCTCTACGATGATACGCATCAAACATTTAGTTGATATAGCTGCTAGGTTTGAATTCCATCGTTTTAATCTGTCATTTAAATCAGTGAAGGAATAGCACTTATTTATTCTTTTTAGGGGAAATGTTTAATTTAGATTTTTTTGGGGGGGGCAGATATTGCAATTTAGATGAAGATTCAGTGCAGTATTCACAATGTCTAGTAAAATTACATCATGCCGTTAAAACATTGAAAGCTAATGCAGGGATGCAAACAAAAGGTAGGAATTGCTTCTAAATGTATAAACAAAAACATGCATATACAATCTTTAGAATTATTTAAAACCCTTACAATGTATATGGTAAAGTATTGCCATTCTTGTTTTTGAGACATATGTTAAAGATTTACTGTATTCTTCTGTTGTGCTACTGAACATTCAAGAGGTTAAGCGGTTGGAGCTGGGAATCTTTGGGCACCTTACAATTAAGGAGCTTAGATTCAACTATACATCTATAATTATTGTATATTGGTAATATTGCGTATATATTATATAGTCTCAATGTATTAGATTTGATTATTAACATTGATATATCTACAAGCCTCCTGTTAACTACTGACGCATGCAGTGTTGTCATTTCCGTTTTTTGGATGTAGTGTACAAGCATAGAGATATATGGAAGACTACATACATGCTGCTTGCTAAGTACAAAAAATAAATTAAAGTCCCTACTTGGCGAGCAGGCATCTTTTTTTTTAAACGTTTTTGTGCTTTTTAAAATTACAGAATGTTCAGACACTTTAACCCAGGGGTGTACAGGGCGAGCATTTTAGTTGCATTTGCAACTAAAAATAGGTTGTGCGAGTATTGGGGAAAATAGCAGCACACGTGTAGATACATATTTTAACCCTTTAATTAGCATTTTGCTCCTAAAATAAATCCATCCAAATTTGATCAAACTAGAGTAAAAATTTGTATAGCATGTTTGAAATTTAAACCATAACCAAATGGACAAGTGATTGACACGGAAGTGTCACTGATCACTCTGTTCGAGCTGAAAGCTGTGTGTCCCTCCCTCCCTCCCTGCCCAATTCACTAAGAGGAGCGGGGCTGGAACCCCTAGCTCACACACTCAGTCTTCCAACACGGAAAAAACAAGGTCTTAGTTGGTCAGTAAAAGATAACAGGGAAATGTATTTTGTGTATATAGTAAAAGTTTTAGATCTTGGGAAGAATTGGGAGCAAAAACAAAAGTATTGCGCTTTTTTTCACCACCTTAAAACTTGACACAAACTGCACTGCGTGCTAGTAATTGAGAGGGTCGAAAATAATATTGACCAACAAATCAATGATTGAAGTGGCAAACTTGCCATGCAAACAATACCCCGTTTTTTGTGAAGAACATACAGCCATGGAAGCACATTGAATATATTTATTAAGCAGAGGTAACACAAACCAGTGAAAGATTCAAAAGAGCTGCCGTCAGAGCCGACAAACTACCGCTGCTTGCCTGCTAAACTAACAAAAACAGCTCAAGCTAAAATGCCTGTGACACTTACTGGCTTCACATGTCCCAAGACAACAGGCACCGTCTTTTAAAGGCACACACGCAGATGCACACACTGCTCTCATTTTAAACTTCTCCACTGCATTATGCCAGATATTTGAAGTTTATTTTTTAAGTTACTCAGTTACTTTCTCTAGTAATTAATTACATTTATTAAGGAGTAATTATGTTAGTAAATTATTTACCTTTTTGGTAAAGTAACGAGTAACAAAAATTAATAACTTTTTAAAACTAATTTTCAGAGCACAACCTGTCACCCAGCATCATGAAGCAGTTGGCAGGTTGATGTTCTTGGCTAAAATCTATGTATGTATGTATGTCCTATAATAATGTTTAACTATAAAAACTCCAATGTTAAATATCAATTATTTGTATTGCTGCTGACATTTAAACTTGTCCTCTTAAACCACGGCACTTAATTTCACATTTTGTTCTTTTGTGTTTTTGGTAGCTGAAGAATTGAGCATAGCTAAATGTTTTTTTTGTCAAGAAGATTGGAGATTAAATTTGACCTTTCTTATATTATTTTAAAATTTTTATTTTTTCTTACCTCAAAACACCTTTTAAGTTTGGATCCTTATACGCAAAACCTACTTTTTTTACTTGTTTGTACCTGTTGTTTTTTTATTTATTTGGGATCCCATCAGTCCCGAAAACTTAAAATTAAGCCATGGTGGAAATATTTAGTGATGTTTCAATTTAAGGGTTTATGGGCAAAAATATAATCGCAACACTTGTGTTTTTGCTCCCATTTTTTCATGATTTCAAAGATCTAAAACATTTACTATACACACACAAGACCTATTCCTCTCAAATTCTGTTCACAAATCTGTTTGTCTAGATAATCCATCCCTCCTCACAATTGTGGCATATCAAGATGCTGATTAAACAGCATGATTATTGCACAGGTGTGCCTTAGGCTGCCCACAATAAAATGCCATTCTGAAATGTGCAGTTTTGCTTAATTGGAGATCTGGGGTGGTCAGAAAAGCAGTCAGTATCTGGTTGTGACCATTTGCCTCACACAGTGCAACACATCTCCTTCGCATAGAGTTGATCAGGTTGTAGATTGTGGCCTGTGGAATGTTGGTCCACTTCTCTTCAATGGCTGTGCAAAGTTGCTGGATATTGTCAGGAACTGGAACACGCTGTCATATACGCCGATCCACAGCATCCCAAACATGTTTGCAACATGGGGTTTTGCATTGTCATGCTGCAACATGAGGTGATGGTCTCGGGTGAATGGCAAGACAATGGGCCACAGGATCTTGTCACGGTATCTCTGTGCATTCAAAATGCCATCAATAAAATGAATTTGTGTTTGTTGTCCATAATATACGCCTGCCCATTTCATGACCCCACCCCCACCATGGGCCACTGGATTCACACTGTTGACATCAGCAAACCGCTCTCCTACACAACGCCACACATGCTGTCTGCCATCTGCGCTGAACAGTGAAAACCAGGATTCATCTATGAAGAAAACATCTCTCCAACGTGGCAGTCAGGTCGAGATTCTGATGAGGACGAGGAGCATGCAGATGTGTTTCCCTGAGACTGTTTCTCACAGTTTGTGCAGAAATTATTTGGTTTTGCAAACAAATTGTTGCAGCAGCTGTCCGGGTGGCTGGTCTCAGACGATCATGGAGGTTCAACTGCTGGATGTGGAGGTCCTGGGCTTGTGTGTTTACACGTGGTCTGCAGTTCTAAGACCGGTTGGATGTACTGCATAATTTTCTGACACGGCTTATGGTAGAGAAATTAACATTCAATTCAGGGGCCACAGCTATGGTGGACATTCCTGCAGTCAGCATGCCAACTGCACGCTCCCTCAAAACTTGCAACATATGTGGCATTGTGCTGTGTGATAAAACTGCACATTTCAGAGTGGCCTTTTATTGTGGACAGCCTAAGGCATAACTGTGCAATAATCATGCTGTTTAATCAGCATATTGATATGCCACACCTGAGAGGTGGGATTGATTATCTTGGCAAAGAAGAAGTGCTCACCAACAAAGATTTGTGAACAATATTTGAGAAGAATAGGTATTTTGTGTATATAGTAAAAGTTTTAGATCTTGGGAAGAATTGGGAGCAAAAACAAAAGTATTGCGCTTATATTTTTGTTCAGTGTATGTCGGGATATGAGTTATGGTCCATATCACCCTGCCCTACAATAGTGTTACAGACAGTGCTAACACAGTTAGGGGTTTTCTGTTTTTTTTTTAAATTTGAGTTACAGTAGGCCTTATGATGGCAATGTGTTTATATGTATGTGTGCACGTATTAATAATGAAATTGTGATATTTAAGACATTTCATATTGCTCCTAAATTTTTCTGTGCTACTCATTTTTACCATTTATTAGCACCAGTGCTACTAGTCAAAAAGCTAAGCATACAGCCCTTCCTGCTTTGGCCCCAGACCCCAGTTACCCTTACCTTGCAGCTCAAAGGCGTGTCGTCTTTGCTTCATCAAATGGCTGACTGACGTGTTGCCGTACTGTGTGGACATACTGTAATTGGCTCTCCTGACATATTAATATACTTGCTATTAGCCTTCTGTTGAAATGTATGAAGCATGTATTCTTTTTTTGTTTCACTACTTTACATTCAAGCTATTTTAGCGCCACCACTAGCATAGTTTATTCTTCCCTCCTTCCTCCTCCATGTGTTTTCATGCTAACTGAGCTAACACAATGTCAAAAGCTACTGGTTCACCAATGTTTAGTTATAACCAAACCTAGAACTAATGTTTAGACTGCCACATTTAGGACTATCTGTATTACTTTATTCAACATACGTAAATAACCGATGTTTGGACATCTGTCCATCGATTCATGAATTGGCCACATTCTAATCATGATGCATTATCAATTTTTTTTCCCCCACCTCTAGCGGTTAGCATATCTTTTTGTCTTCTGTGTGTTGCATGCTCAGCTATTCCTTGTCCTCCTATGATAATGATACAAGAAATGAGTTTTATTTTCCGCCAAGGAGGTGATAAGTAACTTAGAGGACCAGCTCTACTTAAGCTGTGCTAACTCGCCGTCTCTGTCTAGACGCTTCATTGCGTTGAAGTCATGTTTGTTGCGGCCGCTTCCTATTTGTCATTCTCAATTTTGTTGGAAACAAAGATTAAAAATAGGCAGTCAACAGTAAAATGATGCGTCAACTAAGAAAATTGCCGTAAACAATTTTTATGGTCGAATATGTTAGGTAATGCCGACCAGCATTATTAAGAACTGATGTGAAAAATTTATGTTTCAAATATTGATGTGAAAAAGATCAACACAACATATCCTGGATCAGTGCAGCTTTGGTGATCACATGATCGTGCTGCTGAAATCGCAATTCCAATGACAAAACAATAAAATCATTCAGGCCTTGCACACTCGTGTTGTTCAAACATGGTGAAATAGTGGCCGTTATGAAATAACGCCTCGTTGTTTGGCATAGAAATTTCTGGATGAGCTCCACGACCACGGCCAGCTTCACTCCATGTCTGCCTGGATGGAGATGTATCCCACCCTGAGCTCTGACATTCGCTTCACCAACATGCTGGGCCAGACAGGTTGGACACACACTGACACACACACACACACTATCACATTTCTGCATATTAGCTCTAACGTTGTCTTGTTTGTGTGGGCTGTGTTGCAGGCTCCACTCCTCTGGACCTTTTCAAATTCTACGTGGAAGACCTGAAGGCACGTTATCATGACGAGAAGAGGATTATTAAAGACATTCTTAAGGTGACACAGCACCTCTGTCTTGACTGCATCGCTCTTGTGTCGATTTATTTGACGTATTTTGACATTGTACTCAGGACAAAAGCTTCCTGGTTGAAATCAACACAACTTTTGATGACTTCGGTACAATCATCAGCTCTGACAAGAGAGCAACTACTCTTGACGCAGGAAACATCAAGTTGGCCTTCAACAGTGTAAGAACTTTACTGTACTGTTATATCACAAATTGTTTCTCAAAGTACTACAAGATTTACCAAAACCGGGTTCTGTAGCTGTAGAAGCTTTAAAAAAAGTGTCCAAACTTTTTCCACTTACTACTTTTAGGAAACTTTGAATATCACATTTCAGTTTTAAAGACATCTAAAGTAGTCCACTGTGAGTCAAGATGTACCATTTCTGCTTTTGTTTTGGTGACAAAGAAATATTTTTGTTCTCTGATATTAATATTCCTAAATTGTCTTTTTAAGAGCTTCAACATACATAAAAACGTAACAGATCTTGCAAGCATGTTTATCCTGGTGAAAATGTGCATATTTTTAGTGTACTGGATGTTGTAATGATTTCAGTCTTATTTGTAAAATGTTCCGTGAGCCAGTACGAAACAAGATGGATTAATTAGTGCATGGTAGTCGCTATTTGACAAAAATGTTTTGTTCTTGGTTCACTAAGTCTCTTGTCAAAATCTTTGCTTAGTTGCTGGAGAAGGCCGAAGCGAGAGAGCGAGAGCGTGAGAAGGAGGAGGCGAGGAAGATGAAGAGGAAAGAGGCGGCCTTTAAGGCCATGCTGAAACAGGCCACGCCCTCACTGGAGCCAGAGGATTCATGGGAGGCAGTAAGTCTTCTTGTTCAGTTACTCCTAGATTTCACACAAGAGTACTGCACTCTCACTTCAGCAACCATTTTTATTACGGCCGAGAGTGACAAGCGGTAGAAAATGGATGGATGGAAGTCCTAAAGAAATGAAACTTGAATATATTTTAGAGCAGGGATAGTCAACTGGTTGGGTCAGTTCTATCTTCAGTGTGGCTTTGCCTCGTATGGAAATGCACTTAAATTTTGAAGGGATTTTTAAACCTTTTTTTTATTATGTTTTTGACGCGCTGGTGGCACTGGTAAACTATGGTCCATGTTTTATACAAGTTTCATCTGTGGAGTATCTTGCCTTAAGAAGATATACTGTAATACAATTGGATGCTGATGTGAGGGTAGATCAGGGGTCTCAAACTCAATTGCACAGGGGGCCAAAATTCAGATTTGAAAGATAATATACAAGTCGTTGTACATCCACTTTACTGATATACTGAAAATGTGCATTACAGACGGTGAATGTGTTTTATAGTGCACAGATTTTTTTTTTTTACTCCACTTTTGTTACCGTATTTTTCGGATTATAAATTGCTCCGGAGTATACGTCGCACCGACCGAAATTGCATAATAAAGAAGGAAAAAAACATATACGTCTCACTCGAGTATAAGTCGAAATTTTTGGGGGAAATTTATTTGATAAAATCCAACACCAAGAATAGACATTTGAAAGGCAATTTAAAATAAATAAAAAATAGTGAACAACAGGCTGAATAAGTGTATGTTATATGACGCATAAATAACCAACTGAGAATGTGCCTGGTATGTTAACGTAACATATTATGATAAGAGTCATTCAAATAACTATAACATATAGAACATGCTATACGTTTACCAAACAATCTGTCACTCCTAATCGCTAAATCCGATGAAATCTTCTTCCTCTGTGTCGCTTCTAAACAACTCTAACAACTCCAAAGGTATGCGCCGCTTCCTCATGCCGTTTTCTGCTGCATATTTCACTACGTCCAGCTTGTAATCTGCAGTATATGATTTCCTTTTCGGTGCCATTTTTGTTCAGCCCTTCTCAGTTTTTATAAGTTACCGCCAATGTTGAAATGATCAATTTTTATAGCTACGGACGTAGTAGCAGGTAGCATCCCATGACCCACAATGCACTTCTGCCATGACGCACAATGCACTTCGGCCATGACCCGCCCCTGCCGAATTGTTATTGGTTGACGTGTGTGACGATTGACATTCGCCTCGTCTCTTACGGGAATGATATAAATAATATTTGATATTTTACGGTAATATATTAATAATTTCACACATAAATCGCTCCGGAGTATAAATTGCACCCCCGTCCAAATATTGAAAAAAACTGCGATTTATAATCCGAAAAATACGATAGTTGACTTCTTTTTTTAACACCGGTGTGGAGGAAATATGCACTCTTATAAAAAATATCCGCATTAGTGTTTATTCGTTTTTACTTGAAAAGTTCTACTTCCGACCGCCTGAGAGTCCCTAAATGCGCCTTGATTGAAATATGTCATGAAATCAAAACATGATTAAATAATAGTAATGTCTACTAAATTACTTTTAATCAAATTAATTTAAATAAAAATTATTTATTTTAAAAAATCCCAATTTTTTTTTTATATTAAAAAAAAAAAAAATTAAAATGTGTCACAAAATGCCAAATGTATTTTTTCTTGTAAAATATAAATTTATATTAAAAAATACCATTATGTATGTTATCCTTCCATCCATTTTCTCCTGCTTTGTCTACCGATTGAATGAGTGCAGGGGAGATATGATCAATTTAATGCATGTGTGAAGCCGGTGGATGGAAACTTAGTGTTTAGTACCCAGATGTGAAGCCATCCAGACGAGAAGCATTTGTAAACCTTGTGGTAAAAGTGATTAGAAGGATTATGTAAAAATAAAAAATCCGGGATAAGTCTGTGTCGAAAGATGGTAAATGCCACAAACACTTGCACAACTATACAAAGATCAACTTAATTCCCCCCAAAGAAGTGTTACATGGGTAAAGTGTCGCCAATGGTCGAAGGAGATCAATATGAGATGTTTACTAGTGAAATCGTACTATTACATACTACACTAAGCACACGCTAATTTATCTGTGGTAGTAGTGTACTCACAGTAGTAAAACTATAAAAACCTAAATTCTCTTTTATTTTATTTATTCCAATCATTTGAGGTCAGCTTCTCATGCCTAACCTTTCCTCCCAAGTTTATACAGCAACATACAGACATTAAAACCTATAAAGTAAACACTGTTTAGTGTTTACACTCAGTTTATTATTTGGTGAGGAAAGCAAGGAAGATTTGTGAATGACATCTTGTCATGCTTAAATAAAAACGAGTCCTTGTTTATTAGCAATATGTTTTCCAAAAAAGTCACGAAAAACAAGTAAAGTATTCATTGATACATACCAGATACAAAATGAGCAAATGTGAATGTTATTTACATCAGCTTGATACTGTACTAGTGGTCCTCACTAGCATGTCGATACTGTACTAGGTGATCCTCACTAGCATGTCGATACTGTACTAGGTGATCCTCACTAGCATGTCGATACTGTACTAGGTGATCCTCAATAACATGTTGATACTGCACTAGGCGATCCTCGCTAATATGTCGATACTGCACTAGGCGATCCTCACTAACATGTCCATACTGTACTAGGTGATCCTCACTAATATGTCGATACTGTACTAGGTGATCCTCACTAACATGTCGATACTGTACTAGGTGTTCCTCACTAACCTGTCGACACTGTACTAGGTGATCCTCACTAACGTGTCGATACCGTACTAGGCGATCCTCACTAACATGTCGATACCGTACTAGGCGATCCTCACTAACATGTCTATGCCGTACTAGGCGATCCTCACTAACATGTTGATACCCTACTAGTCGATCCTCACTAACATGTCGATACCCTACTAGGTGATCCTCACTAACATGTCGATACCGTACTAGGTGATCCTCACTAGCATGTCGATACTGTACTAGGTGATCCTCAATAACATGTTGATACTGCACTAGGCGATCCTCGCTAATATGTCGATACTGCACTAGGCGATCCTCACTAACATGTCCATACTGTACTAGGTGATCCTCACTAACATGTCCATACTGTACTAGGTGATCCTCACTAACCTGTCGATACTGTACTAGGTGTTCCTCACTAACCTGTCGATACTGTACTAGGTGTTCCTCACTAACGTGTCGATACCGTACTAGGCGATCCTCACTAACGTGTCGATACCGTACTAGGCGATCCTCACTAACATGTCTATGCCGTACTAGGCGATCCTCACTAACATGTTGATACCCTACTAGGCGATCCTCACTAACATGTCGATACCCTACTAGGCGATCCTCACTAACGTGTCGATACCGTACTAGGCGATCCTCACTAACGTGTCGATACCGTACTAGGCGATCCTCACTAACGTGTCGATACCGTACTAGGCGATCCCTCACTAACGTGTCGATACCGTACTAGGCGATCCTCACTAACACGCCGATACCGTACTAGGCGATCCTCACTAACACGTTGATACCGTACTAGGCGATCCTCACTAACGTGTCGATACCGTACTAGGCGATCCTCACTAACGTGTCGATACCGTACTAGGCGATCCTCACTAACACGTTGATACCGTACTAGGCGATCCTCACTAACACGTCGATAGAGCCATCAATCTGTCAATCCTTTCCGTGTCCGGGCCAGGTAAGGTTCCGCGTGTCTAACATGTCGATACTGTACTAGGTGAGAGAGAGATTCCTGAAAGAAGCCACTTTTGAGGACATCACATTGGAGTCTGAGAGGAAGAGAATATTCAAAGACTTCATGCACGTGTTGGAGGTCAGTGTCACAGCATTATGGAGGAGCTTCAAAGGAACTTGTTGATCCCTAACATGTTGTTGTTGTTGTTGACAGCACGAGTGCCAACATCACCACTCCAAGACCAAGAAACACTCAAAGAAGTCCAAGAAACACCACAGGAAACGATCCCGCTCTCGATCGGTTAGTGTATGATCTTTTAGAGCCAAGGTGGTCTTCTTGACTGAACGTGTCCTTTCTCTCAGGGCTCCGAATCTGAAGAGGAAGAATACCACAAGAAGAAGAAGCGTTCGGCCTCGAAAACTCCGTCCGAGCGCTCCTCCAGTGGTGAGTCAGGTGAGTGCGACACCTGAGGAGAGAGATAGTCGGTGTTCTTGTCACCTGATCACATCTTCTTCCTCCGCAGAGAGAAGCTACAAGAAGTCCAAGAAGCACAAGAAGAAGGCCAAGAAGAGACGGCACAAGTCTGTAAGTACACACTCTTGTCACCAGGAAGTGTGTTGTGTGTGTGTGTGTGTGTGTGCGTGTGTGCGTGCGCTGATACTCATCATGACCAGCAGGGATCACCTGACTCTGAGGCTGACAAGAAAGGAAGAGACGCCAAGCGAGATAAAGACGCAGACAAAGATAAAGAGAACGACAAATCTCGAGGGAAGTCTCACTCTGACAGCAAACAGAAGTCCCCTAAACGCAAAGCAGCCAAGGAGGAGGTACAAGTAATCCTTTTTTTATACTTTTATTCCAACTATATGTAGTACAAATATACTCTGGAACCACACAGAGGTGTCCAAGTTGCAGCCTGCGAGACGACATAATTAGTTAAAGTACCAATGATAGTCAGTAGTCACACACACACACACTAGGTGTGGTGAAATTTGACCCATCCCCTTGTTCACCCCCTGGGAGGTGAGGGGAGTAGTGGGCAGCAGCGGTGGCCGCACCCGGGAATCATTTTGGTGATTTAACCCCCAATTCCAACCCTTGATGCTGAGTGCCAAGCAGGGAGATAATGGGTCCCATTTTTATAGTCTTTGGTATGACTCGCCGGGGTTTGAACTCACAACCTACCGATTTCAGGGCGGACACTGAATTTAGGTTTAGGAATTAGGAACATTTCCCGCAGGAAGATTGCACTCTTTTTAAAAGTTTGCGCTGCTGCTTTGTCACCATCTAGTGGAAGATGTGAACACATCAGCTCAATGACCTTTAATATCGCTCTGAACAGAACACGCAGCATTTACTTATATGACCCAATCCAAACAACCTTCCCTAGTCATGGTGCAAAAAAAAAATGCAACCAACACAAAATCACACATAACACCTGCTCGCTGAACTTTGTGGATATTATAAAAACGTCCAAACACTATAAAAAAGTCCTAAATTTCACCAATTTAAATCCGTTACAAAGCATGATGGGGAAAATGCAAAAGACTTTCCACATTTCTCCATGTTTGGTGCTTTTTAGCTGCCTGATATTTCTGATTGATTACAAATATTTATGGAGGTCTTCACGGAAGTAGACAAGATAGAAGTCAAACTTTCACACACTCTTAATAAAGGCTTAGTGGCCACATGCGTGGACAGCCCCTTTTAGCTCCTATTTCCAAAATTGTGTACACTACTGAATTGAGGTCTTATGGCCACTTATGTGGACACTTATACTGCCATCTGGTGGTGTCAGAAGAGTATAACATACAATGACATTTGGGATAAAAAGTGTAAAAATAAGAATTAGCATGTCACTAAACATGAAGTACAGTATTTTTCGGACTATAAGGCGCAGTTTTTTTTAATAGTTTGGCTGGGGGTGCGACTTATACTCAAGAGCGACTTATGTGTGAAATTATTGACACATTACCGTAAAATATCAAATAATATTATTTAGCTCATTCACGTAAGAGACTAGACGTATAAGATTTCATTGGATTTAGCGATCAGGAGTGACAGATTGTTTGGTAAACGTATAGCATGTTCTATATGTTATAGTTATTTGAATGACTCTTACCATAATATGTTACGTTAACATAGCAGGCACGTTCTCAGTTAGTTATTTATGCCTCATATAACGTACACTTATTCAGCCTGTTGTTCACTATTCTTTATTTATTTTAAATTGCCTTTCAAATGTCTATTCTTGGTGTTGGGTTTTATCAAATACATTTCCCCAAAAAATGCGACTTATACTCCAGTGCGACTTATGTTTTTTTCCTTCTTTATTACGGTATGCATTTTCGGCCGGTGCGACTTATACTCCGAAAGATGCGGTGCACGTTTGTTACTTATGGACTAAGTACATCATGTCAAAAGATGATTCTTAGTTTTTATTCTAATTAGGGTCTAATAAGCCCAAATAGCATAGGGAAATTTAAAAAAGCATGTAAACAAAGTCAGTGTTCAAAAACAAGAAAAAAAAATACAAAAATTAGGGGTACCGTATTTTACTTGAACTAAGCGAAATTATCTGCCAATAGAACAAGAAAATTTGGCTTGTCAAGACTTTCCAAAACAAGTAAAATTAGCTAACCTCAATGAACCCAAAAACACCTTAAAATAAGTATATTCTCACTAATAACAAGTGCACTTCTCTTGGTAGAAAAAAAATAAGTTAAAGTCTCTGCATTTGACCCATCTCCTTGTTCATCCCCTGGGAGGTGAGGGGAGCAGTGGGCAGCAGCGGTGGCCGCTCCCGGGAATCATTTTTGGTGATTTAACCCCCAATTCCAACCCTTGATGCTGAGTGCCAAGCAGGGAGGTAATGGGTCCCATTTTTATAGTCTTTGGTATGACTCGGCCGGGGTTTAAACTCACAATCTACCGATCTCAGGGATGACATTCTAATAACAATAATAATAATATATTTTATTTTATTTGTAAAAAGCACTTTACATTGAGTAAACAACCTCAAAGTGCTACAGTGTATTACAAAAATAAAATAAAAAGATAATAAAAAATAAATAAAAATAAAAACTAGAACAGTCAAATAGCTAGAACTAGTATGCATATATCTAAAAAAAAAAAAAGAAGGGTTTTTTTAAAAGCATCCACAGTCTGTGGTACCCTCAGGTGGTCAGGGAGAGCGTTTAACAGCCCGGTCTCTAACCACTAGGCCACTGAAAAAGAGACCTTTTTGCTCAACATGTTGAAAAATATTCCTAAATTAAGTACATGCTAGTGCAATTATCTTGACATATGCGCTCAGCATCATGATTTTTTTTTTTTCATGCTTGAAGAAATTACTTTTAAAAAGTAGTTGTATACTTGTGAGTGTTGATGACACAGCTTTGCAACACTTGATATTGTAGTTTCAAGCATGTTTTACTCAATATAGGTCATTACATCTCAGCAACAAGCTGTAATATCTTACTGAGATAATTTAGGACCAAAACCCTTAAGACAAGTAAAACACTCTAACATAAAATCTGCTTAGTGAGAAGAATTATCTTATCAGACAGAAAATAAGCAAACATCACCCTTATTTGAGATATTTAATCTTACTTAGATTTCAGTTTTGCAGTGAACAGCTTAGGCCTTAAGAGGTTAATATCCAATTATACTAACATAATATACAATGTACACATAATGTGTAGGATGTGTGTGTATTGATTACTTTACATGCAGTCGGCCCTCAACCACGTTTTTTTAGCCCAAGTCAAAAAGTTTGTACACCCCTAGTTTTACATAATCTGTATTAAAAACAGCAAATAAAGTAACAAATATGAACATTCAATTCTGTTCTGTTTGATTTCCTAGCCACTAAAAGATGTAAAAATTATAGGAGTGATGTATAAATGATTCACTTCCAAACATGATGAAAGCTTTATTTATACATGCAGACTTTCATCCATGTGTGAAAAGTTATTAAATATACATTCATACATTGCTCATTATTCAGGCAGGACTCTTTTTCATATTTCATGTTGCATTTCTGCTTTTGTGGTTATCGTCACACGCTTTCCTCTTGCAGAGGGTATTCTCTCCCCCCACCCCCAAAAAAAGCCAAAGAAAAAGAAAAAAAAAAAAACAGTTGCCGAGTTTGAAATGCTGCCTTCTTACGTGATGTTAGCCACGATGCAAGTGTGCCCCCTAGTGGCGGAGTACACAACACGCAGGGTAAACGTGCAATGCTTGTTATTTGTGTTGCCTTCAGGGCGGCTGGGACACGTCAGGAAGTGAACTGAGTGAAGGAGAGCTGGAGAACAGAAGAAGAACTCTACTGGAACAGCTGGATGCACCTTGATGATATCATACACACACACACACACACAGATGCATTCCCTTTGAACGCTTCTCATTGTTAGACCATGTGGGTACGCCCCCTTCAGGTCTCTGTTGGAATGACACTGAACTGGTTTAGTTAGCGTCAATAGGTAATATCATTCGTATGCAAGTTGAGCATATTTGAATGTCAGCTTCAAAGAAAATTAGTTTTAATTTGAATTTGATGTGAATGCAACATTAAATTCCAAATTCTGTAGCGTTATGTAATAAAAAAAACTGATCAAATGCTGTCCTATTTTTATTCCTTTTTTTTTTTAAAGTAATCATTTGCTATTTTTGTTCACTAGTTAAATCTTTCTTGGGGCCGTGACATGATTGAAGCACAATGAATGACAAGGCAACTCACATGGCATTGAAAAATATTAAAACATTCATTGCCAATCCTTATACAATGGTGGGGGGGAGCAGTGCTATCTGGTGGACAAATACAAGATTACCGCCAGCCCAACTTGAAATAAAATTCCTAAATGTATTTTAAAAGTGGCGTCAAAATGTTTTGGCCTTTTTTGGAATTTTGTCAAATTAAATGTAATCTAAGGCAGTGGTCCCCAACCACCGGGCCGCAAAAACCGCACAAGAAATTAAAATTTTTTTTTTTTATTTTTTTTTAAATGAAATCAACATAAAAACACAATATATACATTATATATCAATATAGATCAATACAGTCTGCAGGGATACAGTCCGTAAGCACACATGATTGTATTTATGTAAAAAAAAAAAAAACTTTTTTTATGTAGCCTTTTTGTAATACTTTTGTTTCACTAATGAAATTGTGTTGGTGCAAATAAAGACACTTTCGTATTTCGTTGTAAATAGTTTATCATATTTATTGGAAATATAACATCTAATTAAAAAAAGATGTTAATTTGATATGACCAGAAAAGGTGCCAGTATTATCCCGTTAGAGCGTGGAAGAATCCCTCACTTGATAAATGCAGATCAACCTTTAATGAGTGGATTTACCATTCTGCTTCATTAAATAGACACAAAAATGAAACTATAAGTTAAAGAACATTCAAGTTGTAGAGCACAAGGCGATGCTTTGCAACAATATGTACAATATTATTCATCCAGTCACTTCGGTACAAAAACATGGTTTAAAACAACTGTACACTTTTTTTTTCTGTTGCTTTTTAGAACCATGAGATGAAAACATGAGCTTAAAAGGAATCTTCAGTGGTTAAATAAGACAAAATTAAAAAAAAGAGTAGATGCAGTAGTAGGAATGATGTGTACATGTTTACAACTCCCAGTTATGACGTCATCAGGAAGTTTCCTTTTGGTGCCCTTCGAAAATAATGAATCTCATCACTGGCTTGACACGACTTGATGGGCCAATAAGATTTGACATTTAGTAGTACAAAAGAAGCACTTGGAACACATGAGCTTTAAAGATTTTAGCTTTAAAAAACTCCCAGTAAGTTTTATATATTTTTGATTTTGCTGTATAAGTTCTTTAAAACGTTTTAAATATATAACTTTCTGCCTTAATGTGTATTTTTTAATCAAATGATTTTTGATTTTTTTTTTTAAATAACTTTTTATACAACTCAGTCCATGTCATGAAATCAAAACATGATTAAATAATTTTAATGTCGACTAAATTACTTTTAATCACATGAATTTAAATAAAAATAATTTATTTTAAACATCTATTTTAAAAATCCCTAATTGATTTTTGTTTTTATAATTTCAGATGTGTCACAATAGGCCAAATTTAGTTTTTCTTTTAAATATGTAGTTCTATAAAAATTAAAAAAAATGCATATATATATATATATATATATATATATATATATATATATATATATATATATATATATATATATATATATATATATATATATATATATATATCATGTTATCCATCCAGATCCTATTCCAGATAGAAGATTTTTGGTTTAAATAACCTAATGTGCGCCTTATTAAAAAAAAAAAAATGGAAACAAAATATTGTTTTGCAGTAACTTTACTAATTGTTACTGAAACATATTGTTCAATAAAGTTGTCAGGGAAACAAATCCTCCAAATATTTTTTTTTAAACGCACAAGATTCAGGCCACATTTGACACTTCAAAGCTAAATGTTGCTGATACCAAAATATATTTTATACTAATTGAAAGTTAAAGTTGCAGAAAAAAAAAAATTCTTACCTCAATAATTAAAAACCTTGCCAAACAAATATAACAAATATTTAGTCACAATTTTGAAGGGGTATCTTATCTTGCAAAAAACTTTAAATGCATAAATTAATTGCAGAAAATATTGAAGTCATTTTTGAATAGTGGATTATGACTCCTACACAAGACTACTTAAAAATGCTGATATGACAACATTGTAGTTAAAAATAATAAAAAAAAGGTCATGACTTTTTGTACAAAATGCTACCAAGTTGTGTAAAAAGTTACTGTGACGGCAAATGTTTGCATCAAAGATGAAATGTTATGATTATTCCCACAAATGTGAACACTGGAATGTAACTCAAATATGTTTTGTGGTCATCATAGCAAAATGTTTGCAGACTTTAAACATTTTAGGCACTTAAGTTTTCTTTCCTTGAAGCAATGAAAAAGTCAGTCCAGGTCCTTCATATTTTTTACACACTATGTATATATATATAAATATATATATATACATCACATTTACACACGTAGTGTACTTGTGTGGCGTACTTACTGTACACTTTCTTCTTAACATTCCATCTCCTTCTAGAACGACGTCACTCAGGATGGGCTTCACGGTTCAGCTGGTGTTGAGTTATTGATGATTATATATTGATTTATTCAACTAATCAGCAGTATTAATGCTGAGTTTGCAACTCTTCCTTCTGTTGTTGCCATGACGTCACTGCTAGCCCTCCCTGGTCCTCACTAGCGCCCCCTAATGACCGTTAATAAACACCTCCTCACACCACCACCTCGCCGTTGTTGAGCGGCCTCAGGTTCTGGTCGTCAAAGCGTCTCCTCACGCTCCTTCGCACGGCGTCCGCCCGCCTGTAGGGCTGATTCCTCAGATCTAAGAGGGGGGGTTAGAAGACAGCTGTCAGTCATCTGGTCAGCTCGTTAGTGATTAACGCTGGCAGCCGCTCTGTCAAGTTGTCTCTCACACTAAAAATGACCTTTTTTCCACATCCTCCTCTTTTACTCTTCTTACTTTGCCAGCAACCACCTTGAATACAGCCAATCTTTAGAGTAGTCAGTGTACAGCTTGTATGGGATTTTTCCTACATACTGAAAATGAAACGATATTATTTGCCCGACGATAGTTTGAAATACTATTCTTGTATCGTGATGCACACACGTGCAGCGTTGTGGCTCACGGCTAACGTTCCTCCACAAGTGTTCTTAGTTTGTGCTCCAAGTGTGGGACTTTACGTACAGACAGACGTGTTTGCCTTTCCTAATCAACTTAATTTACCACAGGCGGGCTCTAATTAAGCTGTTGGACACACCTGAGCTCACTTTTGATCTTCACGGCAAAGGCTGTGAATACTTCTATACACGTGGTTTATTAGTTCATTACTTTTAATATATTTGCAAACATTTCTAAAAAAAAAATGTTTTCCACATTGTCATTATGGGGTATTATTGTGAGTAGAATTTTGAGGAAAAAAACAAATGTATTCCTTATGTACATGTGATTTATTTGTTTTTTATATTCAATAAATTTGCTAAAATTTAAAATTAAAAAAAAATCCCCATTGTCATTATTATTTGTTTGTAGAATTTTGAGGTCAAAAACAGATTTATTCCTTATGTACATGTGATTTCTTTGTTTTTTTATATTTAATACATTTGCTAACATTAATTTAAAAAAAATTCACATTCTCATTATGGGGTATTGTGTGTAGAATTTTCAGGACATAAACAATTGTATTCCTTACGTACATGTGAAAATATTTTTTTTACCATTGTTATTATGGGGTATTGTTTGTAGAATTGTGAGGACAAAAACAAATGTATTCCTTATGTACATGTGATTTCTAAGTTTTTTAATAGTTAATACATTTGCTAAAATGTAAAAAATAAAATTCACATTGTCATTATGGGGTATTGTTTGTAGAATTTTGAGGACACAAACAATTGTATTCCTTATGTACATGTGATTTCCATCCATCCATTTCCTACTTAATGTTTTATATTTAATAAAATTGCTAAAATTAAAAAACTTTTTTTTACCATTCTCATTATGGGGTATTGTTTGTAGAATTTTGAGGACAAAAACAATGTATTCCTTATGTACATGTGATTTCTTTGTTGTTTATATTTAATAAATTTGCTAAAATAAAAAAAATAAAAAATCCCCATTGTCATTATGGGGTGTTTGTAGAATTGTGAGGACAAAAACAGATGTATTCCTTATGTACATGTGATTTCTTCGTTTTTTAAATATTTAATACATTTGTTAAAATAAAAAAAAATAAACATTTCACATTGTCATTATGGGGTATTGTTTTTAGAATTTTGAGGACAAAAACAAATGTATTCCTTATGTACATGTGATTTCATTTTTTAATATTTAATAAATTTGCTAAAATACAATTTAAAAAATCACATTGTCATTATGGGGTATTGTTTGTAGAATTTTCAGGACATAAACAATTGTATTCCTTATGTACATGTGATTTCTATCCATCCATTTCCTACGTAATGTTTTATATTTAATAAAATTGCAAAAATTTCAAAAAATATTTTTTTTACCATTGTCATTATGGGGTATTGTTTGTAGAATTTTGGGGACAAAAACAATGTATTCCTTATGTACATGTGATTTATTTGTTTATATTTAATACATTTGCTAAAATGAAAAAATTAAAAATCCCTATTGTCATTATTGGGTGTTGTTTGTAGAATTTTGAGAACAAAAACAGATGTATTCCTTATGTACCGATACATGTGATTTCTTCGTTTTTTAAATATTTATTACATTTGCTAAAATTAAAAAAATAAATGTTCACTGTCATCATGGGGTATTGTTTGTAGAATGTTGAGGACATAAACAATTGTATTCCTTATGTACATGTGATTTCCATCCATCCATCCATTTCCTATTTAATTTATTATATTTAATAAAATTGCTATGCAGCTGAGATAGGCTCCCGCGACCCCAAAAGGGACAAGCGGTAGAAAATGGATGGATGGAAAATTGCAAAAATTAAAAAAACTTTTTTTTTTACCATTGTCATTATGGGGTATTGTTTGTAGAATTTTGAGGACAAAAACAATGTATTCCTTATGTACATGTGATTTATTTGTTGTTTATAGTTAATAAATTTGCTAAAATAAAAAAAATCCCCATTGTCATTATGGGGTGTTTGTAGAATTTTGAGGACAAAAACAGATTTATTCCTTATGTACATGTGATTTCTTCGTTATTTAGATATTTAATATATTTGTTAAAATAAAAAAATAAAAATGTTCACATTGTCATTATGGGGTATTGTTTTTAGAATTTTGAGGACAAAAAAAATTTATTCCTTATGTACATGTGATTTCTTTGTTTTTTATATTTAATAGATGTGCTAAAATAAAATAAAAATCCCCATTGTCATTATGGGGTATTGTTTTTTAATTTTGAGGACAAAAACAAATGTATTCCTCATGTACATGTGATTTCTTCGTTTTCTATATTTAATACATTTACTAAAATTAAAAAAAAAAAAGTACATTGTCATTATGGGGTATTGCTTGTAGAATTTTGAGGACATAAACAATTGTATTCCTTATGTACATGTGATTTCCATCCATCCATTTCCTACTTAATGTTTTATATTTAATAAAATTGCTAAAATTAAAAAACTTTTTTTTACCATTCTCATTATGGGGTATTGTTTGTAGAATTTTGAGGACAAAAACAATGTATTCCTTATGTACATGTGATTTCTTTGTTGTTTATATTTAATAAATTTGCTAAAATAAAAATAAAAAAAAATCCCCATTGTCATTATGGGGTGTTTGTAGAATTGTGAGGACAAAAACAGATTTATTCCTTATGTACATGTGATTTCTTCGTTTTTTAAATATTTAATACATTTGTTAAAATAAAAAAAAATAAACATTTCACATTGTCATTATGGGGTATTGTTTTTAGAATTTTGAGGACAAAAACAAATGTATTCCTTATGTACATGTGATTTCATTTTTTAATATTTAATAAATTTGCTAAAATACAATTTAAAAAATCACATTGTCATTATGGGGTATTGTTTGTAGAATTTTCAGGACATAAACAATTGTATTCCTTATGTACATGTGATTTCTATCCATCCATTTCCTACGTAATGTTTTATATTTAATAAAATTGCAAAAATTTCAAAAAATATTTTTTTTACCATTGTCATTATGGGGTATTGTTTGTAGAATTTTGGGGACAAAAACAATGTATTCCTTATGTACATGTGATTTATTTGTTTATATTTAATACATTTGCTAAAATGAAAAAATTAAAAATCCCTATTGTCATTATTGGGTGTTGTTTGTAGAATTTTGAGAACAAAAACAGATGTATTCCTTATGTACCGATACATGTGATTTCTTCGTTTTTTAAATATTTATTACATTTGCTAAAATTAAAAAAATAAATGTTCACTGTCATCATGGGGTATTGTTTGTAGAATGTTGAGGACATAAACAATTGTATTCCTTATGTACATGTGATTTCCATCCATCCATCCATTTCCTATTTAATTTATTATATTTAATAAAATTGCTATGCAGCTGAGATAGGCTCCCGCGACCCCAAAAGGGACAAGCGGTAGAAAATGGATGGATGGAAAATTGCAAAAATTAAAAAAACTTTTTTTTTTACCATTGTCATTATGGGGTATTGTTTGTAGAATTTTGAGGACAAAAACAATGTATTCCTTATGTACATGTGATTTATTTGTTGTTTATAGTTAATAAATTTGCTAAAATAAAAAAAATCCCCATTGTCATTATGGGGTGTTTGTAGAATTTTGAGGACAAAAACAGATTTATTCCTTATGTACATGTGATTTCTTCGTTATTTAGATATTTAATATATTTGTTAAAATAAAAAAATAAAAATGTTCACATTGTCATTATGGGGTATTGTTTTTAGAATTTTGAGGACAAAAAAAATTTATTCCTTATGTACATGTGATTTCTTTGTTTTTTATATTTAATAGATGTGCTAAAATAAAATAAAAATCCCCATTGTCATTATGGGGTATTGTTTTTTAATTTTGAGGACAAAAACAAATGTATTCCTCATGTACATGTGATTTCTTCGTTTTCTATATTTAATACATTTACTAAAATTAAAAAAAAAAAAGTACATTGTCATTATGGGGTATTGCTTGTAGAATTTTGAGGACATAAACAATTGTATTCCTTATGTACATGTGATTTCCATCCATACATCCATTTCCTACTTAATTTTTTATATTTAATAAAATTGCTAAAATTTCAAAAAATATGTTTTTTGACCATTGTCATTGTGGGGTATTGTTTTTAGAATTTTGAGGACAAAAACAAATGTATTCCTTATGTACATGTGATTTCTTTGTTTTTTTATATTTAATACATTTGCTAAAATTAAAAAAGAAATGTTCACTTTGTCATTATGGGGTGTTGTTTGTAGAATTTTGAGGACATAATCAATTGTATTCCTTATGTACATGTGATTTCCATCCATCCATTCATTTCCTACTTAATTTTTTATATTTATTAAAATTGCTAAAATTTCAAAAAATATATTATTTTTCCATTGTCATTATGGGGTATTGTTTGTAGAATTTTGAGGACAAAAACAAATGTATTCCTTATGTACATGTGATTTCTTCGTTGTTTATATTGAACAAATTTGCTAAAATGTAAAATTAAAACATTTCCTTTTGTCATTATGGGGTATTGTTTGTAGAATTTTGAGGACAAAAACATATTTATTCCTTATGTACATGTGATGTTAGTTTTTTATATTTAATAAATTTGCTAAAATTTCCCCAAAAAATAATTCCCATTGTCATTATGGAGTATTAGGTGTAAAATTTTGAGGACAAAAACAAATGTATTCCTTATGTACATGTGATTTCTTCGTTTTTTATATTTAATAAATGTGCTAAAATGTCTTTAAAAAAAATGTTCCCCATTGTCATTATGGGATATTGTTTGTAGAATTTTGAGGACAAAAACAAATGTATTTCTTATGCACATGTGATTTCTTAATTTTTTATATTTGTTAAAATTGCTAAAATAAAAAATGTTTTCCCGTTGTCATTATGGGGTATTGTTTGTAGAATTTTGAGGACAAAAACAAATGTAGTCGTACTGCCGTTCATTGAAAGGCTTTTATAGCTTTTTGTTGATAGTACATCCGTACAAGCTGTACACTGACTACTCTAAAGTGTATCCAACTTATTTACAGTTTTGTTTTCCAAGAGGGCTGGGTGTTTAGCGTCAAATCAAGTCAAAGAAATAAGATTGCTTGCCAGGTGGGGGACACTTGCAGCACTACTGGGGTCCTACCAGAGGACTTCCTCAGCCTCGAGGAGACATTGGGGAATTTAGTAATGTTACTCCTCTTTAGGGCTGGACAAAGAGAAGACAAAAAGGGACATTACCGAGGGAACATTTGCACGGCGGCTCTGCACAGGCAGGGGGCGCTAAGCGTGCGAGAGGGCGCAATAACAAGGAGGATGACTCGTTGTTGTTGTTGTTGTTTGTTGCTCTGCAGAGAGGCTACCAGCAGTCTGTCATGGTGTCAACACAACATGCACTCATGCAAAGAATCGCAGCTCAAACTCCACTTTCACTTGCATGCACACTTGTATACAGGTGTGTGTAAGTAACACACACGCACACACACACACACAGCAGAAAACAGACAAGTAGTGAGCATGCAACATTTGGAATAAAACATCAAGTGGTGAATTATTATCTCAGTCATCAAGTTAGTAAAGGAGGATGCAACAGTAAAAAAAAAAAAAAGGGCAGAATGTCTTGTAATATTTGTCATTAATGACAGTATGATGATGTATCTTTATTCTGTATTTGAACATTTAATATACAGTTACTATTTTGCCAACTATTATTTAGACACTGGCTTCATTTGAACTAAAAAGTGATATTTGTTGAGTTTTAAATTGAAAATAGAGAACAAAATCCTAGCTTTTTTACATTTTAAAAAGGTTGAGGTCCATATTCATTCACATGCTTTTTTTCTGATTTATGCTTATGCAATGTTCATTTACAGTTGATTAAAATCTAGGATAATTTATTATTTAGAATTGATTAAAATGATTTGGATGTTTAGGATGGTGCAAAAAATTATTTCCTCATAAATGTCAGGAATAGGAATCATTTTGTAAACACAAAAAAACCTAATACAAATATTTACTATATTTCATAAATGGTCACTCTCACAACTTCATATTCCTGTTTTCATTTCTAGTCAGAAGATTCAATGTAACAATTAATTTATGTAATCCCATGTATTAATGGTGGCCGACACAGACTGTTACCATGACCTTTGACACCACCTGTTTGCATTATCACCGCATTATGACACTAACTGCATTACAACTTTGTTAAAACCACAATATAACCACGTTATGACCTTATTAACTGCATTATGACCTCGTTATAACCACATTATGACCATAATAACTGCATTTTGACCTCGTTATAACCACAATATAACCACATTATGACCCTAATAACTGCATTGTGACCAGGTTATAACCACATTATGACCACAACTGCAATCTGACCACATTATGAACCTAATAACTGCATTATGACCACATTATGACCCTAATAACTGCATTGTGACCAGGTTATAACCACATTATGACCACAACTGCAATATGACCACATTATGACCCTAATAACTGCATTATGACCACATTATGACCCTAGTAACTGCATTATGACCACATTATGACCCTAATAACTGCATTATGACCACATTATGACCCTAGTAACTGCATTGTGACTAGGTTATAACCACATTATGACCACAACTGCAATATGACCACATTATGACCCTAGTAACTGCATTATGACCACATTATGACCCTAGTAACTGCAATGTGACCAGGTTATAACCACATTATGCAACTGCAATCTGACCACATTATGAACCTAATAACTGCATTATGACCACATTATGACCCTAATAACTGCATTATGACCACATTATGACCCTAATAACTGCATTGTGACCAGGTTATAACCACATTATGACCACAACTGCAATATGACCACATTATGACCCTAATAACTGCATTATGACCACATTATGACCCTAGTAACTGCATTATGACCACATTATGACCCTAGTAACTGCATTATGACCACATTATGACCCTAATAACCGCATTATGACCACAATATGACCCTAGTAACTGCATTATGACCACATTATGACCCTACTAACTACATTATGACCAAATTATGATTTCGTTATAACCACACTATGACCCTAGTAACTGTTGTGACCAGGTTATAACCACATTACGACCATATGCCTGCGCCTTGACCGCGTTATGACTACATTACAAACGCATTATGACCATATTAAACTGCATTATAACCATGTTACAACCACAATATGACCATAATAATTACATTATAATCATATCATAACATAATAACTGCATCCTCGTTGCATTAGCACTGGACTCCTTGTTATAACCACATTATGACATAATAACTGCATTATTACTGCATTATAACATGGTATAACCACTTTATGACCATAATAACTGCATTATGACCTCGTTATAACCACACTATGACCCTAGTAACTGTTGTGACCAGGTTATAACCACATTACGACCATATCCCCGCATTTACCACGTTATGACTACATTACAACCGCATTATGACCATATTAACTGCATTATGTTTGACCACAATAATTACATTATAATCGTATTATAGCAATAACTGTATCATCCATTGCTTTCGGTCTCCCCTAGAGGGGGGGGGTTACCCACATATGCGGTCCTCTCCAAGGTTTCTCATAGTCATTCACCGACGTCCCACTGGGGTGAGTTTTTCCTTGCCCGTATGTGGGCTCTGTACCGAGGATGTCGTTGTGGCTTGTGCAGCCCTTTGAGACACTTGTGATTTAGGGCTGTATAAATAAACATTGATTGATTGATTATCGCTGCATTAGACCTGGACTCCTTGTTATATCCACATAATGACTTAATAACTGCATTATTACCGCATTATAACAAGTTGTAACTACATTACGACCACAATAACCCCATTATGACCAGGTTGTAACCACATTATGACCCTAATAACTGCATTGTGACCACATTATAACCATGTTACAACCACAATATGACCATAATAATTACTTATAATCGTATTGTAACATAATAACTGCATTATCGTTGCATTAGCACTGCACTCCTTATAACCACATTATGACATAATAACTGCATTATTACCGCATTATAACAAGTTCTAACTACATTACAACCACAATAACCACATTATGACCGATTATAACCACATTATGACCATAATAACTGCATTATGACTGCATTGGCACTGTATTATGACCAGGTTATAACCACATTATAACTAGATTACGACCATAAAAACTGCATTATAACCGTATTATGACCATAATAACTGCAGACTACTGTGCCAAACAAATGGCTACAGCCCTCGTAAGTGGCTTCGTCTTGTGAAATCAGCGTTTGTTCTGATTTTAAGGTTTTCTTTTTCTCTGTTTTAGCAAATGTGTTATAGCCAATTGTTTCCTTTCACCATCAATTTTAACTCAATCTTAAGCCAGGGTATGAATTAATATTAATTTTCCTGAGGGAACTCTCCTGAAGGAATCAATAAAGTACTATCTATTTATCTATCTAATGTGGTTTTACATAGCTAATCTAATTCAATGGTGTTCTAGCTAAGTATAATGGATTAATTGATTGCATAATGAAAAAGTATGATGAATGATTGTCAACATAGAGCATGCTCTCTCTCCTTAGCTGGTTAGTCTATGTATGTAGGGTGGCCTTCCATTCACATCCACTAGATGGCAGCATGTAGCTAAACGTCAGAGCTCGCTGTTAAAGCCAGCAGCAGTTTTAGTTTTCTTGTACTGTCAGCAGAGAAAAGTCACCTCTGAGGAAAAAGCTACATGATGAAATGATGATTGTTAAAGACGGGGTCAGACTCCATGCAGGTGGCCCCACGCCAACACCGTGTCATGCTTAGGAGGTCGAAAAAGGTGATTAAACACACATTCACTCAGGCAAGTGTGGTTTATGTGTTGGCAACCCCACAACAGGACCCGTGTGGAAGTTAGAAAGCGTGCAAGGTTATTCCAGGACAAAGTGGAGAGAGAAGGACGACGTGTTCCAGCAACCTTTTTTTTTTTTTTGGAAGGGAAGAAGAGAGTTCTACAAGCTTAGTAATGGTACTCCTCATTGAGGGCGGGCTCGCAGAAGAACCGAGAGCCGCGCTTGGCGGTGCGGGCGGTAAAGGGCACCGTCTTCAGCACTGCGACAATGACAACAAACACAACAGCCAAGACAAGACAGACAACGTGAGAAAAGCAGATTGCTACAGCAGTTAGCACAAAACCGTCAGTTAGCAATAGCAGGTTAATGCTAAACTACCACTGCATCATTATCTTCTCTGCTTCTGTCAGCGCCAACAAATACAAGATGTAGATTGTGTTAGTGTACAGTATGATACAGTATTAGGTACACCTGTGCAATGGAATTAGAATAGGAATGTTCAAAGTGGTTGGGCATATTTTTCAGCTCATCCCAAACTATGGTAACTCTCGTGCCTTAAACATAACTAAAGTTAGCTAAGCAGGTTTGGAAATGTTTTTAAAAATTTGGCAAGCTGCAGTAACTCCCCTCGGAAATCCTGAGACTTTCCAGGGGAGACCCGCCTCACACTTTGAAAAGCCCAAAGTCTGTGATATGTTGTAGAATTTATTTCAATACTAGATTTGCATCAAAGGACGGCGGAAAAGATCATCAGGACTCCTCTTCCTCCTATCGAGGAGATCGCAAAAAGCCGCTGCCTGACCAGGGCTCAGAACATCTGCAGAGACTCCTCCCACCCCCACCAAGGACTGTTTTCACTGCTGGACTCTAGAAAGAGGTTCCGCAGCCTCCGTAGCAGAACCTCCAGGTTCTGTAACAGCTTCTTCCCTCAGGCCATAAGACTCTTGAACGCATTAAAATAATCCCCTCAATTCCCCCCAAAAACGGATTAACTCGCTGGAATATAAAGCAGTGTTTCCCACACATTCATTTATTTGTTGCGGCCCGCCACGAAAGAATTAAGGCCGCCACAAAAATGTTTTTATTTTTTTTGTCCTGTCCAGCTTCTCAGGCAAATCATATAGCTGATGTAGATTCCCATATCGGCTGTTCAGATTTACTTTACAAAAGAGAAGTGTAGGATCAAGATTTTTGGAGCTCTTTGTTCAGTGGATCAGATGTTTGATGAAGCTTTGTGTCTATCTACCACCACTACTGTTTTCTGTTTATTTGTTACTGACTGTGGCAGGACACCTCTGCCTCTGTTTCACTTTATGTTGCTGGTAAATAATATGGTTGTAGTAGTAGGCTAAAGTTAAATTATTTAGTATGCACTAATTAAAGGGGCAGAGCTTTAAGAGACATTTTAGCTTTTATATTTTTATAAGATATATTTTTTTGTAAGAACCACAATTAATAAATATATTTCAGTGAATAACTTATTGTTCAAATCTGTATATATATATATATGTACATAAAGTGTTGTAATTATATTGTAAAATGGATGGATTGATGGACGTTTAAAACAAAACTGTTATTATTAATTAGTAAGTATACATTTTTTGAGCCTTTTTAGAGAAAATCATATCATTGTAGTAAATTATGCAAATTACTCGATGATGTCATGGTGACCACGCCCATAGCTTATCTGTAAAGTAATTTATTTATTTATATCTGCACATAATTGCTCTTTTATCCTGCACTACAACAAGCTAATGCAACGAAATGTTGTTGAATGACAATAAAAGGAAGTCTAAGTCTACATGGTGTCTGCATCTACTTACAGTGATCAACAATCCTCACGTTTGATGTCAGTTATAGTCGTAATGTACTGTGTCACACTCTGATGTTGCTAATATAAAATTACAAATGTGGACGTATTGTCCCACAAATTATTTTTATATAAACAGTATTATTGTAAGCATTATTTTGAGCCAAATAAGCACTAATTGATTACCGGGCGTGGCCACCGCTGCTGCTCACTGCTCCCCTCATCTCCCAAGGGGTGGAACAAGGGGATGGGTCAAAAAATGCAGAGGGTCATTTCACCACACCTGGTGTCTGTGTGACTATCAGTGGTACTTTAACTTTAACTAATGTAATCATAATAATATTGCAAGTAACCCTTGCAAATGCAATAAACTTTTATTTCTCATTAGTATTTTTCACCAATGGAATTGGAAGGTCAAAAACGTGTGATTACCTTAAAAAAGTAAACAAACAATACAAAATAGAATGTACGGTACTCATTTCTGTTAGCAAAAAAAATGATTTAGTAAATATTACACGTCTTAAGGTGCAGTTTTTCCTTAGTTGGACCGACTGGGTCAAGTGGTTTGTTTTGTTGTCTTTTTTTTGGTTGCCATCACTTTCCAACAAATTTGGAATACTGTCTCATTCGTACGTGTCGATGGGCTAATCTTGCTTATTTCCCATATAGTCCCAGACCAGGGATGTGCATTCATCTTTAAACCTTAAAGTTAAAGTACCAATGATTGTCCCACACACACACTAGTTGTGGCGAAAGTAATCTCTGCATTTGACCCATCACCCTTGATCACCCCCTGGGAGCAGTGGGGAGCAGTGGGCAGCAGTGGGCAGCAGTGGGCAGCAGCGGTCACCGCGCCCGGGAATCATTTTTGGTGATTTAACCCCCAATTCCAACCCTTGATGCTGAGTGTCAGGGAGGTAATGGGTCTCATTTTTATAGTCTTTGGTATGACTCGGCCGGGGTTTGAACTCACAACCTACCGATCTCAGGGCGGACACTCTGACCACTAGGCCACTGAGTAAGCTGTGCTTCTCAAAAGAGACTAGCTACCCACGTGCATCCTGTGTGTGTAAGCCAGCTGTCCCGCCTGCGCCCACAGAGACAACAATTGTGGGCGACTGGACAAGAGGATTCACTGCGTTCATTTAAATTTAGCATTGAATTAACGCACTCAGGTGCTGAAAGCGATGCAGAGGGTACCCTCTTGCTACCCGATTGTTTCCAAACACATGATAATTGCAAAGTTATATCATTTAATTACTGTAAATTCCGGACTATAAGACGCTACTTTTTTGTTATTGTCCGGTCTATAGCGCCATCTTTTGGACAATTTTTCTCACTGCTGGGTGAACGTCTACAGCAGTGGTGTCAAACTCATTTTAGATCGGGGGCCACATGGAGAAAAATCTACTCCCAAGTGGGCCGGACTGGTAAAATCACGGCACGATAACCTAAAAATAAAGACAACTTCAGATTGTTTTCTTTGATTTCTCTGAAAATGTACAAATCATAATGTTTTTGTTGGTTTTTTTTACACTTACCGGTACATGTTGTGGTTAATAGTATTCTATCTTTATTTTTTTGTTATTTATATTCTTTGAATAAATTATGTGATAATGTTCATCAGTCAACTCATTGGTGTTAATTTTAAATCAATCAAGATAAAAAAATGTATATCAAAATCAAATTACAGTATGTTATTTATGTAGTTTGATCATTTTCCTCAACTGATGTACTAACATCATGTGGTTTATTTTATTTTTGTACATATGTAGCATCATCTACAAAGATACAAAGAATTGCTATTGCGACATCCAGTGGACACATTTAGAACAGCTGTTTCTTTCATTAAAAAATTCCAGGTAAATTGTTATACTTAGCAAACTCATCCCGCGGGCCGGATTAAACCTTTTTGCGGGCCTGATCCGGCCCTCGGGCCTTACGTTTGACACCCCTGGTCTACAGTATTTCCTTTCGTTTAGTGCTTTCGACCGAAAGTACGACTGCCGTCCGTCCTCTAATTGTCCATAGCTTTTCTACTCATATAGATTCTTCATTCATCACTCCAGGCCACGTTTGTAAGTTTTACAATAAAACCAAAACTATTCATACTTAACCGTCCCATGTGTGATGTCTGTAGGGGTGTGTCATGCATTTGTATGTGTTATCGTAATTTAATCAAGCTAGCGTTGTTAATGTTAGCTAGTACGCTAACACGTTTACGAGTGTCTGTGTATTATTAACTTACAAGCTCATTCTTTTTGTATTGTTCTAGTTTCGTAAATTCACCAAGACATCACGGTGGAGTTATGAGTCTGTTTAGCTGATTGGAGAGCTAGCTTCCGCAGCTCACTGCAGGTCAATGACAATGACTTCTGTTTTGTTTGATTGGCCGTTTTACTGCCGTGTGACAGGCACAGTTTGGAAATAATTTGGTATGTATATTAACATTTACACATTTTTTCTGCGTAAATAACTAATTTCACAACGTATATATCTGTGTCTTATATTCCAGCTTGGCTAATATATGGAACAATATTTATTTACTTTAAAATTTAGTGAGTGCGGTTTAATACCGGTGCGCTTTATAGTCCGGAAAATACGGCACATGTCAAAGCATGCACTTGTTGTGTTGATGTATTTAAAAACAAAGATTTCACAATATCTACAAAATATTATTGTTATAAGACTACCTGACAGCGTCAATCAAAACGGATTATTGTTAACTTGGTTGTCGACAGGTCTTGTCGCGGATCAATCTTTACATTGTTCAGGTGTACCTAATGCAATGGCATGTTTGAGTATTGAAAATCCATTCTCTTGATGGCAAAATTTCCTTGGAGTTAGTCACAGCATCCGCCACGTGTTACTAAGCAACGCCAAAGCAGAACATCGACAACACTTGAAGCGCCTCAAGTGTCCAGGATTAGCTCGTAGCTTCATGTTTGCGTCTCAAACATCTGCTTCTCCAAAAATAGAGTCAGTGTTAGTTCATTTGGAAGCCTCCATGCAGATCGCCCCACACGCATTGTGTGTGTGTGTGTGTGTGTGTGTGTGTGTGTGTGTGTGTGTGTGTGTGTGTGTGTGTGTGTGTGTGTGTGTGTGTGTGTGTGTGTGTGTGTGTGTGTGTGTGTGTGTGTGTGTGTGTGTGTGTGTGTAACCAATAGAGCCAGGTCCAAATAGGTTTACCCGTGATGATGTCCTCAATGGCTCCATCTTTGCCTTCATAGACATGGCGGCTGTCTTTTACTTGCTTCTTCCGCAGTTCTTGGATCAGCTCCTGTTGCTGTCTTTTGTTTTTATGTGAAGAAGACTGAAAAGAAGACACCGTCACTTGAACTTGTTTTACACAAACTAAACCAAACCATTAAGAAGGGTAACAGCTGATCCTGAGCAGTAGTGACGTGACCCAGCAGGGTGCAGAGCAGAAAGAAGCAGATGCATCAGGTCATGTGTCCACTACTAATCCTGATAGCAGCAGGGTGAGGTGCAGTAGGGCACGATTGGCTCACCTTCTGGTCTGCTTCCATCATGGCCTCCTGTTCTAGAAGCTTCTCCATCAAAATCTGCTGCTGCCTCTTTTTCTGCTCGTTGTCCTCTTCAGCTTGCTGGGGAAGACGGCAGGAACGTAATGTTGATAGAAAACAGATGGTCACGATAACACAGGAGACAATCTTGACAGTGTAAACAGAAGATAAATTAAATTTTTTGGTACAGTTCATTTAGGAAAAATTTAACTAATTTGATACGGAGGCGGATTTACATGACATCATCTTGTGGAAAAAAGATGAAACAGAAAAAACTCCATTGTTGCTCATTAGAAACAATGGAACAATTTTTTTCCGTTCAGTCCAAAGAACATTTTCACCCTAAAAATAAATAGTTTTGTAAAACCATTTATGTAAAAATTTAAAAAGTCCCTCCGCAGTTTGCAACTATTATGCAGTAATGTCCTCTTGTAATATTCAACCATGGATTACAGTAGTTTTCTAAAAAAAAAAAAAAAAATAAAAAAAAGGGATTATTAGGGGTCTAACTATCTATCCATCCATCCATCCACTTCCGCTTATCCGAGGTCGGGTCGCGGGGGCAGCAGCCTAAGCAGGGAAGCCCAGACTTCCTTCTCCCCAGCCACTTCGTCCAGCTCTTCCCGGGGATCCCGAGGCGTTCCCAGCCCAGCCGGGAGACAAAGTGTCCTGGGTCTTCCCCGTGGCTTCCTACCGGTCGGACGTGCCCTAAACACCTCCCTAGGGAGGCGTTCGGGTGTCATCCTGACCAGATGCCCGAATGACCTCATCTGGCTCCTCTCCATGTGGAGGAGCAGCGGCTTTACTTTGAGCTCCCCCCGGATGGCAGAGCTTCTCACCTTATCTCTAAGGGAGAGCCCCGCCACCCGGCGGAGGAAACTCATTTCGGCCGCTAGTACCCGTGATCTTGTCCTTTCGGTCATAACCCAAAGCTCATGACCATAGGTGAGGATGGGAACGTAGATCGACCGGTAAATTGAGAGCTATGCCTTACGGCTCAGCTCCTTCTTCACCACAACGGATCGATACAGCGTCCGCATTACTGAAGACACCGCACCGATCCGCCTGATCCACTCTTCCCTCACTCGTGAACAAGACTCCGAGGTACTTGAACTCCTCCACCTGGGGCAGGGTCTCCTCCGCAACCCGGAGATGGCACTACACCCTTTTCCGGGCGAGAACCATGGACTCGGACTTGGAGGTGCTGATTCTCATCCCAGTCCCTTCACACTCAGCTGCGAACCGATCCAGTGAGAGCTGAAGATCCTGCCCAGATGAAGCCATCAGGACCACATCATCTGCAAAAAGCAGAAACCTAATCCTGCAGCCACCAAACCGGATCCCCTCAACGCCTTGACTGCGCCTAGAAATTCTGTCCATAAAAGGTATTAACAGAATCGGTGACGGCAGCCTTGGCGGAGTCCAACCCTCACTGGAAACGTGTCCGACTTACTGCCGGCAATGCGGACCAAGCTCTGACACTGATCATACAGGGAGCGGACCGCCACAATCAGACAGTCCGATACCCCATACTCTCTGAGCACTCCCCACAGGACTTCCCGAGAGACACGGTCGAATGCCTTCTCCAAGTCCACAAAGCACATGTAGACTGGTTGGGTAAACTCCCATGCACCCTCAAGGACCCTGCCGAGAGTATAGAGCTGGTCCACAGTTCCACGACCAGGACGAAAACCACACTGTTCCTCCTGAATCCGAGGTTCGACTATCCGGCGTAGCCTCCTCTCCAGTACACCTGAATAGACTTTACCGGGAAGGCTGAGGAGTGTGATCCCCCGATAGTTAGAACACACCCTCCGGTTCCCCTTTTAAAGAGAGGAACCACCACCCCGGTCTGCCAATCCAGAGGTACCGCCCCCGATGCCCACGCGATGCTGCAGAGTCTTGTCTAACTATAAATCGATTAAAATTCCTAAGTTTCAACTAATTTGACCTGTGCTCAGCTAATTTGCCTTCCAGAAGACAGGCTTTGATTCAACGTTGTTTTAAAAGGCAATCGATCGATTTTATCGAAACTAGAAAAAAGAAACCATTGCATTTAAGAACGGCAGACTTTTGTATGAGGTTTAACACTTTACATGATAAGGACTTTAAACGTTGTTCAAGTCTGTCTGCTCGTCTGTGACGTCATCACCATCAGTCATCTAAGCAAGAAAGGCGGATAACTACGATGGCTTAGGAAGGTCACAACAAATGCAAACGCGGCAAGACAATATCAAAAATCAACAACTTGCAGATACAGCACAATCCAATATAGTATTCAATGCTGCCTGAGGCTGAGCCAATGGGTGGCCATGATACTGAACAGCACGCATTCTGAATCAATTGATTTAAAATCAATTCTCAATTCAACACGATTTTCGATTCATACTGATTATTGCAATGTATTATTTGGTATAGTAATTATAAAATTTTCAAAATAGGTTCGTTTTTTTTCCCTTTTGGTTGCTCATAGGGATGTCCGATAATATCGGGCTGCCGATATTATCGGGCGATAAATGCTTTAAAATGTAATATCGTAAATTATCGGTATCGGTTTCTTAATTATCGGTATCGGTTTCTAATAGTAAAATGTATGACGTTTTAAAATGCCGCTGTGTACACGGACGTAGGGAGAGGTACAGAGTGCCAATAAACCTTAAAGGCATTTCCTTTGCGTGCGTGCCGTCCGAGTCACATAATATCTACCGGCTGTTCTCATCACGAATTAATGCAATGCATACTTGATCAACAGCCATACAGGTCACACTGAGGGTGACCGTATAAACAACTTTAACACTGTTACAAATATGCGCCACACTGTGAACCGACACCAAACAAGAATGACAAACACATTTCGGGAGAACATCCGCACCGTAACACAACAGAAACACAACAGAACAAATACCCAGAATCCCTTGCAGTACTAACTCTTCCGGGACGCTACAATATAAACCCCCCCCGCTATCCCAGTGCCATGTTGGCATTTTTTTCCATAACTTGAGTTGATTTATGTTGGAAAACCTTGTTACATTGTTTAATGCATCCAGCGGGGCATCACAACAAAATTAGGCATAATAACTGTATATATCGGTATCGCTTGATATCGGTATCGGTAATTAAGAGTTGGACAATATCGGAATATCGGATATTGGTAAAAAAGCCATTATCGGACATCTCTAGTTGCTCACGTATAAATATAGCGAGTAAGCAGGGAGATGGCCTTAAAACATCTTTTTTTAAATTCATAATAAAAACAAACCATTTTAAAATCTATTTTTGAAAATTATGAATTGATTTAGAATTGGAAATAAATAGGAATGCTTAATTTAGGACCAAACAATTGTAGAATATGCTTTCAAAAAACAAATTTTCCCCCCAAAACGTGCAATGTGGCAAAGCCCCAATATTTGAAGCGCGATGTGGTGAGGGACGACTGTATTTGTATTTACCACATTTCCCAACAGTAGAGGGAGCTCTGGAGCAACAAAACCAAATTGTTCCTGCTACTTTCATAGTCTCACACCAGGAAAAGATGTGACATCATCTTTGTTTGGCCGCAAAAACATCAGCAGCAGGTTTTAGAATGACACTCACCCTGTAGGCCTTCACAAAGCGTACAAACACAGGAAAGAAGACGGACGGCGGCGTAGTTTTTGAACTCTCCCCAAAGAACTTCACTGCCTCCTCAAAGGCATCCTTTCAAACAAAGACAAGCAATTGGTTGGTGTTTGTGTCACTTTACCTTGCTGTCATCTACGTGGCGCGTGCGTCTTACCTGTGCGATCTTGGCGTCATCCTGCAGCTTTTTCAGCTTGCTCTCGTTGTGCATGATGAAATCCTTGAGCATGGTGTTGTGGCCGTGCATGCTGTACTCTCTCTTGGTCAGCTCCATGCCTCTGTGCAGCTCTTTCACATCCAGCAGGACGTTGTCCAGCGACACTGTGAACATAAGAAGATGCTTCAGTGTGCACTCGGGGCAGGCGACCTCAGGCGCACCTGCAATGCAGTCTACTATAGGAGAATTGACCACAATGCAGAGCCGTGTATAGAGAGTATGGTCAACTCGTTTCAGAGTTGGTCCTCCGCCCTGTAGTCAGGTGAGGGGCTTTTTACCAATCATTTAGGATATCGTCTGGCCATACTCTTTCTGGTTGGTCAAAAGCCCCTTACGTGACTACAGGGCGCCATGTTGGAGAGCAACTCTGGAACAGGTTGGCCATACTCTTTATATACACGGCTCTGCCACAATTTATCCTGTGGGGCACCTTGTGGCGCTAACAATGCTTTACAACACACGAGCTAGAGCTGCATGATTATGGCCAAAATAATAATCACGATTATTTATTTCTAAGTTGAGATCACAATTATTAATTCCGAATATTCATTATGTAAAGTAAATTGCAGTAATGGGGTCCTGGAGGAGGGAGGGGGAATGTTAATGTGATGTCATCATGCAATTTGTAATGAAATAGTCTAATAAAAAGGCAAAATAAATGCTATCCATATATTTCTAAACAAATCGGTGTTTTTGTTCATTATTAGTACTAACGTTTAATATTTTTCTCATAACATGACGCCTTTAGCTCTTTGTAAATTTTTAATGGGGTGCTCACTGTGTGGCCTGGGCATCATTATTTGTTCACCCCCCACTTGACATTATCATACAATATGTAAAACATGTACAATACAGGCCAAACGTTTGGACACACCTTCTCCTCATTCAATGCGTTTTCTTTATTTTCATGACTATTTACATTGTAGATTGTCACTGAAGGCATTAAAACTATGAATGAACACATGTGGAGTTATGTACCTCACAAAAAAAGGCGAAGTAACTGAAAAAACTGTTTTATATTCTAGTTTCTTCAAAATAGCCACCCTTTCCTTTGATTACTGCTTTGCACACTCTAAGCATTCTCTCGATGAGCTTCAAGCACACCTGTGAAGAGAAAACCCTATCACGTGACTACCTCTTGAAGTTCATCAAGAGAATGCCAAGGGTGTGCAAAGCAGTAATCAGAGCAAAGGGTGGTTATTTTGAAGAAACTAGAATATAAAACATGTTTTCAGTTACTTCACATTAACTCCACATGTGTTCATTCATAGTTCTGATGCCTTCAGTGACAATCTACAATGTAAATAGTCATGAAAATAAAGAAAACGCTGTGTGTCCAGACTTTTGGCCTGTACTGTATATTAAATTACAAAATATAGTGTTATTTGAATGTAACAATTGTCCTTCAATGCGTAAATTACAGTTGGCACTGGACGAAAAAGTGTCCAGACTCATTTTAGCATCACGCCTGGCTGTTAAGAGAGAGAGAGAGCAGCGTGTTGTGTAGGCGTTCACATGTGTGCCATTTAATAATAAAAAGCGAAGTGGTCTTTAACCCACACCGAGAACTTCATGGAAGTGAAACTAAGTCAAATGAGGCGACAGGCTGATGCAGCACGGGGAAATTTTTTTCAATGCCATTCGTGGTCATTGGGCTCTGTGCGCATACAAAATGGACTCTGGTATGGACGGGAGGGAAGATGCGCTTCACTGGGCTTCAAGACGAGCCGCAGATGTGAAAGTGCATGATTTGATGTACGGCCCACCCTGCTTTATAACTTTTAATAATGCAAACATTCACCTTTATTTAATATTGGCAGTCAAAATCGTGATCGTGATTCAAATTAAATGAATTGTGCAACCCTAACACAAGCCGTTTAAAGCACCATTAGAGTGCAGTCCTGGCTTTAACATTATATATGCTGTTGTTTAGGGCAACAACCACATGATCAAGTCAACTTAGATACACATTGTTTATATGTTCAATAACTAGTGACATTTGAGCCTTGCAGGCTTCAAATTGATTATTAACTTGTAGAATCAAACCCTAGTAATATTAAAGACCAAATAGCCTAGAGTGCAGTGGCTATGTGAGAGTGTGATGGACATGTTCCTTCCGAAAGAAGCTCACCTGCAGCAGCTTTCTCCACATAGTGAAGCTCATTGTAGAAAAGACAGACCTGGCTGTATTTCTCCTTCACCACGTTGGCTATGTAGTGTAACAATGTTATCTTGCGGTCTGTCGATTTGGTGTCAAGCAGCTGCAAAGCAAAAGAAAAACAACATATGTTGGATATACTGCATTGATACTGCATTGTGAATGATGGATGCTGGAATAAACTCACCAGGTCTAAACTTTGCAGCTTGAATCCATAGACTGCTCCCCTTTTGCTGCTGTTCATGTAGTTTCCAAGTGCTAAAATAATCTGCAGGACAGAAATAAACATGCGATAGTTGGTTTCCCTATAGTGGTGACGGTGAATAAAAGTTTCACTCACCACAGGAAAGGTAATAAACTCATCAAAAGTGAAGTTATTTTTGGTCTATCATAAGCTCATGCAGCACACAACAACCATTTGTATAAAGACAAGGAGCTCACGTGCCTCTAGTATTTTTTTCAGCTTCTGTGACGACTTGATGGACACGGATGCAGCGATGACTGCATGAAGTTGCTGTCAGAAAAGGAAAGTAAGTACAGTGTTGCACAAGTTCATGAAGCCCACGCATGGGGTCGAAAAAAAGAAACCTACCGGCGTTAACATCTGCAAACTCTCTGTGAAGTTCCCGATGAAGGCCATGATAGTCATCTTCTGCATGAGCCGCTCGATCTTACTGAATTGCATCATGAAGCGGTCCTCGTCCGTCAGGCTCTCCACTGGCTTACGCTCCTTCTCGAACTGCCGCAGGGTTTTCACCTCGTTCTCCGTGGGCTGGAAGCGCATGAGGCACTCGACGAAGTCCACCGGCAGGGTCCGCAGGTCAATCCTGAGGAGGAGGAAGCATATTGCATTAATTTACAGCGGAAACTTCAATGTTGCCTGGGAGTCGTTTTTCTAAAAACGTTTTAAAAATCCTCCAAAAAAAAAGTATTTTGCCTTTAGATTAGATAATAACGAGACATATCGTAATTATCAAATAGGACTCTTTCTTCCTTGCGGTGAATAATGGCTACAGTGTGGTTGTCACGTTTATGAGATGCAAGTTTAAGCCACTGTGACTGTTGTTATTTTTTGTATTAATGGCACAGATGGTGATGGAAATGGTAAGTGATAATAATAACGATCTATCCATTTATCCATTTTCTACTGTAACCCTAACCTTCTCTGGGTCACGGGGGGGAGCCTATCCCAGCTGCACTCGGGCGGTAGGTCGGGTGCACTCTGGACAAGTCGCCATAACGATACATACTTTTTTTATTGTAAATTGTTTTTAATAGTTTTTATCACTATTATTGTTTTGGTTATTACTATTGTTATTATTAATACTGTTGCTGCTATTATTCCTTTATGTTTTTACTTTTTTGTATCGTATGTATAAGTATCATATTTGCATGTCTTCTCAAATGCTTTGTAAATGTATATCCCAAGTGCTGTAAAGCTGGGATTGGGCTGGCGTTGCTCTTTTTTTCTTTTATTAGACTGATTAACATTCTGTGTGATTTTTGTAAAATCGGGAAAAAAATGGGACCATATCTATTCTCTACTGCATTGACTTACAACTGTATGGCCTTGCAGATCTCCTCTGGCGTCTTGCCCACTTTCCTCAGCGTGATAGCCAGGTTCTTCGCCCGGTTGGAGTCCAGCAGCGTCACCTTGTTCGGTCCTTTCTGAATGACCTGCTTGCTCATGGTGAACTCCATCGACGGGCCCTGGGCTTTCGTCTTGAACATTTCCTCGAACTCATCCACATTCAGGTCCTAAGATTCCAGCAAACAAATGGGTGTTATCACATCATCAAGAGGCCAGAAAAGGGGCATAAAGATCGTCACCTCAAGTATCCTTTCATCGTCGATCTCATTGAAGACTGTCCCGTTGATCTGGTTGGGTTTCAGTGCAACCCAGTTGAAGACTGGCATGCGGAACTTTGTTTTGATGGGTTTTTTGATTTTAACAGCTGGAGAGGAAAGGGAGGAGTCAATAAAGCAGCTTTCTAATGCTGGAATGCGCACACTCACACGTGCGGCGACAATCGGGGAATAGGGACGATGTATCAGGGAGTGGTGACAAAACTGTTCACATTTGACAAGATAAGCATCCTCTGAGTAATAAACAGGATTAAGCAAGACTATTATTTTCATGTGGGGTGTGACATGGGCTACAGCTGCAAACACACTGTGATTTTCTTTCTCAGACCACATTGAAACCATCCAAGGATCACTCTGTAAATCATGCATTATGCGGGGCTCTCTTATGGGAGAGATTAGGAGGCTTTATTGACTCTCCAGCGGATCCATCAATGCTGACATTTCAGGTGGGCGGAGCAGGCCAGCATGTAGGGAGCAGTGTTTTGTGCATGCAATCAACACTTTTTGAGACATGGCAACACACAAACAGAACTCACACAATACTCTACAAAGACGGAAGGTGAAATCATGCAGAATGTTTGAAACGTGGTATTTTTTTTAGTGCTCCCAAATATGTATGTTTTGACATCTATTAGAATTTGATCGAACTATTAAAAGTCCCACACATTTTGAAGCAGGGGTGTCCAAAGTGTGACCCGGGGCTAATTTTTTAATTTCCGGTGGCACATTCAAATAGTGAATATTTTTTTAAAAATGTAAAAAGTCGAACAAAAGAGCAAACAGGAGCAAAATTTTACAAGAAAAAGTTGAAAATGTTGAAGCTAGTAACACGAGGATGCCATGCAGGCTGTTTTAAAATAAATTATATATACATATATATATATATATATATATATATATATATATATATACATACATACATACATACATACATATATATATATATATATATATATATATATATATATATATATATATATATATATATATATATATATATATATATATATATATATATATATATATATATATACATACATATATATATATATATATATATATATATATATATATATATATATATATATATATATATATATATATATACATATATATAGATATATATATATATATATATATATATATATATATATATATATATATATATATATATATATATATATATATATATATATATATATATATATATATATATACTTGTTTTGAAAGTGACAATACCAAAATACCCCCGCATCCACTGATTTGTATTAACGTGTAGCCCTTAGTGAAGCATGCTTGGACATCCCTGTTTTAAAGCATGTGACTCCTGATAGTGCTCAAAACAGTTGATAGCCAGAAAGAAAATACCAACTTCAAAGCTTGTAGGAAAGGAGGAGAGAGAGAGCATAGGGATGAAAGATAAAAGATTTAAAAAAAAACACTGAACGGAAAGAGCAGAACCTACAGAAAAGTTTGATGGGTCCCTCTGGTTGGCAGAAAAAGAAACAATTCAAAGAGTTTACAGAATTAGTGAAGATTTTACACAACAATAATGATAATGAATACAACTACAGCCAAAGCAGTATTAATGGTATAAAACAAAAACAATAAAATAATCCTGTGTTTATTGCTATTAATTAGCGCCGGACATGACCGCAATAAATTAATTTCTGCAAAGTAGGAATCATTAATTATAAATGGAATATTTTCATTGCTAGTTCTTTTCATCCAATATAGTAATGCCGCCTGGTCTGCGGCAATCAGTAGCTATGATACTGAACAGCGCGCTCTGATTAGTTTGGTTTTATCTAGTGTCCAATAACTACTATAAGTTTTGATATTAGATACGAGTTAATTTTGACATTTTTATGTTTGAAAATTAAAGGGGTTATAGATTTTTTTCTACATTTAAAACACTTCTTTGTAGTCTCCATAACATGTAATGGTGGTTGCAAAGATAATGTTTTACAGACCATCTCTTCAGAATGCACTGTTTTGTGAGCGGTCTTATTTACATGCCTCACTTTGACGGCATCTTCTCTACGCTATTGTTGTTGCAGTTCTTAAGCTTCCATACAAAGTCTACTGACAGATGTTTGAACTATGCGCTACTTTGTTCTTGGAATGGCAGCAGCGGAGGATACGTGTGCATGAAGGAGCTTATTGACTGGTACAGCGTGGACTACAATGGCGGAAGCGCACAAGGCACTCTGGGTAAATTTTTACCATATATGGATAATCCACTGATATCACACCTGGCAAAAACGCCACTAAAAGAGAAAATTCCAAATAGCTCGTTTGGCAGAAGTAGGACGGAAGGCAAGATTATTTTATAAACATTTCCGCAATGCTTACACGGATTAATTTCAAATTTTCGGGACGTACGCAGGTCCCAAATACACAAAAACAGGTACCAGTTGGTTTTGTATAATAGGGGCCCTTTAATTTAGGCAAAAAATGTAGTAGAATATGCTTAAAAAAACAAAAAGAAAACAAAAATATGCAACGTGGTGAAGCCACAATATTTGAAGCCCATTGTGGCGAGGGACGACTGTATTTTAAAGAGCTTAATTACTACATTAAAAGCAGTAAGTAGTGCTTTTATCTTTCTCTGTCTTTGTAGGTTAACAAGTGCACATTGGCTTCACCTGTGTCAATTTATTTACAAAATAAAAGTTATTTTTTAATAACATAAATATTATGTTTAACCCAAAGCTGCTACTTTAAAGCTGGGAGGGTTTTCTGAGTGCCAGTAAGTAAACAAAAGTAGAAAGTTGAAAAAAAGGTACAATAGTAAAGCAGTAGTGGAAGAATTTAGAGGTATTCTGTAGGTATTACTAATAAAGCTCTGTCATGAAAAGAACAGCACAACCATTAAAATCACAGTCTGGCTTTAAAATGCTTGACTCTTCGACAGCTTTATGCAATAGGACTTTTTGTTCCATTTCCAATTTGTTAAACCTACCGGCTAAACCAGAGTTCATGATGACAGTGGGGGTCCCACAGCCGGGCAGTGGAGGCGCTGCAGGAGGAGGCGGAGGCGGCAGGGGGGCTGACATGTGTGAAGTGGGTCCTGTAGGTGGAAGTGGAGGTGGGGGCGGTGGGGGCGGCGGCGGTGGTGGGGGAGGAGCTGCTGGAGTAGGCGTGGTCGATGAAGGTCCATTTGATACTGGAGAGGACAGCAGGAAAGATGGTGATGATGGTATTATTTCAGCATACATCTATTATACCATGTGATATGTATTGAAGTTTGCACATGCTGATAATTAGTTTGTTTACTAATTAGGTATTATGTATATATAGCAAAAAGCATTCCAGAGTACACCTACATGTGCCATTCTCTGGCAATGGAGGGGCCGGAGGTGGTGGAGGAGACGTGGCACCCACCGCATCTCCAACGGGGCCGCCAATTCCCCTTGTCATGGTGCCAGGCAAAACTTCCATACCGCCGGGTGGTGATGTGGCCAGAATGGAGATGTCGCCGTTTCCCTTTTTGTGGATCCTGATAGAGCCCTGCTTCTCCAGCTCGTGGATCTTCTTCTCCAAGTGACTCTGTCGCTGAATGGCCTCGTCCTTCTCTTTTAAGACCTGCCTTAGCGAGTGCAGCTTCCCGCTCGTGTCTTTGTAAGCTTCCTGTGCGAGTACGTTGACGAGTTAATTTTTGTGGCGTTTCATCACTTAGGGATACATTCATTGGACACTTCATTAGGTACTCCTGCAAAATCTAGTAGTGAGCTCTAATTTAGGCAAAGAACGGGTTCATTAAAAAAAATGTTTGGAATAGTACAATCTTATTTCACATCACGAACTGTGATTGTGTATCCATGGGGAGAAAATGGAAAATGCATTACAAAAAAAACTTGGGGCAGGAAATGAGCTGAGCCACATCCCCTCTGGAACAATTACATATTGACTACTTTGCTCCGTTGATCTAAAATCCAATCATTTCCCATTAAGCACTAAATGATTCCTTCCTCTGGTACACATTTGTGTTTTCAACAAGATAAGCAATTATCCAAATCCTAATTACCAACAAAACCTAATGACGACTTATTGTAACCATTTAATGCAAAGGTCTTCAACAGAGGTACTGAAGGTGAACTTTTTGGTTATTAGCCTTTTGGTTTGTATCTTTTTTCATATCACTCCTGCAAATTTTCCACAAATTTACCGGAAGTGTCTTTAAATACACAATAGAATTGATCTAATACATTGTAGTGTTGTTTAAAAATAACCCTGGCATGGCTCCTTAGCCTACTATAATAACATGAATACTTATATTATTGTATTCATGTTAGCATTTAAGATAACTAACAATTAACGCTGCAGTTGCCAGTAGCACTTAGCATACTAGTTGTCAAATAGCGATTAGTGCGCTAGCTATCAGCTAGCTATTAGCAGCTCTATACTGTATTATCTGAATATCTTAGGGTAGTCTTTCACAATAACAAGGTGTCTTTAGGACCACTTTAGTTTAAAACAGCATCACAATTTTAGTAGAGGGTGCCTGCTCCTTCTCTTGATCAGTTTGGGGATCCCTGGCCTGTAAAACGTTGAAGAACCCTGAGATAATGTATTCTGTCACTATTTGTCTTGAAAATAAATATGGAGGCTATATGTATGGGACTGTAATGATGTCAAGACCAAGGTACATTTTTGAATGTAGTAGTTATAAGGCTGTCAAGGGTGAATGTTAAGCTTACAAAAAAATACACCAATACATTTTGTAAATGTAAATATAGCCACTCCCTCAATACAAATGTAGTGAAGTGAATTGTGAAGTGAATTATATTTATATAGCGCTTTACATAGTAAAACCCAATATCTAAGTTAGATTTAAACCAGTGTGGGTGGCACTGAGAGCAGGTGGGTAAAGCGTCTTGCCCAAGGACACAACGGCAGTGACTAGGATGGCGGAAGCGGGGATCGAACCTGGAACCCTCAAGTTGCTGGCAAAGCCGCTCTACCAACCGAGCTATACCGCCCCGAAATGTAAAAGTCTTAAGAAGAACAGTCCGACCTTCATGCCTTCTAGATCCTTGTTAGTCTGCATTAGCTGCTTCTCCAGCTCCACAATCTTGGACATGGCTTCATTTTCTGCATCCAGCAGCTTCTCTGTTAACTGGAATGAAACAAAAAAAAATTTTTTTTTAGACAAGACATCAGGGATCCAACTATTGACTGACAGTCAATTAAAAACATGAGATGACAGTAAAGCCTATCCAGAGGTGCAAATAGACAGAGTTGTGATGTCCATGTCACTTTATTAAGCCCTGCTTGACACAAGCATCAATATCCTGTCGTTTTGGACATTTATAAAGAGTATTGCCACAGAAGAATGAACACTCACATGTGACATGTTTTCTTCCAGCTCCTCCACACGCTCCAGGGCCGCGTTTTTGGTCTCGGCATCCTCCAAGAGGGCGCCGACGTCAAACACATTGTCCAAGTAGGCCTGGATCTGAACCTGCAGTTTATCACTCTCTGTGTGCTTGAGTTTCTACAAGATAGTCACGTAATTTAGTTGGATTGTAAAAACCCAGGCAGCAACTGTGTTTCACATGGTTACTGCCTCCAGGGCGCAGCCATGACAACACTGAGCCCATGAGTGTCTCAACTCACGTCTAAGAATTCATCCAGACCCAGCTTGGTGAAGTCGTACTGGAGATGAACCCGGAAGTTCATGTCCTCTACCGAGTGCACAACGATGTTGATGAACTGCATGCAGGCCACCTACAGCAAACAAGACAACACAAAGAGCGAATGCTTTTAAACTACAGCATGCATTTCATTGCAAGTGCATCACTGCTCTGTATCAAATGTAAAATGCATAATGAAAATAGAAAAACAGCACCATCTGTTGGGTTTACGAATAACAATAGGTTATAAAATAATCTATTGATGCCTCTGTGATTTAGTAAAGCTTCACTATTGTGTTTTGCTTCCACAGCTGACAGAGTAGTTTATCTGGCAGATTACAGGGATCCAAAAACAATAGGCTACCTTCGCATGAACTGATCTTCATGTAGACGAAAAACAAACACTTGCTAACATCCTTAATACACGCTTTCATAACAATGTGCTCGCATCTTGTTGCAAAGCAGCTTTGTCTTGTCAAACCTTGCCTGCTACTTTTCCCTCACTGATCCTTTCACAAACATTCCTAATATACTGAAGTCGACATGAATGAAAACACTTAAAGGGGCTCAAGCGAGCTCTTTCTTCAAAGTGCATTTTATTCCGATCTGCTTGGAAATGACAGACTTGGCATGCGCTGCACATGTGACGCAACCTACTTCTGTTAGTTTGATGATACAAATTATAGGGCTTGTAAGAAGACATTTGTCTGGGTGGTGTTGAATGTTTGAGTTTGAAAGCAACACCACGGACAATACTACACTGCTAAAAGATAATATGACCAATCAATCGTCTTTTTCACCTCCATATATAAAAAAACAGTACCGGTACTCTGTATGCCAGTATGTAAGATATACGATAAAACAAATTCACGAGCTCAAAAAGCTTCACAAGCTACTTGCTATTTAATTGCTAATTGTGAGGACTCTGAAGGATAGAAATCAATAGTTGTTAGACCTGTGTGTGCAAATGTGTTTGTGTGTGCGTGTGTAAACCAGCATACCATGAAATCAATGTTGTTGTCTTCATTCTTGAAATACTCCATTAGCCTCTCAAAC
>NC_084744.1:46497870-46522870 GCF_033978785.1 Entelurus aequoreus
TACACCTACTTTGCGACAAGAGCTATAGTGATGCATGCTTGGTTATGGTTTACAGTCATATCCAACAATTGCGACAACGACATTTTACTGTAAACTGAGTTTCATTTTTTAATTATTTCTGCTGTTGGTGTGCCTATGGATTTTTTCAACGCAAAAAGTGTGCCTTGGCTCAAAAAAGGTTGAAAAACACTGCATTAGACTACAGCTGTGGTCCTAATACTTTAGCTACTGAGAGGAAGATGCGTGTGAAAACCAAAAATAAAGCCAGTGTATGTTGATAATGTCATAAATTTGTTTACACATTCACATTGTGGGGCCCATTCTAGCCTTTGGGGCTGAACTGCGTGTGGGGTTTAGGTAAGGTTAGTCGACAGGAAATGATTTAGATCAGTCATGTGTGTGAATGAGTGTGTGTGTCTGTTTTCAAGATTTTCCCAACTGGGTGAGACATGATGTGAAAGTAGATGTGACAGGTTTTCACATTCGCAAGTGAGACAATGTTTCGACCCCAGAGGTCGACAAGTGTCACATAAACAAGTGAGTCCTTCTGTTGGCTGTCGTCACTTTTTTTTTTTCACTTCCAAACCTTTTTTGGCTTACCTTGGGTTTTTATTGTTGAGACTTAGTGCAATTTCATTCACAGCATTAAGGTGGGACATGACCATGTTGAAGCCATACTGGGAAAGGGAACATAAATGACAGGGAGAGGTTAATTTACTGGGTGTGTAAAACAAGGGCAACCATCAATTACACTTCAGAGAAATAACAACAATAATAATAATACATAAATATACAATAATACAGTAGTTCTGAAATAATCAATATAAATATAAATAAAATAATGAAAATGGGAAAAACTTGGAAAAAATATGACTGTAAATCATTTATTTCCAAAAATACTTGTAATAATAGTTTAATAACATGCTGATACATTCAATTACAGTTATTAAGACCAAAAAAATGGCTGATCACAATTTTAGTTGTTTTATTATAAAAACACAAGAAGTATGAGTGATGAGAGGGATATTGTTGTACATGCATGTGTGACTTATTATTTAAAATATATTTTAAGTAGGCTTGTCTGGAAAGTTTGTTAGACGACATTGCATTTTATAAGAAACGGATCATTACTAGCTGCACATCTACAGTTTGTTTCACTTGGCTATTATTAATAAACATAAACATAAAATATTCATACAAATTTCATGTGGGGGGGGGGGGTAAATAGATTTAAGATGCTAAAACCATATCAATTAAATTAGTTTATGATCATTTATTTGAGTAAAAACACATTATCAAATGTCTTATTGATGAGAAAGCAAATAGTTGTTGTTTTATCTAATGTACCTCAATAATTAGCAATTCATTTAATTTTTAGAACATGTCAAGGGCCAATAAAAAAACTAGCTGTGAGGAAATGGCCCTCGCGCCATACTATGGACACCAATGGCTTAAATACATTTTCAGAAGTGTACAAATATTGAAAAAAACATAACAAAAAGGTGGCGACTTGTCCAGGGTGTACCCCGCCTACCGCCCGAATGTAGCTGGGATAGGCTCCAGCGCCCCCCGCCACCCCAAAAGGGACAAGCAGTAGAAAATGGATGGATGGATAACAAAAAGATACATAATCAAAAGGAAATAGGTTTTCATTTTTAGTTAAAGAAATACAGTATCATATTTGGACATCAGGCAGCGACAGAGTGGATATCTAAATCTTGAGAGATGATGATGCAACAGTGATGTATTTAGATCGATGTTTTGTTTGCTTTGGTAGGAATAGTGTGACTGACCTGGTAGTTCATGATAGCGCGCAGGCACATGATGCAGACATGGACGTCGTCTTTCTTGCAGACCAGCCTGGAGTTCTTTAGCGTCCTACGACTGGGCAATGTGTTACAACTGAAATAAAAAAATAAAAACATTTGAGAAGTTGGGACTATAAGAATTCGATCTTTTGAGAGGGAGATCTATACCTGGTTAGGGGGTCACATTATTTCTCATTTTAGAACTTTAAACTTCTTTCACAGCAATATTAATATAACATAACAGCGCCCCATTCATTTGCATATAAACAAAAACAAGTGGAAAGTATTTCCTCCGCGTGCATCGCTCTCAATAAAGTTAAATGTCAAAGCATTTTTGCGACTGGTAATGTAAAAAGCCACTCAGGGCCACACTGTTTATTTTCAGATTGAAATTGCAAGGTTCAATTACCAGCCATTGGGAAACATGTATCTTCAGGCCACTAGTGACAGACACGCAGGCTCATGCCAGCCTGCCTGGAAGAGGCGTGACGGCCGCGTGAGTCACAGCATGAGCGTGTGTGACGAGAGGCCCTTTAAGGATAGAAATACTGTATATGTCTGCAATTTGGTTGAATATTTATCATGGAGTAAAAACAGTGTAAACCAACATGGTGATTTACCATTTAAATGCAGTAATGTCCTTAAGGTGGAGAAACAAAACCATTCTTAAGACCATTCCTCTCCTGATTGCCCAACATCCAACACAGATGTGTGACACAGTGAAGAAAACACACACTAAATATCTTCATCTGAAATCAGGAGAACAATTGCACAACGCTGATAAAGTGTAATACCTTCAGCCTGTTTTGACTTGTCTGAAAGCAGCCAAACAAACTTTATGTGAAACACATCTAGTACTAGAGGTGCAAAGTGGGGGAAAAGCTGTGTGAAGGACAAGCAATAACATGGAAAAAAATAATGGATGCAGATCCCAGCTTTTTTGTGTTTGGAACAGAAACACAATTCCAACAGAACATCTGATTGTCCAAAATGCCTTGAAAACACGAGAAATTGAAATGTTTCCTCAAGGGCCGAGTCCAAACACCCACTGATTAATAAACTGATTAATGATACAACCACGACTTGTCCAGGGCGAACCCTTGTTTCAACTTTATGAGACACTTCTTTCCTTTTTGTCGCATCTTTCCAGGTCACTAATATGTGTGAGTGACAGTGAGAAAAGCTTTGACTCACTTGGAGAGAATTGAAACCACCTATTAGTTTGCATATATAAATGTCTAACCCCATTATAAGACCAGCTGTCCTTGTAAAACTTTTTCTAGGGCAAAAAAGCACCCAATTATATTATATTATAAACAGCAATAATGGTAACCAGGGTAAAATTCCTGACTGTTAGTTTTGCTGTTGTAAAATTAAATGATCTAAAAATCGTGATTGATACCAGCACTTTGATAAACTCATTGACCAACCAGCTATCTTAAATGCTAATAGGAATGCAAGAAAAATTAGCATTTTCTTCTCATTAAGAGATGACATACCTCAGCCTATGCGATGCGTTCTACACTATATGAGGAGGTGTTTTTTACGTTGCATTCAAGAACCGCTGAAAAGAGTAGGACACAACAACACCTGCCAGAAATAATAAATTATAATAGATTTCATTTAGAGATGTCCGATAATATCGGCAGGCCGATATTATCGGCCGATAAATGCTTTAAAATGTAATATCGGAAATTATCGGTATCGTTTTTTTATTATCGGTATCGTTTTTATTTATTTTTAATTTTTATTAAATCAACATAAAAAACAAAAGATACACTTACAATTAGTGCACCAACCCAAAAAACCTCCCTCCCCATTCACACAAAAGGGTTGTTTCTTTCTGTTATTAATATTCTGGTTCCTACATTATATCTCAATATATATCAATACGGTCTGCAAGGGATACAGTCCGTAAGCACACATGATTGTGCGTGCTGCTGGTCCACTAATAGTACTAACCTTTAAAAGTTAATTTTACTCATTTTCATTAATTACTAGTTTCTGTTTTTATATTGTTTTACTTTCTTTTTTATTCAAGAAAATGTTTTTAATTTAAGTTAAAGTTAAAGTTAAAGTACCAATGATTGTCACACACACACTAGGTGTGGTGAAATTTGTCCTCTGCATTTGACCCATCCCCTTGATCACCCACTGGGAGGTGAGGGGAGCAGTGGGCAGCAACGGTGCCGCGCCCGGGAATAATTTTTGGTGATTTAACCCCCAATTCCAACCCTTGATGCTGAGTGCCAAGCAGGGAGGTAATGGGTCCCATGTTTCTAGTCTTTGGTATGACTCGGCCGGGGTTTGAACTCACAACCTACCGATCTCACTCTAACCACTAGGCCACTGAGTAGGTTATTTATTTATCTTATTATTTTTTTTAAAAAGGACCTTATCTTCACCACACCTGGTTGTTCAAATTAGGCATAATAATGTGTTAATCCCATGACTGTATATATCGGTATCGGTTGATATCGGTATCGGTAATTAAGAGTTGGACAATATCGGAATATCGGATATCGGCAAAAAGCCATTATCGGACATCCCTAATTTCATTTAAATACATCTTAAAGAGCTACAGTGCAAACTAGTATCTAAAATTATAACATTTTAGCCATTAAACAGATAAAATACTAAGACTAAAACACAGTTAAGTGACGCGTAAGAAAAACAAAACATGCAAAATAGTGAGTTTTCTAATTGTGTGTACTTTTTTTAGTTATTTAAAAATATATAACTTGGTCAAAAGATTTCAGTGTGTGTATAAGTACTTTCTGAGCACATTTAACAATACTGCGACAATAAAAAATAACCTTATACACTCTGCTTCTTCCTACTTAAGCTCTGCTTCTTCCTACTCCTTTTCGAACATGTTGAATAGAGAAACTGGAAATTGTGACGTATCATGTTGTTGCATATTCGAAATAAGCTCAAACTCAAACCTTGATAATTTTGGTCACGATATAAAATTTTCATATCATTACATCCCTATTTGAGTCAATACGAGACTCCACAGAAATTTAATATTTGGACGTAATGTAAAACATATTTGTAGATTTATAGAGTGGTCAGTAAGTAAGTGGGGAACATGATTTTGCTTAGAAGCAGCAGGTTGGAGTCCCTTTAAACATCAAATAATTGGCATTAGGTGAAGGAGCAAGGCCACAAGACCCCAACGGTATCCTTTTTACATACATAATGTCCATCTTGATTGTGTACTGTTATATCTTTGTGTGTAAGTAGCATGTAAAGAGACTAGTAAAGGGTTCTATTCAAGGGATCTATAGCAACACCATCACACATATTACAACTAGATTAAAAAAAACTTAAGGACACAGTCGAACACATCTAGTGCTTGTGCTTTTATACACCTACTGTACATTAAGAACAGACATACCGTTTTATTTGAGAGCATTTTGGACAGTTTTGCGAGCTCTGTGTCCTTCAGGAACAGAAAAAGTCAACAATTTGATATGGTAAACCATATTGACAATGAATCACCGCAGGTTACTTTTGAGCAACTATCTAATGTGCTGCTACTGTCCATGCCTTGTCTACAGCTCCTACAGGGCCTTTGCATAGAAACTGCAGTGAATGGCATTCGGGGAGCCAAACAGGGAGCACACAGGCACGGAGGCACGGAGGCAAGAACAATAGCGGCAGAAAAACCTATTTGCTTCGGAGAGAGGAGAATTCTGTCTGAAGCGCAAGGAGGGGAGGCTGCCAGGACCAATAATTCACATCCCGGACACAGACAGCGGGATAAATAAACTTGGCAGCAAAAGCAAGGTGGTATAAGAACAGTGAGCCAGGGGTTGTGTGCATTTAAGTGTGTCTTTGGATGGATTAGGGTGGTTTGAGTAGATGGAAGACCTGCCTGCTGTCGAAGACGGGCAGACAGAGGAGAAGACTATGAAGGACAGAACAGAAGAGAGAGTCAGCCTCAGTGAGGATGCTTCTATCTGTAATACAACTAGGCACCAGAGGCAACATTATAGCAGATTTTCTACGCAACAATACTAAACTTAAAATAGAAAGAAACATACACAACAACCAAAAGAGTCACCCATCTGTTGAATGTATAGAGAAAATGGGCTTTATACAGGAAATAGCATGTAGACAAGCTACAGTCACTCACTTGTCTAAAAACACTTGGGGATAAAAGATATGTCTGTCAGGGTGGAAAATGTGATACGGAAAAGATGAAAATGGTAGACTTGATTATGCAAGGATCTCTTAATAGCAGACATGTGATTTTATGTCTCAATAGAGCTCTTTGTACGCACCATGTTCAAGTTACCCCCTTCAAACTGAAAGACCAGAGGTGATATAAGTCAATGTGCATGCTGGACTGAAATATCAAGGGACTGACAGGGAGGATTAGAGGATATATTAGCTCGGGTTTATGCATTACGTGCTGACAAATCCTCCTATTACAAATTGTACAACATAGTGCACACACAAAAAATATTTTCATTGTCACGAGGGAAAGCATTGTCAGTCATGGGTCAGAATTCTGAATAAAGCCAGTGTTACTTTTCTCCTGCTACAGAAATGTGTCTTAAGCTATTTAAAGTCTCTCACAGAGCATGTGGGCACAACGAAGTATCTTAAGGCGTGATGACGCAGGAAATGCCTGATGTGACAAACAAATCGTACCGTATTGTTGAGTGTCGCCCTGCTCGGGTGATGCCGTTCCCACTAAGGGGGGATGACATTGTGCTTCCTCCATGCAGGTCCTCGATGGAGCGACTCCAAGGTTTGGTTTTGTCTATGAGGGCTTCTGAATTGTTTTCAACACCATCTCCATCGAACCTGTCGCATCATGAATACAACCATTGAATATGAAACTGCAACAACACAAACAGTTTATACACAGACTTACAGTATCTCACTCAAGTGGGTACACCCTTCACATCTCAGCTTCTCAAGTGACAATACTATACACTAAACTAAACTTGGACATAACTTGGAAAGCAGTATGGGTGGAATTGTAATGTTGGAAAATTGCCATGCGGCCCAGGTTCATAATGTTCAATACTTGTTGTAATTTCCCTGAAATTGAACCGAAGCGCCCCTAGAGGTAGCAGCATTCATGCAACTCCAAACCATGATGCTATCAACACCAGGTTTACACTATTAATTCTTGGTACTCTGTCGCGTTGCCAGCTATGTAGGGCGTATTAATGTGTTCACTTACAGTATTTTCAGAAGACATTACTGCTATACAAGCTGTACTCTGACTACTCTAAACTACACAGACGTTTTCAGGGCTGTCTTCAAATAGTCTGATTCGACAATGAACCTTGCGGTCGAATCGTCGGATTTTAAACCTGACTCCCTCTCTTGTGCCTGTTGAGGCCCCCACGTTCAGCAGGCGTGTTGGGAAGATTAATTGTTTATCTTATCTGCTTCCAATATTAGTAAAAGATTATTGTGTGCAGACTGCAGACAAATAGTTTTAGGGAGTAAGACCTACTTAGAACGGTCACCGCTTCCTGGTGTGACTTGTCTAAAAGTCAGCTGGTGATATTTTGGCCTCCCACATCTCTACTAAAACTCTGTCTGCTCACGAAAATTAGGAACTTTGGGAGGAAGTTTCTGTACCCTGCTGGTTGGACTCGCCGAAAATTGAACACGGCACGTGACCGGGATGCACCACCTCGCCCCAGATGTGTAGCTCTCCTTTGGGAAAGGTAATGATCCTTATCCATATCACTAAAATATACAATCGCTACAGTGTTTATTTCTTTATCAGAGGTTTAGCTTTTTTCAGGTGGAAAAATTTGCAAATGAGATCTGTTTTGTTCGCTTTAATGAAAGACAGCATTATTGTATAAGTTTCTTTAATTAAGTTTTGAGCTACATATGATCAAAATCTGTTTATTTCTCTTACAATTGGCAAAATCTAAACCGACTAATCCGAATTAGATCTGACTATAAAAATCCTTAGTCCAAGAAACCACTAAAAGTTTCATTCTATAGTATGATCCCTTCAAAAGATACATTTTAATAAAACTGGTTGAAATTTGAAAGGTGTACTCACTTTAGTGAGGTGTACAAGCCTGAGATCATCATGTCTTGTCTCTTTTTAATACAGCGGAAATTTTCATTCATGGCAATTTCTTTGGATGATAAAAAACGTATTGGGCATGGAATATTTGGTAACCTAATTAAAATGGACAGCACATGTCTCACAAGAAGTTAGTAGAAACATGTGATATCGCTCAGTCAGCAAAGGATTTTTTTTTTCATCTCTATGGTAAAAGCTGTTTTAATGTACGACAATAATTTTCTGGCATTACATTTTTACATTAGAAAGTATTTCAAAGCATGCCCTACAAGAGGATAAAAAAAGTAAAACTAACAGTACTGTAAACATGAATGAGCTGTCTAGAAGATACTCATCTTCAATTTATATTCAAATAAAAGTTGATAATGTGTCATTTAGACAAGTGGTTCTCAAACTTTGTTCGTCCAGTACCACCTCAGAAAAAACTTGGCTCTCCAAGTACCATCATAATGACCAACATGTAAATACAGTAGCATAGTAGGCCCGAGTATTCATTAAAAACAAGGCAGAGATTTTATTTAACATGTATATATAATATTTTGGCAGGTGTAACATTACAAACAGTTTTTGAAAAGTAACACTGGGTTTGAATATAGGAAAATAAAACACTGTACTTTAATCAAGTGATTCTATGGCGTACCACTAGATGGAGCCCGCCCGGGTACCACCACGAATAGTACACCATAGTTTGAGAATCACTGATTTGGACTAAATACACAGTAATGTGATTACATTGTTCTTGCATGTTAGTCTTCACACTTTAAATTAATTAAATTAATTAAACAAAAGCCATATTTGTATTTGCTTAACGGATAGCCACCTATTTTGTTTGCACCCTCATTATTGAAATGTTACCTCATTATTGAAATTTTAAAAAAGAGACAACACCATCAAATATCCTTTGTCACTGAGATTCTGGGATGGATTTAGGCAGAATAATAAAACAGCAAGACTATCGAGTTTGTTGCATTTGGCAGAGACCTTGTAAAGAGCTGCAACTTTGAGTTATGATCTACAACATGTTGGTTATCAGGTATCTATTCTTCTCCAAACGTGGTGCCAACCTGGTGTAAACAAACAATGATCGCTACTATTCATAATGTAAACACAGCATAGTAACACATGGTGAAGTGGGGAGTTCAAATTAATCATTTATGTGTAAGGTTCTCAGAACAGGGGACCTTGTGACTGACTAATAATCCCGCCATCGATCTTTGAATAGAAGTCAAAGGGCCAGAGTAACTTTTCCAACTTGCAGGCAGCAGTGTGTGCTGTGTGTTGACGCATCAGCGGCTCTGCAGAATGGCAGTATTGTGTTGTTGTCACCTCTGCATATAGAGCACGGGGCAAGAGGGTGAATAGGCTGGTAGTGACTTACGTGACAGCGTACTGTGCAAAAGAAAGATAGTCCACCAGCACATCCAGGCCTTTGTTTTCTTCATTGAGGAACTCTCTAACCCATCTGCAAAAAGTTTTTAAAAAAATTGAAAGATTTAAAAATAATAGTTGAATTAATTGTCTCAGTCAAGTATAATGCACAAGGTTGTATATATTTATACAGTATATATATGTATATATATATATAGTACATATATATACATATATATACAGTACATATATATATATATGTATATATATATATATATATATATATACATATATATATATATATATACACAGTACATATATATATACATATAGTACATATATATACATACATATATATATACATATACATACATCAAGCACACATGTGAAGTAGGGGTGTAACGGTACGTGTATTTGTATTGAACCGTTTCGGTACGGGGGTTTCGGTTCGGTTCGGAGGTGTACCGAACGAGTTTCCACATGGACATATTAAGTAGCGTATCGCACGTTGTGTAAACAATGCACACCGAGGCACAACACACGGCATGCTAGCAGCGACTGGGCTACGATAGACTGACCATACGTCCTCTTTTCACCGGACATGTCCTCTTTTGCGGGGCTGTCCGAGCAGAGTTTCTTAAATGCCTCAAATGTCCGGCATTTTGAGTTACGGTTGCGTGTATTTTCAATGTACGTTCAGGGTTAAGAAGGGGTTAAAAACAAAACAAATTGTGCACGCAGCAGCATTCGTGAGGGAGGGGCAGAGACAGAGAGAGCGAGAGAGTTATGCTAAACGCGCATGCGTCGCCAGGCTCTGCTTTTTATTGATAGATATATCAGATTTAATTTTTTATTATCTATAGCAGGGGTGTCAAAAGTGTGCCCTGGAGGCCATTTGCAGCCCACAGCTAATGTTTTAAAGGCCCACGGCACATTCTAAAAATACTATTAAAATAAACAAAAACATAACAAAAGTGAAATAAAAAAGCTTAAAGGTTAAATGTAACTTAGAAAAAGTTGCAATGTTGACTAATAAAACCAAGCTGTTTTTTTTTCTTTCAAACTGTCATTGCTCAAAACATAATATTGAATCAAAATCAATGTTATAATGAATTATTGACCTATCCAAGGTTCCGATTACTTCACATCAAATATTCCACTAAGAAAAATATTTTTGGTGGAAGATTTTGCAAATTTGGTAAATAAATAACCAAAATATTTATATTTTGTTTTCTTACTGTACCGAAAATGAACCGAACCGTGACCTCTAAACCGAGGTACGTACCGAACCGAAATTTTTGTGTACCGTTACACCCCTACTGTGAAGTGAAAACCATTTCAGGTGAGTACCTCTTGAAGCTCATCAAGAAAATGCCAATAATGTGCAAAGCAGTAATCAGAGCAAAGGGTGGCTATTTTGAAGAAACTAAGAATATAAAACATGTTCAGTTATTTTACCTTTTTTTGTTAAGTACATAACTCTACATGTGTTAATTCATAGTTTTGATGCCTTCAGTGACACTCTAAATAGTCATAAAAATAAAAACAAAAAAAACATTGAAGACGTGTCCAAACTTTTGGCCTGTACTGTACATATATGATGAGATCAGTTTAGAACTTGAGACACATTTTTGCAGTAGAATCCTAAAATGTAATGTATATAAAATGTAAACCCACTGGCAGATCCTTGCACTGACATTTTAAACTTGCTAGCAAACAGAACACTGGGGTCCAAATTTGTGATTTACAAAACTGAGGCGTTCCTCAAGCCACCCCTTTCAGTCCTCTCCTTTTTGGCATTTTACATTTTTTTGTGATTTATGTAAGTAAGGTGTTGCTGTAGCTTGTTTAGTAGTAGCCATTGATCCACTTATTTAGTTATACTATTGGTGTTCCTCAAGGCTCCTATTTGGGTCCTCTCTTTTTCATCAACAGGAAGAAAGGCAGATACATACGGGAATAACTCAAACCTACCATACATGATGATAAAACAGGTGGGTATTTATGAAGATTAATAACATATTAAATAGGAAGAAAAGGGTTATACCTAGATCATGATTCAGTTGTTATACTATACTTTTGGCCCACTTTTTTCAGAAGTGCACAAAATGATGAAAAGTATTTTCACATAGAGCCACTGAAATTAGACAGACTCTTATTGAGCATTTTATTCAGTACAGCCCTGTAGAGCTCTCTAACCAGACTGATTGTTTGCTAATTAGAGACATTTGCAGGGTATAAACATAATTACACCCTGGTATGCTCAGTGGAAGACTAAACTCCTAAAAGTCCCCTGGTGGCCTTCTTATATTAGCCCTCCTCTGGTGTTACTGCATGGACACTGAGGAGAGGGCCCAGTAAAGCAGTGCCTGGTAGGGTTGTTGTAAAAAAAAAGCCCAGGGGAAGGTGTAGTCATGTTGTGCCACATGGTAATCATTACCCCAGGACAAGTCACAATCCTCCCATTCACCACATGTTGGTGACCACTGAGCAACATGTTAGGAGTGCATCGGCAATCTGCCATTATACTCAGCCTCCCCGCTATGTAGTTTGCCTCTGAACACAGCCAGCAATTATTCACTGTCTGAGAGGGTGACATCTTGCTCCCTCGCCAGCGCCAGCACCCATCCCCCCTTCTCCTGTACCACCCCTACCTCACTCCCATTATGCTAATGTTTCATTGTCTAATCTAGATTAAGAAGATTATTGATGTAATCTAGTTTACCAACATAAGGTTTTGGGACAATTAAGTTAATCCGTGTAAACAATTCCTGGACTGCATTGCCAGGCAGACGTCATTCGCAATTTTGGTTCATTTTGATGGTTGGTCTGTGGAATTACCTGGTGTATCAACATTATCATGTATTGGCAGACAATGCACTATGGGTCTCCTTATCAGCAGTCAACCAATAACGACCAACAACTAAATACTCAAGCAAGTTAAGGCAAATGCAATGTTCTTGAAACTACAGATTTGTATACACTATGGTAGTAAATAAAAGGAGTACAAGCATGTTTTCCAAAGGATGCACAGATAAGATGTTTTTCACTATAAGAGATGGGGCATATATTAGTGATTAATGCAAGAGTTTTAATGACACAATTCAGGTATATCCATGAGGTAGAGGTGGAAAAAATTATCGATTCTCCCATGCATCACGATTGGAAAGTGGACGATACATGAATCGATGGACATACAGTCGTGGTCAAAAGTTGACATACACTTGTGAAGTAATGTCATGGCTGTCTTGAGACCACATAACTTTCCTCCAGAAGATCTTTGTCCATGTGATTGAGCTGTTTGGCCACAATACCCAGCAATATGTTTGGAGGAGAAAAGGTGAGGCCTTTAATCCCAGGAACACCCGTTCCTACCGTCAAGCATGGTGGTATTATGCTCTGGGCCTGTTTTGCTGCCGATGCAACTGGTGCTTTACAGAGAGTAAATGGGACAATGAAAAAGGAGGATTACCTCCAAATTCTTCAGGACAACCTAAAATCATCAGCCCGGAGGTTGGGTCTTGGGCGCAGTTGGGTGTTCCAACAGGACAATGACCCCAAAAACACGTCAAAAGTGGTAAAGGAATGGCTAAATCAGGCTAGAATTAAGGTTTTAGAATGGCCTTCCCAAAGTCCTGACTTAAACGTGTGGACAATGCTGAAGAAACAAGTCCATGTCAGAAAAACAACAAATTTAGCTGAACTCCCACCAATTTTATCAAGAGTGGTAAAAAATTCCACCAGAAGCTTGCCAGAAGCTTGTGAATGGCTACCAAAAGCGACTTATTGCAGTGAAACTTGCCAAGGGACATGTAAGCAAATATTAACATTGCTGTATGTATACTTTTGTCCCAGCAGATTTGGTCACATTTTCAGTAGACCCATAATAAATTCGTAGAAGAACCAAACTTCATGAATGTTTTTTGTGACCAACAAGTATGTGCTCCAATCGCTCTATCACAAAAAAATAAGAGTTATAGAAATTATTGGAAACTCAAGACAGCCATGACATTATGTTCTTTACAAGTGTATGTAAACTTTTGACCACGACTGTATGTCAGTAAATATTGATTATTCATGTATGTTAAATAAAGTAATACAGTCAGTAAATATTGATTATTTATGTATGCTAAATAAAGTAATAGAGATGGTTCTAAAAAGCGGCATTAATGCTAATGTTCTCTAAACCTGAGTTCTAGGTTTGGTTCTAACCAACCATGGGACCACCATTAGCTAACATTCTTTTAACTTGATGTGTTAGCTGGGTACGTGCAGACACATGGAGGAGAGGACAAGCTATGCTAGCCGCGGCGCAGAAACTAACTAGCTTGAATCTGATGTAGTAAAACAAAAATACATGCTTTGAAGACTTCAATAGAAGGCTAATAGGAGCTGTGTTACAGCAGAGTAACCAGCAAAGAGGAGGAAATTAGCAAGAAGTTTAATATGGCAGGAGAAATCATAATATTCATACAGTTTGGCCGTTAACACTATTATCCATAAATATGAATGAGTACTAGGTACCCAACACACATCTTGACGCCGCAAGTTTATGGTGACTGAAGCCCAAGTGTCTGAACATTCTGTGGATTTAGAAGGCATAAGATGTAATCAAGGGTGCCTTTATTCTGTAATAATAACGGTTCTAGAATCAAAATATTGGTACGTTTGATACTTTAGTTATTTGAGATAATGTATAACATTAACAAGAACACAGTGTAAATAACTACATTATTGAGCTTGTGTGTAAATGAAACACGATTGGTTGGAACTACTTTTTCTTCCACCTAGCAAGTACATAATGCACAAGAACAATGCTCAGTCGTTAAGTCTCAGATGTTTACTTAGAACAATTACTGCCAATTAAAATGAGTCACTCATTATTATAAAACAGCAAGTTTTATTGTAGGCTATTTGGAGACAATACATAGAGTTGAATAGAAATAAGATAACGCATTCAGTGCAGAATATCGGCATTATTTGTTTTGCCCTGTGATTTTATATTGTTTGAAGATGATTCCCCAAGAGCAGCAACACTTGAATTCACTAATACACCAGACACATTGGGTTGAACAATTAATCAAATTTTGACTTCGATTTCGATTATGGCCTCTCGCGATCATGAAAATACAATTGAGAAAAAAACGATTAATTAGCCACACAATACATTAAAAAAAGGGCACGTCTACTCGAAGTTTGGGATGTCACCATGGTAGCTACTTTTTATTTGACACAGCTCTAATATGCCTAATCAATACTCACTAAACTCAACAAAAAAGTAAGGCTTATAGTTTCCGCGTTCGTAATCGCAGACCAATAAAACCAAATCCCGCTGTTAAACGCAGAACATCACAGGAATTCTCCTAAATGCAAGTGAATTGTTGTCATTGTGAGGCTAATGAACATTTGTTTTGGGAAATGTGTTTGGTAGCGCTCATTTATCCCTGCCCCGTACTGACCTTAACAATGTGGAGACGGCCCCTTGAAACAGCGACTAAACTACGAAGCTAAAGCTAGCAAGAACAATCCATACACCCACAAGACATCTCATCTACTTGTGTTGTTGTCATCGATGTAAAATCAATTTATAAACAGCAGTCGCAACGTGAGAGGCTCTGTTTATTTCACCCTCTCGTCTCTTTACTCGTCAAGCAGAGAACAGCAGCACAGCAAACTTCCTCACTTCAAAATAATACCGCGGGTTTGACTTCACTAACAAAACAAAGGTTCCAAAAATGTACCCTACACCAGTGTTTTTCAACCACTTTGCCGCGGCACACAGGTGTGCCGTGAGATACAGCCTGGTGTGCCGTGGGAGATTATGTAATTTCACCTATTTGGGTTCAAAATATTTTATGCAAACCAGTAATTATAATCTGCAAATAAAGTGTTGTTGTTGAGTAACCGTGTAATACTCTTCTATATCAGTAGGTGGCAGCAGGTAGCTAATTGCTTTGTAAACGTCTTATCTAATGCTTAAACCAAAAATAAACAAAAGGCCAGTGCCCCGAAAAAAGGCATTGAAGCTTAGGGATGGCTATGGAAAACAAAACTAAAACTGAACTGGCTACAAAGTAAACAAAAACAGAATGCTGGACGACAGCAAAGCCTTACAGCGTGTGGAGCAGACGGCGTCCACAAAGTACATCCGTACATGACATGACATGACAATCAACAATGTCTACACAAAGAAGGATAGCGTCCGCACAACTGAAATAGTCTTGACTGCTAAAACAAAGCAGGTGCGGGGAACAGCGCTCAAAGGAAGACATGAAACTGCTACAGGAAAATACCAACAAAATAGGAAAAGCCACCAAAATAGGAGCGCAAGACACTACACACAGGAAAACACCAAAAAACTCAAAATAAGTCACGGCGTGATGTGACAGGTCATGACACTTACTTTGAGACAAGAGCTATAGTGATGCATGCTTGGTTATGTTGGTCATATCCAACAATTGCAACAATTACTTTTTACTGTCAATGTCAACTACCGAGTTTACATTTTTTTATGTTTTCTGCTGGTGGTGTGCCTCCGCATTTTTTCAATGGCTCCAAAAAGGTTGAAAAACACTGCCCTACACAAGCATAATGTACTTATTGATACATCTACATTATTATTATGCTTTGACCTAAAATACTGGTCAAATTGTCCAAAGATGTTTGGCACCAATAAATATGAGGACTTTTGCATTTACTTAACATTGTGATTTGACATAAAAGCACACACTCTATGGCGGTAAAATAAGTGTAAAAGATAAAAAACTAATTAAAAACAAAACAGAAAAACAGAATTTTATTTACACAGAAATGCTTTGATTCACGGCCAAAATGCAACAATGTTTAAAACAGTTTTTAAAAATTCCCGCAAAAACACCACACACCACATTCATATAGAAAAGGATGAATATTCTTAATAATTTACACCCTATCACAGAACTCTGAGCTGCTTGCAGCTAACCATCCCACTTCTGACACCAACTGTGCCATATTATGATAAGTAACACACCCAGCCCAGATTTGGATCCGAATGCTCCCTTATACCACCCCAGTTTTCACCTGTGTCACAGCAGTATTCAGTTTGGGTAGTGTGAGAAACTGTTGTGCTTTCTCATCATGGTTCTCTCCATGGCAATGTGGTTTTCTCTATTTTGCTTCCCTCAAAAACCCCACAGATTAAGAATGCTATATATGTTTAGTGACTGACTCACCCGATATGATTGGTCCGCAGTGAAATTTCCAGTTCTCTCAGGACTTGGGTGGACTCTTGAACTCTTCGCCTGAATTTCTAGGGAAGACAAGAAAGGGGAGTTAATATTTTATCAACCTAACCAGAACTGTAAATCAACGCATAGCACAGGCTTGGTTGTGGTTAGCCAAGAATGGTGCAGAGCAGAAATCGCAGTTAACTATATATTAATGTAAAACCATTAGGATCCAGAAATGAAGCAAGGATTGGGTTGCTCACCCAACATTATTTGTGGATTGTGGAGCTTCCAGCAACCACAGTGCTGTAAACAACAAAAAGAGCTGACTCATTGGAAAGTGTGAATATTTAGTAGCTCCCGTGATCTTCTTTACTCATCTTGGTTCCTTAAATAGCTGTAACGTTTCCTTGTGGCCAGATAAAATCTACTAACCTAATTGGTTAAAAGAAAACTTCCAGGACACACGGTACCATGGAGACTTTGACCAAACACATTTGTGTGAGACGAATGACAAATGGTGTTAAAAAGAGGTCCTTCAGACTGAAGAACAAAACCTGTCAAATAATGAGCAGTAGGGATCAGCGTGGCAGAAAACACACAGTTGTGTTAGAGGGGAGAGGTGAGAAATACGTCACTATTGACTACTGTACAGTTTAAAGAGAGACTGTTTAAAGAAAGAAGTACTGCTGTAAATTTAACATGGTGCTAAATGGAATAGATTCAGTTACGTTAGAATTTTTCCATACAAACACCAAGAAGTAATCTGAAAAAGATACAGTTCCTTGCCTTAATTATTTAAAAAAGATTTCATTCCAACTTCTCAAATATGCAGATTATTGTACAAATAAAGGTCAGACAGTTATTAGAAGCAATATTTGCTTGTAACTTTTTAGTAAGCATTATAATAGACAAACTTTGTAGAGTGTAGACCAGGGGTGCCCACACTTTTTCAGTAGGCAAGCTACTTTTCAAATGACCAAGTCGAGGTGATCTACATATACATATAGATATATATATTTACATATACACACATATATATATATGTTTTTTTCTTGTTATATGTGTATATATATATACATATATAATATATATATATACATATATATACATACATTTACATATATATACCTTTTTAATTTTCCTGAGGGAACTCTCCTGAAGGAATCAATAAAGTACTATCCATCTATCTATCTATCTATATACATGTGTGTATATATATATACAGTATATATACATATAGATACATATACATATATATATATATATATATATATATATATATATATATATATACATATACACATATATATACATATATATATACATACATATATATACACATATATATATACACATACATACACACACATATATATACACATACATAAACATATATATACACATATATGTTCATATATATCTATATATAAATAATATTTATATCTATATATAAATAATATTTATATCTATATATATATTTACACTTGTATCAAGTTTTAATTGTATGCATGTTCAAAATAAACTCAAACCATAACCATAACATATAGATTCCTTTCTTTCATGTTGACAAGAATATACTGTAAGTTAGTGTATTTCCCGATTCTGATTACATGCATTGATTGGAATCGCACAGGATTCACAGCAGTGCTGCTAACTTCCACATTTTCGAATTTACATTGTGGAAGAGAAAAAAAAGTCCTCCTTTCTGTCCAACACCACATCAAAGTGGTTGGTTTTTGGCAATATTTTTTGTCCAGCTTTCATATTCGTTTTTATACACTTTACAAGAAATACATTGACGGCAAACTCCGTAACTTGCTAGCTTGTGCACGCTAGCTTTCTGAGACTCTTATTTTGTTAGTGCAGGCAGGATAGAGCAGCACTTTTATTGTGAAGACAAGAACTGTTCGTTCGGTCTTTAGGGATTTGACAGCTGGTGCGGCGCTCGAGTCTGTTGAAATAAAGTGTTTCTCGCCTTGCTGTCAGTCGTTTTCTTCTTAATACCGAGCGTCTTCTGACAAGATCCACAGGTGCCGCGAATGTCAACCAAGAGACGAAAGTGACATCATCCGGAAGACTGATGATCACAAATTTTTAGGACTTTTTTTTTTTTATGCCTGACTAGCGTTCGACTGACACACCCTCCGCGATCGACATAATGGGTACCCCTGGTGTAGACCGTGCTGTATTTATAAACATTACATTAATAACATTACATTGTATGTATCAGTGTTTTTCAAACTTTTCTGAGCCAAGGCACATTTTTTTCATTGAAAAAATCCCGAGGCACACCGCCAGCAGAAAACATAAAAATGTTTAACTCAGCAGCCGATATTGACAATAGAAAGTCGTTCTCGCAATTGTCGGATATGAATTCAAACCATAACCAATCATGCATCAATATAGCTCTTGTCTCAAAGTAGGTGTACTGTCACCACCTGTCACATCACGCCGTAACTTATTTTGAAGTTTTTGGTGTTTTCCTGTGTGTAGTGTTTTAGTTCTTGTCTTGCACTCCTATTTTTGGTGGCTTTTCATGTTTTATTGGTATTTTCCTGTAGCAGTTTCATGTCTTCCTTGAACGCCATTCCCCGCACCTGCTTTGTTTTTTTGCAATCAAGACTATTTAAGTTGTACGGACGCTATCCTTTTTAGTGGGGACATTGTTGATTGTCATGTCATGTACGGATGTACTTTGTGGACGCCGTCTTTGCTCCACTGAAAGTCTTTGCTGTCGTCCAGCATTCTGTTTTTGTTTACTTTGTAGCCAGTTAGGTTTTAGTTTCGTTCTGCATAGCCTTCTCTAAGCTTCAATGCCTTTTCTTAGCGGCACTCGCCTTTTATTTATTTTTGGTTTAAGTGTTCTATACTTTTTTAGCTACAAGCTGCCTCCCGCATATTGTGATCACGACAAACCATGTTCCCGACATCTACAAAGCAGTTAGCTACCTGCTGCCACCTACTGATATGGAAGAGTCTTACATGGTTACCCTGCCGAGCTCTAGACAGTGCAGACACTCAACAACGGCACATTTGCGGATTATGGTTTGCAAAAAATATTTTTAACCCAATTAGGTGAAATAACATTAGACTGTATTTCACGGCAAAAGTGGTTGAAAAACACTGGTATATATAACAATTTAATACCAAACAACAGAAACATTACATTGTATTTATTTAACAATACATTTGTACATTTGACTCTGTTTTGCACTATTAGTGTTAGGTCAGTATAGCACTTTGGTCAACTGTTTTTTTCAATTTGCTACATAAATGATTAAACTGAACAGAAACTGTATATATGTACATTATATAACTATGTTCGCAAAACAAAAGTGAAAGTGCCTTTTTATTTGTCCTAGCAGAACACTTTTGTTTCTTGATGAATGATGTAATGCAATCTGCCTGGATCCACCCCCTACACGGCTTAGGGAACGGACAAGGTTCTACAAGGTCCTGCAGGTTGACAGACGAGAGCGCTAGGGAAACAAGCCAAAAGGCCAAACTGTCAGCTTGTAGTGAGAGTGGGGTTTACACACGTACTAGTGTAGCTAGCAGTTACATTGAGATCATTATGTAGGATAAGTTCCTAACTCTTAACTAACTCCTCCTGCAAGGGTAATTGAAAATATTGTATCAGAGACAGAAGAAGAGGAGATTGTGTCTTTGTAACTTTCACAGAGAAGTTCCAAGCCTGTGTCTTCAGGCTTGGGCGGTGTGTGTTTGGCACACAAGACGATGAGAAACAGTGTGTTTTTATTAGGGAGGAGCCCTTTTGTGTGGAAAGCATATTTCAGGGTACTGTGCAGGCTCCCAGAGGCAAAACTCCCCCCATTCTCCCCAAGGCAACCACCCCACACTCCACATAAGTACAACCAGCTGCAACCTAGAGAAGGAGGCTGTACCACAGGAAAGCAGAAAAAGAGGAGGGCGCAGGAGAAAAGAGAGACAGCAGCGAAAGTGTAGAATTTGGAGATCGTGGAAACAAATCAATGGCTGATACATTCTTGAAGACTGGTTGGATAGGAGCGCAACTTACTTGGGCGCCCATTGGCTAGGAGCTGCCCCAAAGAATGCACCGGGGCCTGCATATATGGAAAGCCGAGGCAATGACCTCCAGCTCTCTCAGTGCTGCACAAAGTGGCAATTGTTTGAGTTTGAAGAAAAGGGGGATGGCGCAGGAATGTAGAAAGAAGCCCCATAACTCTCTTTTTTCCTTTGGTGCCTCTTTTTGTCTCCTTCTCTCTCGTTTTCATTCTCACAACCATTTGTTTTATTTATCCCTCTGTAATGTTGTCTTTCTTCCCTCAGGTCACATCTCGTTTGCGATGCTCATTTAACTTTACAAATTAACAGCAGTGCATCTCCTCTATGCTCTCATAATGCAGAGTCAGCAATTCTGTTTTTCTCATTGAAATATTCATGCTAAACAACTCAAATACAGTTAACGGACTACAGAAACAAAATGACACAAATACAGCAACAATGGTGCATTGTTGACCCAAGAACCAGTTAGTCAAGAAGACACATATGTTCCACAAATGAACACACTAACAGAAGCCTGTTGATAAGATAACACACCTATGACTCGCCTCAAGTAACTATGTGCGTCTTACTTTTTGATATCCCTCTCCTTTTCAATCACACATCTGTGTTTAAGGTGGTTTTGAAACACATTTAAATAAAATAGGGAGCAAATTAGAAGCACAAAATCTAGGCTTGGTGCTGAAATTTAGACGGTTTAAAAGTATTTTTAGTTTATGTGCCTTTTGTGTGCCTTTAGCTTTAATGCTAATGAGATGTGTGCATCCACACCTGTATCATTTTATAAATAGTTGTACTTGCTGGGGACTCCATATCGAGGAAAACCCTTTTCCAACCCGGGTGGACATTTGGAGCCTTTATTATCCTTTATATTAGGGATATTCAACTAAATTGTTTTGGGGGCCACATTTCCAGAAACTTAAAGACCTTACACAAAAAAGCTAGTCAAAGATCATCTCTATGACAGTACTCAGTGTTTTAAGAACAAATGTGTTGCAAAAATGTGAGGCTCTCACAAAGATTTTTTTAACTGAACTTAAGGGACACTAGTTGAATTGTCGAAATAACCATCACTAAGTATAACTAAGTTGAACAAATGACTACTGACTGCATCTGAAGATAACAAGCTTCAGCAACACCTTAGAGTTGCATAAATTATATAATGAAAAAAATGTGTAACTCTCAAAAAGGACGATTTAAGGGGGTGCCTTAAGGCAGTGTTTTCCAACCACTGTGCCGCGGCGTGAGATAGTCTGGTGTGCCGTGGGAGATTATCTAATTTCACCTATTTGGGTTAAAAATATTCTTTACAAACCAGTAATTATAGTCTGCAAATTATGTGTTGTTGTTGAGTGTCTGCGCTGTCTAGAGCTCGGCAGAGTAACCGTGTAATACTCTTCCATATCAGTAGGTGGCAGCCAGTAGCTAATTGCTTTGTAGATGCAGAACGAAACTAAAACTGAACTGGCTACAAAGTAAACAAAAACAGAATGCTGGACGACAGCAAAAACTTACTGTGGAGCAAAGACGGCGTTCACAATGTACATCCTAACATGACAAGACAATCAACAATGTCCCCACAAAGAAGGATTAAAAACAACTGAAATATTCTTGATTGCTTAAACAAAGTAGATGCGGGAAAATATTGCTCAAAGGAAGACATGAAACTGCTACAGGAAAATACCAAAAAAGGGAAAAAGCCACCAAAATAGGAGTGCAAGATAAGAACTAAAACACTACAGACAGGAAAACAGCAAAAAACTCAAAATAAGTCACAGCGTGATGTGACAGGTCGTGACAGTACACCTACTTTGAGACAAGAGCTACTGTATATTGATGCATGCTTGGTTATGGTTTAAAGTCATATCCAACAATTGCGACGACTTTACTGTCAACTGAGTTTTGTTTTTTAATGATTTCTGCTGGTGGTGTGACTCTGGATTTTTTCAAAAAAGGTTGAAAAACACTGTCTTAAAGTACGCCTCAGTTAAGTATATCACAAGTTTGGACCCCAGTTTTTTATGTTTGCTGGCAAGGTTAAAATGTTTGATTTAAGGATCTGTCAGTGTTTACAGTGTTTCAAGTTATTCTGTACAACAGGAGCACTCTAGTACCGGTACTTAGAAATCTGCTGCAAAAATGTTTGTCTCCCAAGTTTTGAACTGAACTCGGGGGCCAGTTGAATAACACTGCCTTACATTAATATACAACCCTTAAACTTCCATCATATTTATGTTATTGTTGCTTTTTCCTCAAATAGAGGTGATTGACAGCCCATAGTCTCCTATCAGTTGTCTCAAACTACACACTTGCTTGTTTGGTATCTAGAAAGTTCCCAAAGCACTTCAACAAGGAGCTTTGTGTGCTATCTTTGCTCAGCTGCTGGCAAATCCTGGACAGCAGATAGGAGACTAAGGTGGGAAGGAAAACCTGTGGCAGTGGAACAAGACCATAGGTCGTACTGTACTTACGGGATAACATATTAGCAAAGTTGCCTCACCTTTCTTGTAACTGCCGGGTCAAGATAACTCCTCAACTTTTGGATGTAAGTGTGAGGTGGATTTTTCACTTGGAATCGCTCCTGTAAAAAAGAGAAAGGCACAGGATGAGCGGAGAAAGGGTTTACTTCAAATCACTTGTAAAGTTTCAGGACAGCCCCCGATAAAACCGTAATCATTATTGTTTAATACTGACAAAGACAAACTACCAGCTGCAGTCAACCATGATCGCTAACAATATTAGTTAAGATTGACCCTGACAGGTTATGACATTCTGAAACTTACAGCACCATTTAGTAAAATATTTAGGTCAATATATAAAGTATATGAGCCTATGTGTATGACTTTCTCATGTGTGGAGAAAATGCTAAATTAATTCCAACATGTTTACCCAATTATTGCTGTATATTAATTCTACATTGGAAAAAACATTAAAAGCCCAAAATGAATGACATTTATAAAAGTGATGTGTGTGTAAACATCTGACAACAACCCTAAGTTCAATTAAAATAAATGCTCTGTATTAATTATACCCTAAAGAGCAGACATGACTGTGTTTTAGTAAATTCAAGCATTTACCATCCATTTGTACACAGATACAAACTTGACATATTGATTATTGCACAATCTTTGCTGGCCTAACTTAGGTTCGTTCTCAGGCTAATATTTCCTTTTCCCGCTTATGCCAAAACTAGTTTGCACTTTAAACGACTCTCTTGAGCGTTGTAACAGCAACTGTCCTGTCTGTGAAAGGTTTGACGCAGACCAAATCATGTTTTCCCCATTTTTTAGAGCCAGCACAACAATGTCTGTATCAGACATACCTCGTTGTTGCAGACAGGACGACAACAGCGGCACAGGGATAAACCTTACCTGGAAGCATTGACCATGACTGCTGATGTCACTGCGCGTAACAAGCTTTCAGCACGACCTGCCTTGAAGGTCGTCACCTAATGACAGCACTAGGCTGCCATTCAAAGACCAGGTATAACCACTATCAGGCTTAAAGGCAGTAGAACAGGTGGGTAAGCTGAAAGAACTAAATCCACAGTTACCACACCTTCTCTTTAAATTTAGGTAGACAGTGTAAATAGCAATAGATTAGTGCTAATTCAGATCACTGGAAGGCGTGCAATTATTATCATCAGTATGGGTAGCATGACAGCTAATGTTAATCATTATTTTTAGGACTTAAATATCATGTTTTTGTATTCAAGGAGTTCCTTCATGCAGGGTAGGGTGAAGCACAAACTATCTGCTTCTTTACAGAATGGTCTATGGAGGCCAGTAAGAAAAGGCTCTCACAGTCCAACAAGTCATTCAAAACAAGTCTAATCACATGGGGATGACTGACTCATGAAAAATCAGTTACATTTCCCAACATAGAAAACTTGATCATTTTCTCTTCGATCCAAAAGTCTACTTTTTCGGATTTGTTGCAAGAATGTAAACAAATGAAAATGAAAATGTTCTTTATGTTGTGTCTTCAGGTGATAGAAAACTCCTAAATGGGAAGTTGCCATATTTGTTATATCTTTATTAGAGGACAATGCACTTTAATAAACATAAAATGTAAAGGTGCAAGATTGTGGCCAAAGGCTCATTTCCATCAGCAGTTCTCGGCCAGTTGCCGGTAAATAGTACCATCAACCTGCCGGGGACCATCTCATCGCAAAGAAACAAGCCCAGGGCTCCTACTAATTCAGCGTTATGTTGAGTTGTATTTTTGGTGCACTTATTTGTGCTGTTTTTATCTGCCACGGGTGAAGGCTGGTCTGTGAATATAATACCTACATTAAACCTGCAAAAAAAGTTGGGGACCCCTGGTTTAAAGAACATCCATGCTATGGCAACTTCTATGGACATCCTTATTTGGCTCAAAATATATGAAATGAGGTGTATTTCTTATCCTACTATGCGCTTCCTGAAATTACTGCACAATGTTATACAATTCTGTACATCAGATTGGCTTAAAGTGCACCCCACAATGGCCTTTGT
>NC_084744.1:46527870-46825370 GCF_033978785.1 Entelurus aequoreus
CATATTTTTTGCAGGTTGGAATGAGTAGTAATCTTCTATTCACCCCACTGCTGCTTCATTGTTACACTGTTTCCACTGCGGGGTGGCAGGTGTACGACATATACATGATCAACCCTAGTTTTAATGATTTCATCAAGCCTATTTGGCCTATGTTCGGTGGGCCAAATGAAAAGCTTTGGCGGGCCCGGTTTTGGCCCGTGGGTTGCCACTTAAATAGGTCTACCCCAAACTGTGTTTACTCCCCACAGTAGGAACTTAAAATCGTTTGTAACGTTTCCTGGCAAATCCCACGGAAGGCCCGCCTTACACTTTAAAAACCTCTGTCCTAAACAATTAACTAATCAAAGGTTAGTTGCCTCCTTAACCACAATTATTCACCTTGTACAATTGTATGTTTTGAACCTTATATAAACAGAGGGCAATTTATTGTATAAGCATGACTGTGCCTCAGTGCACAATTGTTCTATCTGGATGAATTGACAACTATTCCCACAGACACTCCCAAAATAAAGTCTTCCCGGAAAAGGAAGTTTTCTGGATAGACTAACTTTATATTTTAACTTCCTATAGGTGTAATGGTCAGGTATCTAAAATAGAGTGCAGTACTTGGCTACAACCAACAGAAGCACTGTTGATGCTGTCTCAGTCTCATAGATGAGCATTATGACAACGGTTAGGGAAAGCTGAGCGATATTTACCTCTGGCAACTTCTCCAGGCATCTACTCATTACAACACTGGCATCAAGAGGAGCTCAGAACATTCCATGACAATTTCTCCCATTTGCTCCAAACAATAAATTGATCAATTCATCCGTAATTTTACCCCCAGTCGATCAAGGAAATGCAGTCAAATTTCCATCTCTAGTCTACAGACTACGTAGTTATCATTCCAGAGAGAAGGTCAGTCTTTCTTCCGTAGCTCCAGGAAGCTTAGTCCTTTCTTTGTCTAGCGCTTGGCAGCCATGATGCTGAACTGAAAAGGTGGACTTTGTAGGTGGGCTGGACTGTTCTCATTTGCCTTGCTCATCTAGCTTCCTTGCTCATCTAGCTCGATAGGTAACAGTTCTGTACCACTGCAAACTACCAGAACAAAAACAAACAATTGAGTTGTCAAGGGGAACCTCCATGTAAAGGCAGAATTTTTGGATACAATTCTTGTATTGCAACTCATTTGATTTGCAACTTGGCAGGCTTGCAATAATACGACATCACTGTATGGTGTTTACATAAGATCAGATCAGAGGGACCCACCTGATCGCAGATGAGCTCCCACTTCTTCTCGTTGTCGTACTGCCGCAACAGGCGAGCTTTGTCTGGAGGAAGATTCATTGAGTTCTGTAAGAGAGAGAATGTCACAGTTAATTGGATGTGGATGATGCAATATCACGTCACAGCGGTTCGGTAACCGAGCCAGATTAACAACGAATCTGAGCTCACAAGATGAAAGACAACTGAGCATGGTTACTTTTGGTGGGACAGTTCTTGTAGTGGATTGCGCAGGGATACCTTACGTTGTGGCCAGCAAATGACTGCAAACAAGCTTACTGCTGACTAAAAACAACAACGCTAAAATATATACAACATGCTACAAAAACAAAAAGGTTAAGTGTGTATTGTGAATGGAGAGACATATAAACTGTAGTGACACATATCTGGTTCCCATTAGCTAAATCAAAAAAACATTTGGATTGCAGTGCAATGGAATGTGGTGAAATTAATTCATTTTCATTATGCTCTGCTAAGACAGAAGGTGCTTTCTTAAGGGGTCTGATCTGTAAAAAATCTTTTTTCAGTGTCAGGAAAAAGTATTTTGTTAAAGAGTATAAGAGCTCCTTTTGAAACCATCATGACTATTTTTACAGCGCACAGAAAAGCTGCTAATGAGGAAACGTGAAAAGAAGTGAGGAACTATAGAGGAGGCTTTCAACACCTCTGAGGAAATATCTCTCCCTTAGTTAACTAAGGTAAGTAAGGTAAGTAAGGTGGGGAAAAAATACTATATAAACTCAGATATACTGTAGAATCGACAACGTATTGCTTCCAAATAAGGTATTTACTTCTTTTTAACTTTCTACTATAGCAATTATTGTTGTTATTTTCTGAACTCTGAATGGAGTGACTTAGGTAAGGTAAGGTACTGTACATGTAAATCTGATCCATGTGTTATCAATTAATGTCTGACAAAAATAAGGTCAAAACTCATTGAAAGGTTTTTGTAAGGAAAGGTTTTCGTAAAGAACTACTCGTTTTATTTTATGTTCCCTGTTCCCTGATATAAAATACTAAAGGGTCCAGCTCCATCCAATCTTGCTGATTGTATTGTACCATATGTCCCGGCAATAAATCTGCGTTCAAAGAAAAAAAAGTCTGTGGAATATAGAGCGTTTTCTATTCAGGCTCCAGTACTCTGGAACGCCCTCCCGGTAACAGTTAGAGATGCAACCTCAGTAGAAGCATCTAAGTCCCATCTTAAAACTCATTTGTACACACTAGCCTTTAAATAGACTCCCCTTTTAGACCAGTTGATCTGCCGTCTCTTTTCTGCTCTGCCCCCCTCTCCTGCGTGGAGAGGTTACAGTTCGCTCAACCTGCTCTGCATGTAAAGCAGGAAAAATTTACCGTTTGATGCTACTATGTGGATTATGTACAGCCGCTGTAAAAAGGTTTTTCACACCTTTAGTTTACTCTCTCTGGTCTATATCAGCCGACAAATTTGTAAACTTGGTCATTTCTCTTCTATTCAAAAATCGACCTTTTCGGACTTGTTGAAAGAATGTACACAATAAAATAATTTGGTATACGGAATAGTGAGTGAAACAGTGGCAATACCTTTAAAGAACCGTGTTGACTCATAAAAGTACTTTCCACCCTAAAAAAAAAAACCTCTAAATCCGTTTTTTATATTCAGAGTGTGGAGTGTTGAGATTTATGCAGCTTTTTCCCTGTCACTCATATGGACCCACTGGAAAAGGGTGTCTCAAAGGAGTTATGATGCTAATTTTAAGGTAATAGATAAAGGATAAATGCTGAACTTAAAGATCATTTTTGCTCCACATCCACCCTGATTTGATAGCTCTGATCATTTATCAAGTGTTTAGGCTCCATGGATTTTCCAGCAAAGCTATCAGAGGGCGGGGGTTAAGGGTAAAATGGATGATGAATATCCTGGGATGAAGTCTATTTTCATTAGTGATTAATACTGCTGGATTGCATATGACGTCACATCAGTTTTTCTTCTTCGCGGCTTAATTCAGATGATCGTCAGCCTGCTTGAGCATAGCATTAGAGTTTGAATAGAAAATGCCAAATTGCGGTTCTGTTCTTGGTTGTTCCAGTCGTCAAATAGAGAGATAGGAAAGAGCTTTCATAGCGTCCCGAAATAAGTGGTTTATAAAGTTAATAAAGTCAGGGGTGAAAGCAAAGCTCTTAAAAATATCACTTTCATCATATAGTGGAATACAATCGGACCATGTTTTTGTCTGCAGCGATCACTTTGTAAAATGTTTGTTTGAGAATTTTTGTTTGGGAAACTTTATGTGATGCAATTGAGATTATTCCATAGTATATTAGTTGTGTTTGAGATCAGTAATAAACGTAAAAAAAGGACAAGAGATCGCATTAGTTTTTGTTCTTTTGTGGTTGCTATGCCTAAATATAACTATGAAGACCTGGTTGTGCAAATAAACTAACATCATCTTAAGTTCCAATAATAAATATTGTTGGTCCAATCCACCTTATTTTCGTTGTCAATTTTTATAACAGAAACTAAAACTTAGTTGTTGTTGTGCAGGTAGGAAGTGCTTTATTCAACACAGATGACCTCATTATACCGTCTTCGGTGTTATTCGTTAGCATCAAGAAAATATCCTTAACAGTACAAACTAGGTGAATAAATCTCTCATAGGCTCAACAGCATGTACTGAATTTTGATATCGGTAGCAAACATTGCTGAACAACAGGGACATCAATGGGTAAAAAATGAGACAAAATATGAACTTCACACCATAAAAACAACTGGTAAAGGCAGTGCCTTTAAGGCACGCCCCCAAAATTGTTGTCCGGGTGGAAATCGGGAGAAATTCGGGAGAATGGTTGCCCCGGGAGATTTCCGGGAGGGGCACTGAAATTCAGGAGTCTCCCGGGAAAATTGGGAGGGTTGGCAAGTATGCTTATTTATTTACCTCTAAACCGTTCAAAATACACCTAAATCTGCACTGATGCCGGTAAATAGACCAGTGGTTCTCAACCTTTTTTCAGTGATGTACCCCCTGTGAACATTTTTGTAATTCAAGTACCAACTAATCAAAGCAAAGCATTCTGGTTGAAAAAAAGAGATAAAGAAGTAAAATACAGCACTATGTCATCAGTTTCTGATTTATTAAATTGTATAACAGTGCAAAATATTGCTCATTTGTTGTGGTCTTTCTTGAACTATTTGGAAAAAAAATATATAAAAATAACTAAAAACTTTTTGAAAAATAAACAAGTGATTCAATTATAAATAAAGATTTCTACACAGAGAAGTAATCATCAACTTAAAGTGCCCTCTTTGGGGATTTCAATAGAGATCCATCTGGATTCATGAACTTAATTCTAAACATTTTTTCACAAAAAAAGAAATCTTTAACATCAATATTTATGGAACATGTCCACAAAAAATCTAGCTGTCAACACTGAATATTGCATTGTTGCATTTCTTTTCACAGTTCTTTTTGACAGACATTTTTTTAAAATCTCACGTACCCCTTGGCATACCTTCAAGTACCCCCAGGGGTACGCGTACCCCCATTTGAGAACCACTGCTCTAGACCATCGCCTGACACCCAACAAAATAGTCAGATGCTGGTCTTCATCTGGCCGCAGAGTTCTGAGAATATATTATCTGTCACTGTTGTGTATTATTGTCTGGCTATGCTATCAAATAATAAAATAAACTATTTTAAATAATAAAAGAGTGCATTTGTAAATGAAATAGTTACATAGAAAAATGTTTGCAAATATTAGATTAAAACAAGTGAGTTGGATCTAAACTGGACCGGACACGGCAGAAGATTGAAAATAACAGTTATCTGGTACAAAGAAAGGTTTCAGTGGACTCAAGTCTCCTGTGGAAAAATGAGCAGGAAATTGCATTAGTATTCATCAGATGCTGAAAGGCAACCGATTGCCGCTGGACTGAATACTCTGAATCACAGAGACCAGCCTAGTTGCATGATCTTCCAAAAACAAAACATGACCCTTAAAAAGGCTTGGCCACTATAAATACATTTGGCTTTATTGTAGGTCTGTGGAATCTAACATTGGAAAAGGTGTTTGAGCAGCCAGAGTGCTCACGGGTGCACTCAGCTGTGGGCTTCCTGTTTAGTGAAGGTCCAAGTGAAGCAAAGAGTTACTTGTATCAGTCTACTTCACTTGGTCCAAACGCTAATGAGCTGTGACAGATGCTCTGCACATTGCGGTCAGGTTACCTCAAGTCCACGACTACTTTTTGGGCGCGTCAGTCGGTTTGAAGGCCAATTTGAGAGGCGACATTTTTGGAAAGTGACAACATAACCTGAGGTATCACACCTGAAGTGGTTTGTCATTGCTCAGGGGCTCAGGAATTCCTGAGGTCAATTGACAACACAGGGATAAATGACATTGTTAGGGTGGGGCAGTTAAAAGCAGACCACCATGACACTTTGGTTCATTGGTTCATTTATTTATTATCACAGCACTAGCCTTAAAATATTACATGATCTGACACTAGTTTATTCGTAGTGACTGTGTCATAGAGGCAGAAAAGAGTGGGCGCAAAACAATTTTGGTAAGGGTTGTCATACAATGTTTAAGCATTTTTTAGCCTGTAGAAGTAACATATGCAATAATAAATCATCGCCCCACAGCTGCTGCTTGGGATTTTCTATGGCAGCTGTTAGATCCAATAAAGCTTATAAGAAACGCACAAAGAGTGTGAATGGCAGAAATTGCTGTAAGAAAGTTCTGATAAAACACAAGTGCAGCTGCGTCTGACTGATACCAGGCCCTGCAAATTATAACTGTGCCTGTGTACAGACTAACGTAGTTGGAAGCATTGACCCAAAGCATGAGACACTCCCTGCAAGCAGCAATAAAAATAAAGATGACACAGGGGAACTCCAACTGCCTTCACTGGCAAACGGCCCACATCTGTACAACAGGTTAGTGAATGAGAGGAGAAGATGGTTGCATTGAACACCATTTGTTCTGAATGTTATTACATCCTCTTCTGTGATGATGTAACGCCCTAACTAATCAATATGAGTACGGTTAAAATGTTGTTGCGCTTTGCTTCATGTGTCGCTGTTCTGTACAGGAATTTTGCAGAATTTTGTTAAAAAGTAAAACTTTACTGAATGTATAAGCTTGGATTACAGCTCGCATTTGCTGTGGTATCGTTTGCACAAACCTTAGCAAAGTGAAATTTAATTTTGCTTACAGAAATTAGTCCATCTACGTTTTGTGTGATTATTTAGGATAAAGTTTTAACCTTCCAATTAGAGTACAATGCTAAACAACTCAACAGTAATGAGGAATAAAAGTTTATATATTTAAATGGTTCTTGGCATTATTATTGGGGGTGTAACGATCTGTTTTAACAACAATTATTTCACTTAGATATTTGTGGTTCCTGATACGATTCAGGGACGATATAATTTTTTTAGAACGATATGAAACGATTCAGTGAGTTGAAATCGATTTAGTAACTGTTTAGCGAAACAAATCAAGCAGTGTGACTGTCAAATAAATACTGGATGCTGGACACTGCAGGTGAAGTATCCTATATTCCTGTTATTTCTTGTAAGGGAACCAAGTATAAATGAATTATGGATAGAAACAAGAAAGTAACAACAATAAATGACCAATGCATTCACATCTCAATGGAATAAAATGCAACCAATGCTTAAGGTTGAATTAACAGGGGGAGACCTTTTCTGCTCATCTTTTCAACATTCAAGCATTTTTAATAAAAGTACAGTAACCAACATTTGCTAAATAAAGTTCCCCCCGCGTCGCCAATGACGGACAGCAACCCAGATGTGCAGTAGCATGTATGCCCCCCATCGCTGTTGATGGCGTTTGTCCCTCGCTTGTGTTTACCCTGAGATCGGAAGATTGTGAGTTCAAACCCCGGCCGAGTCATACCAAAGACTATAAAAATGGGACCCATTACCTCCCTGCTTGGGACTCAGCATCAAGGGTTGGAATTGGGGGTTAAATCACCAAAATGATTGCCGAGCGCAGACACCGCTGCTGCTCACTGCTCCCCTCACCTCCTAGGGGGTGGAACAAGGGGATGGGTCAAATGCAGAGAGTAATTTCACCACACCTAGTGTATGTGACTATCAGTGGTACTTTAATTTTTTGACTTTAACTTCCTAATTTATATACCGTATTTTCCGCACTATAAGGCGCACCTAAAAACCTCCAATTTTGTCAAAAGATGACAGTGCGCCTTATAATCCGGTTCGCCTTATGTATGGACCAATATTGAGTCATATATCCCATATATATGACTGCGCGAGGCGTGCCGTTTTGATTTCCATTTGTTTGTTTATGTAAAGACCCCAAAATGGCTCCTAATAAGAGACACGCTTACGACGCAGAGTTTAAACTTAAGACGATCAGTCACGCAGTAGAACACGGGAATAGAGCAGCAGCGACACTGACTCCATTAATGACGACTTCGACTAGACGGAGCCGGGCATGTTGGATGCCGTATTCGCCCAACTGTTTAATTCGGACACTGAAGAAGAATAATTTGAGGGATTCGTGGATGAGGAATAACTTCATAAAGTGAGCTTTACATGTTTATTTTGTGTGTTTGTGAGCAACGTTGAGTTATTGATATATTGTTATTGCTCTGCACTATTTCGAGTGTTACTATATTGTGATTGCACTAACGTTTGATTTACCGTAACAGTATCACTGTTTCTTACGTGTTTATTGAATCAGGGAAAAGTTCCCCTCCACTATGTGATATAAATGTTGCACTACATGTTATACCTTGCTGTTGTTAAAAGATAAACAAAACACCACGTCACTGACTTTACCTCGGGGAAAATAATAAAACAGCTGTTTATTCATTTTGGGAGTGAACAGAGTTGTCAGAACGCTGGTTTGTAATCTATTAATAACGTTTGACTGACCTATCTGACTGTTTTGTTGACATTCCCTTTAGCGCAGCTCCATCTAATGAATGCATAGGTGCGCCTTATAATCCGGTGCGCCATATATATGAACAAAGTTTTGAAATATGCCATTCATTGAAGGTGCGCCTTCAGTGTTTCCCACACATTCATTTATTTGTGGCGGCCCGCCACAAAAGAATTAAGGCCGCAACAACAACAACAAAAAAGTTAATTTTTTATTTATTTTATTCTTTATTTTTTGTCCTGTCCAGCTTCTCAGGCAAATCATATAGTTGATGTAGATGCCCATATCGGCTGTTCAGATTTACTTTCCAAAAGAGAAGTGTAGGATCAAGATTTTTGGAGCTCTTTGTTCAGTGGATCAGATGTTTGATGAAGCTTTGTGTCTATCTACCACCACTACTGTTTTCTGTTTATTTGTTACTGACTGTGGCAGGACACCTCTGCCTCTGTTTCACTTTATGTTGCTGGTAAATAATATGGTTGTAGTAGTAGGCTAAAGTAAAACATTTAGTATGCACTAATTAAAGGGGCAGAGCTTTAAGAGACATTTTAGCTTTTATATTTTTATAAGATATATTTTTGTTAGAACCACAATTAATAAATATATTTCAGTGTATAACTTATTGTTCAAATCTGTATATAAATATGTACATAAAGTGTTGTAATTATATTGTAAAATGGCTGGATGGATGGACGTTTAAAACAAAACTGTTATTATTAACTAGTAAGTATACATTTTTTGAGCCTTTAGAGAAAATCATATAATTGTAGTAAATTATGCAAATTACTCGATGATGTCATGGTGACCACGCACATAGCCACGCCCATAGCCACCCCCCCCCCCCCCACCGCCACAGGTATCTTGGCAGTTTATGGGAAACACTGGCCTTATAATCAGGTGCGCCTTATAGTGCGGAAAATACGGTACCTCCGTCATCCATCTCTTCTATTTATTTATTTCTCATCAAATGACTTCCCCGTGTGTTCCGGGAGTCAGTGTGTCGCAATTACTTGCACCTCTGTCACTTCCATTGTGTCGGCCACGTCTTCAGTGGTTTGAAGTTGTGTTGCGGCTTCATCATTGTGTTGTGTCGTTTGTATTTATTGTCGCTTTTGCAATTGTGCTATAATAGCTAAAACCCCGGCAGTGGAGAAGGAGAGACAGTCAGAAGCGGTAACAAACTCAGGGAATGAAAACACACGTTTAAATACTGAATACACGGACACCCAAACATTCGCAGAACTCCGCTCACTAGTCTGCCACTCTCGCACACGTCTCACACATCCGCACCACCTCTTATAGGTACGCAGACACACTTGTCCATGATGGCGCCGCTGTAGTGGCTGCTGTTGGCAGGAGCTCTGTGTTCTTGTGTTGATGTTTCCCTTCTTGTTTTCATGTGTTTTTTTGCATTTTGGTTCGGGACCCTTTGGGACTGTGTGACAAGGGGTGGCCCTTTCGTGACTTCTGCTGTGCTTTTTTGTGAACTTCTGGATCTCCCTCCCGGGAGCCTTTTGGCCATGGAGACCAGCTGCTGGGTCTCTGCCACACCAGAGTCCGTTTGGAGAGACTGGAGGAGATGCGGATGAAGAGACAGGGCTGCAGAGCTGGCGCTGAGCACCGGGACGGACAAGCTTCACAGTGTCTTGGCTGAATGAGCAGGTATCGGACAACTCAGTCTCCTTGGACGTATCATCGCTCATCCATGCGGACTGGACACTGGCCGAGAGTTGGTGGGCGGCCGAGGGTGGAGTCGGCTCTCTTGGTTGCTTTGTTGGGTCTGCTCCTGTCTCTGGCCATGCTCCCCCCCACCCCACCAGACGATGGTGTGGAACACTGCAGAGGCCACCAGAGTGTATATGTTTTTTTGTTTGTTTTACTTTTGTGGCTGTGTATAGAAGTGGCTGGTTGCATCAGCTCTGCTCTTTTAATGTCCTTTATGTTCTTTGATGTTCCCCTCTTACACACATGTTTATGTGTGCTATGGCTATGAGTTTTTTTTTCCTTGGCCTCAGTCTGAATGGGATTGTGCTGAAAATCTTAATTTCCCTTCGGGGAGTATTAAAGTGATTCTGATTCTGATTGTCACAGATATTACATTATTTGTCTTGTGGCGTTTGCAATTGTTATGACCTTTCTCAACCACCGTAGATATCCGCCATTATTGTTTTGGTGACACCACAGACGGGAAAAGGTGTTGTAATTACAACATTACAACGGTAGACTTTATACAAAGTTTAGCACTTACAGTATATAATAAATATGTTAAACGTTAACTCCAAGTGCTAAACTTTGTATAAAGTCTACCGTTCTTAAATTCAATGTTTTTCTTTTTCTAGTATCGATAATATCGATTAAATTCCTTTTGAAATGATATTGGATTGATACTTATTTCTTGAATGGCAAACTTGATGGGTCCAGATCGATGTACTTGAAATTTAAGAATATAAGTCGATATATTGATGTATCAATCAATCGTTACAACCCTAAGTATTATATATAATGATAACACTATAAACACTGTATAGTTGTTATCGGTTATTTATTCAGTTTAAGAGCATGATGTAGACCAAAACTCTGAGTCTGTTTGCATAAAGCAGCCAAATACTTTTTTAAGTAAACTATTGCACATTGTTCTACGTGTGGCACCTTGAGACAGGTATATTAATTGACCGTCTAAAAGTAACATGTCTTCCTTCCCTCGTTATTTTCACATTTTTATGTGCAAAATATAAAAATCTCAAATCGAATCACAATTCGTGGGGAAAATATCGCAATTAGGTTTTTTCTCAAAATCGTGCAGCCTTGTCTTGATGCATGTCAGTTGTATATTGATCTAATCACCAGTTTTATTTGTTACAACAAATAAAACTGGTGATTAGATCAATATTTTTTATCACCAAGAAATATAGTTTTTTTTTGTTATTGTGTACAAACTCAAGAAATAATTTATTTTTGGGCAAAATAAATAAACATTTATAGATCAGAGCCAATAGTAGGAAAAGAGTTTAAATATTGAAGTGATATTCAATATCATATCCTGTGTTTTTGTCAGATAAAAATTGTGATCAAAAATGTAATAATTTAATGATCAGGAAAAATCTAAGTATCAATATTGATATAATAATAAGGGATTACATTTTTATAGCGCTTTTCTAGACACTCAAAGCGCTTCACAGAGAAGTGAGAACCCATCATTTATTCACACCTGGTGATGGTAAGCTACTTTCATAGCCACAGCTGCCCTGGGGTAGAGTGACAAAAGCGTGGCTGCCAGTTTGCGCCTACGGCCCTTCCGACCACCACCTATCATTCATTCACCAGTGTGGATGAATGCCCAGGGACACAACTGCAGCGATTTGGATGTCAAGAGGTGGGGAGCGATCCTGCAACCCTCAGGTTTCTGGCACGGCTGCTCTACCCACTACGCCATGCCGCCTCAATACTGATATACCCGATATGGCCAACACTGCCCCATTACTTGCTGTTGGATCGATACCAATATTTGTAGTATTGCCCAAAAAGAATGTAAAGAATCCACAGAAGAATAAGTCCTTAGTATATTCTAATAGATTGTTACAACAGAACGTAACCAGCTATTAACAGTAAATTAGCAAACCAACCCAGTCCCCCACTAAAAAAAAAAAAGCAGCACAAAAATCACCAAAATACAGGACACCCAGGGGTTACAGGGTTAAATAACTTGCTGACAGCTGAAACAATCACCCATGCAGTAATTATTCAATGTATGGCTTTTTTGCTTAGTTAAATCCATCTGGTGACCCTTTTTTGTCCAGTGTACAAACAAACTGACTTATTTACCCTGCACAATAACATACATGGGTTTCTATATTATTGTAGTCTTCTAGCAAAATACAACCTTTTCATTACAACATGTTTGCGGGATGAAGCTACTATTACATGCTGAATTTTTGCATTACATTTTTATCTGTAACATAATTTTTTAATAAAATATTTACTTGTATCAATCTAACCTTCATTATTTCATATTGTCTCTGAAATGGTAAATATACTTTCACTTATTCATTCATTAAAACTTTATTCAATTAAAACGCATATGTCAAATGCACCTTAGGTTGATTCAGTTCTACACTACAAACTTCTAACACAAAATGAAACACTGTTATGCGAATTGTCAATGTGTTGTGTGAAACACTGGCATAGTTTGGTCCTTCTCAAATAGTGGGGCGGGCACCCCTGGAGAGACGCGGTGCGATGCCAGGGGGGCACGTGTGACCTCGGGGAACATGCTTTTTTGCCATACCAGAATACGATGAAGCGTATATACCACTTGGCTTCACTGTAACCACAGTGGGAGACGAGCAAAGGCCGTTGAGTTGTGTCCTTTAGTGTTAATAACTTTAACAATGTTATGAAGAGGTATAGTTATAGACAAAATATACTATTTATAGTCACAGTGGCGGGTTGGGGGGCGTAAAATATGTTCATCTTCCTTCAGGGGGTGGGAGGGTGTAAGAGATAATATTTGAAAAGCACTGGCGTAGTTCAACAAATGTCAATAGATTGACTCTGTACATGTGTTCTGCTTTTTGTGGCTTTTTGACACACTTGTTCCAAAAAGAGAAGCAGCCACATTACAGGGTGTTAAAAGAACAATGTTAGAAAAGAACAATATATAGAAGAATATAAGCAGAACATACACAATGATAAAAATGTACATATGGCATGTGAAGTAAATAGTGTTTTTTTTCATACTTTATTTTTTTTTTAAATATGTGGAAATCCAAACAGATCTGAGGTCAACAGAGGTTTTAGTTTTGAGAGCAATGACGAACATGGTTTTATTAGATACTGTACTGTATTATAAAAGTCACCGGAAATCAACCTTTACCCTTAACATTTATGGATGAAAGGTGTTTATGGCAGGCATAGGTGTCAGTGGTTCTAAGTAAATCAGCAAAATAATGCTTTGAAATACTCGAACAATTTAACAACGCTCCAATAGATTGTGTTTCCTGGGTCATTCAATTTAGCTTACAGTTAAATGTACATCGCCGCCATATATTTACGCTTTTAAAGCATTTGATAATGTTGCATAAAGCATTATCTGTACAGGAAACAACTGTGACAATGTTAAGACTTATTAATTATTTTTATGGGAAATATACATAGAATCAACAGTGCGCCAAGCAACTAGTGCGCAAGGTACATTTATATTTATTTTAGCAAGCCCACTTAAGTCATACACCAGACTGGATTCCCTATAGCTTAACATTGCATACTGGAGCCTACAGTCAAATATTTGTGGCATTTTGCCATATGGTTTGGATCCTAAAATAAGATTCCAACTAGTGATACCTGCTCAACTGAATTGCCATTATAGAGAATCAACTTGAAAGCCTGTCACTTGCAAGTCTTCATTTATTCACTTTCTGCCTCAGCTTTTGCGCCACTATTCTTGCAATATTCAAAAGAATTCTGACACGAAAGTGCTGCAAAAAGGGACACAACTTTGAAGGTTAGTGAATAGTACCTTGATCCACAGCTCTTTCAGGCTATTGGGACTAGTTGTTACCTCTTGTGGAGCTACAGCTGTGCTCCTAAGCAGGTGACAGTAGATACTATAACCTAAGAGGCCTGTTCGTCAAAGACAGACCTTATGTGATTTACGACAAGCAGACGTTCCCTGCTCACAATTGTAGCTAATTCATTTTAATGTTTATCCTGCCTCAAGGTTTAAGACTGAACAGTACCAGAACCAATAAGGATCCATGAATCTTCTCATTAAAAAAGCTTCAGTCATAAAAAGACCAAAAATAGGCAGCTGGCTTAAATCCCTTCAACCACCCTCTCCCAGGAGGTCTGCAGGGGCACAACCTTCCCACCACAGCTGGCTGGAGGAGCTAAAAAGAAAACACAGCCCACATGACAGGCATGCTTCACTCTTGATAACGTTGTGTAAAGATGCTGCTGCCAGTGAAGACCATAATATACTAAGAGGCTGTTTGAATTTCAGAAACCAACCAATCATCTATGCATTTTTTTAATGGTGTTTATCCAGCAGTAAAAAACTTTACTGCTGGATAAATAATAGACAAGGGTTTACATTTTTTTCAAATACCAAACTTTTGCCTTCAAACAGTACAGGTAATGTAAATGTGAAATACAATTTAGCCCTGTTTAAGTTTAAAAAGAAAGTTGTTTTTTTGATTGAAACTTTTATTAGTAGATTGCACAGTACAGTACATAATCCGTACAATTGACCACTAAATGGTAACACCCGAATAAGCTTTTCAACTTGTTTAAGTCGGGGTCCACGTTAATCACGTTAAAAGTATTCTTTAAACACTAATACTTACAAACAACAAAAAAACTCAAAGTGTATGTGTAACAAGTACTGCTTTTGATTAAAAAAAACGTTTTAGGTCTAATGTATAGTAAATTAAAGGGATGTAACGATAAACGGTAATATTGATAACCGTGGCAAAACTCTCGACGGTTAGTATTACCGTTTTAAAATAAAATTAGTGAAAAACCGTGGGCGGCGTGGCTCAAATTGTATACACACGTGTATATGTATAAACACATGTATATATATATGTATATATATATATATATGTATATATATATATATATATATATATATATATATATATATATATATATATATATATGTATATATATATATATATATATATACGTATACATATATATATATACATAATATATATATATATATATACATATATATATATATATATATACATATATATATATATATATATATACATATATATATATATATATATATATATATATATACAAACATATATACATAAATATTACTTTATATACAGATCGATGGCATTTCAGTTATCTAAATTAGGAAATTTATTTGAGATTTAAGTATTTAGAGTTACAAGCTCTTTCATGGAACTATTGAACTCACACTGCACTGTAAGTCAAGGCACCACTGTACAGTATATTCAAGCAGACCTCAACTTAGCAACTCCTCTGGACATATTTAATAATACTGGCATCGAAAGCGGAGTTAACATTTTAGAGTGAGATTCCCTCTCGGCCTATCCCCTTAAAAATATTTGAAAAATAACACTAGTAAATTTTCCTCATAGTCCACCATTGAGGAAATACTGTCAATTATTCATCCTTAATTTATAGTGTGTGATAGGGATGGGCGATACCACACTTTTAGGATTCGATACGATACCGATACTTGTTCTTGCATTTTCATCGATACCATGACCGATACCGATACCAATAATATCTTATTGGCAATTTTTTGTCAGTCAAAAATATTATTACTATTGTTATTATTTAAGACAAATCACAAGACAAATACAGACCATTTATACCACATTTGTTATTGTCAATATATAATAAAAGTAAAATTAAAATAAATAACATCCATCCATCCATTTTCTACCGCTTATTCCCTTCGGGGTCACGGGGGGCGCTGGAGCCTATCTCAGCTACAATCGGGCGGAAGGCAGGGTACACCCTGGACAAGTCCCCACCTCATCGCAGGGCCAACACAGATAGACAGACAACGTTCACACTCATATTCACACAGTAGGGCCAATTTAGTGTTGCCAATCAACCTATCCCCAGGTGCATGTCTTTGGAGGTGGGAGAAAGCCGGAGTAACCGTAGGGAACCCACGCAGTCACGGGGAGAACATGCAAACTCCACACAGAAAGATCCCGAGGCCGGGATTGAACTCACGACTACTCAGGACCTTCAATTAAATATTATATATAATAATAACTATATATTATATATAATAATAATTAAATATTAGGGTTTTCCAATTAACAGTCAAATCCGAATTGCAAGAAGCTGCAGTTATTTTTTAAAGTTTGTGATATAATTAGCAATTAATGAAATATGAAATAGGCTAATGTTTTCGAAATGTAAGAAATCATGTTCTAGATTAAAACCAAAATCACATTCAATCATATATTCAAGATTTTCTTGGAAAAAAATAAAACTGTAATGCAAAGATGAAGAATCACCAAATTGTATCTCTTTCTTATCTTGTTTTAAATACTCAAGCAATTTTCAACTAAGAGTAAATTCCCCTGTGTGGAAATTATTTGAATTTAGGATAATCATTTAAACAAAAATATTCAGTAAACATTACTAAAAAAAAACAAACCAATGCCTGTTTTAAGTCAACAATTGGACAACACTGGATATGCCTGGCTGCATCGCTGTCGGCTGGCTGTGTGTGTGTTGCACGTTGACGACGCTCATTCGCTGTCTCCTGTCACGTGACTGAGCCAGCTCTATACTCTGCCAGGTACAGGGGTGTCCCAGCACATAGTAAGTTAAGTAAGTCATCAAAAACATCTGAAAGTGATGCTTGCACCCCCCCCACGCCGTTTTTTGGTTTATATCGATACTTTTTTCAGAAAAGTGATGCCAAATGAGTAGCGTGTGAGTATCGATATATCGATACCACAGGATCGATACGCACATCCCTAGTGTGTGACCATCGTAGCACTGTTACTACGATTATCAAAAGCAAACTTTTTAATGGCCAAAGCTGTCATGGAGTAACAATTCGTTAGAGCAATTTCTGTAATACTTCTTCTGAATCATTACAACTACTCACACTATGTGCCATGCCACAACAAGAATCCCTCTGGCAATGCATTGCATAAAACGAAATATTTAGAAATTGCTCAACTCTGCGGAAATGACTCGCCCGCATTAACACTTGAGCATGATCATCAGTCACAACTCGTTATAAGGCACACACTCATGTATACTACAATATGTGACCATTAGACTCGAGTGAAAGGGGCAGGGTAACATTTGAGACACACGCGGCCCAAAGGCCAGCAGTCCTCCCTTCATTATCACAGCATGCCAAAGTAATCCTTAATGTTCTGTGGGACCACAGGTGTCCCCCGTCTGTCCTCAGATTAGCATGGTAATCCCCGAGAAACCCTCCACCCAAACAGCTCCTTCCTACTGCCCCCTTCCCATCTCAACTCAACGACCGCCTTCATGAGGACAGGATTGTTTATGTTTGCAAAGCTGTTCACCAGTGGAATGCTTTACGACAAGCTAGGTCCAATGTTTTGTATCTGGCGCCATTCATCCTCTTCACTGATGACGACTATTATAAAAAATAGGCTTCGGCGCGCTTTATGACAAAAAGTGTATAGCTTTTATCAGTCTGTAGGTAAAGATATTTTCTACAAGCTTTACATATCTTTGTATGTACTTTAAAACATTTGGTTGCGCTACTCAGTTGTTGGATTTGCCTACTGTTTACAATGAGCATACCAGTGGTATATCCAACATTGGTTCTGCTGCTGCTATGTTGTGCAATATACTTATTAATAAACTGCTGCTGCTGTGTTGTGCAATAATATACTTGTTAATAAACAACCATGTGGTCAAAGTTTTCGTTCCACTTTTAATGAACAACCTTGTGGTCATAGTTTTCGTTCCACTTTGTCATGCACTCCAAATTAGTTTAAATATACAGTAAGTTGTTATATATATGACTTTTTACAATCCGGAAAAAAACAGTCTCTAATTATTTTAAGTGCCTGCTTCCAATTAATGCCCCGTCCTCTTTGTGGTTTAAATAAATTCCCCGCCTATAATTAATTAATTGTATGGCAGGGCTCTTCAACTGGCAGCCCGGGGGCCAAATCCCGCCTGGAAAAAACCCATACCGGCCCCCCAGAGCTCAGTTCAAAACTTTGGAGACAAACATTTTTGCAGCAAATTCATTAAACACCGGTGCTTCTGTGGTATGGAGGAACTTGGACAACTGTTAACACATTGGCATATCCTGGACATTTTAACCTTGATAAGAAACTTGGGATTTACATAACTGAGGCGTTCCTCAAGGCGGACCTTCAGGTACTCTATTTGGCAGTTGCATTTTATTTTTGCAATGGGATTTCTGTAACTAAGGTGTTGTTGCAGCTTGTTCACTTCAGATGCAGTCAGTAGTTCTGTTCAACTTCTTTAATTGTACTAGTCGTGTTCAAGGTTCCATTTTAGGTCCTTTCTTTTTCATCATTTGGGCTATTCAACTGGTGGTCAGCGAGTTTAGTTAAAAAAACGTGTGAGACTCACATTTTTGCAGAAGGTCTTTAGAAACAGCATAGCGCTCCTGTAACTCAACAAAATACATATACCAAAATCTAATCTATTGTAGAGGATGCTGAAATTAATCCAGAATGAAGAAAGTATAATGAGGGAAGACAACCGGCCCCACAGTCTTTATTTTTCTAGAAATGTGGCTCCCAAAACAATTTAGCTGAATATCTCTGATTTATGGTATACAGTGTTAAGATAAAAACTGCTATACAGCTAGTTGGCATAAGTAAGGAGTGGTCTAAACCTTTTGCACAGTGCTATAAATCAGCAGTCACAAATCTAACTTTTTGTGTGGAACATTTTCCGAATAATAAAACAACATAAATATACAACCTGTAAAAAAAAGTTTCACAGATGCACTTGCTACTCATTCAATCAAATCAGTATGACAGTACAGAGGATACAGTTGACAAATGTTCCCCTCGATACAGGCGATGGTTTCCAAGATGGAAAATACAGGAAACATTATGGAGATTGGTTTGGAGCAGCAGGGGGTATTCCAAATAAAACAAGTGTTACATGAACATATAACAGGGTCTGGTCCGATGGCCAGATGTTAAGGTTGCGAAAGAGTGTGGACTGCGTGATGGACTCCATGTTTTTGTTCCAGGATTCAAAGAACACAGATGAAGGACTTCAAACCATACCATACAGTCTTTTAGATGGAAAATAGTTGCTTCATTTAATGATTAGTGATGAAACATTGAGAGAAAAGGTTGCACTATTACAAAATGAATATAAAAAGGCAAGGCAACAATGTGATGAACAGGAAATGACTCAGCCACAAAAGGTTATATTTGGATCTATGAACTGCAGGCCAAAAGGAGGAGGACTAATTAAATACCGGCGCTAAGTATAATCCCACAGATCCTTTAATCCCGGTCTTCAATTAATTACAGCATACCAACAACGTAATAACGGGACACTTTTTTATAGCGCAGCTGAAAACTGTCCCGGGTTTGAAATAGTTTAGTAGCACAAATTCTTGATCATTCTTCTGTATTACATCAGGATGCTGGTATTTGAAAGCAAACATACTCCGATGAAGCACAGCCATTCAAATCCGAATGGATTTGCTTTAGTGTTGCACGTTCTTTAGAAAAAATGTTTAGGGAAAATAAAACAATACAATATTACATTACTACTGTGTTACATACAATTGTGATGTACACATTTAAAAGCCCATACAATTTGGATGCCAATATAGACTTAGACTTAGACAAACTTTAATGATCCACAAGGGAAATTGTTCAACACAGTAGCTCAGTTACAATGATGGAAAGGACAATGCAGGTATAAATAGACTAATATAGCTATAAAAAAAATCTAACATATATACGAATATATACATAATATGTGTACAGAGTAATTTATATACAGATATATTATATTATGTCTATAACATATATACAACATAAACCAATGACCATGTACAATATTACAGTATATACAGTCTATATGACAGCAGCAGCATAAAATGAAGAGTAGGTCCAGCAGGAAATAGAAAATAGACATTATAAACAAAGAGAAGTAGCTAACATGTCAGGTGTCAGGTAATAGGCAGATGTCATCTATTGCTGTATGGCGAGTGATGATACAGCTGGATGGAGTGTGGAATGAAGGAGTTCTTGAATCGCACAGTGCGGGAAGGAAGTTGAAGGAGCCTGTTGGAGTATGAACTCCGCTGTCCCTTAATTGTCAGGTGGAGTGGGTGGGAAGGATTGTCCATGATGGCCAGCAGTTTGTCCAGTGACCTCCTGTCCCTCACTGACACAAACGCCTCCAATTGTGTGCCAATAGTTTGGCCGGCTTTCCGGATCAGATTATCAATCCGGTTTGAGTCCCTTTTGCTGGTGCTGCTCGCCCAACAAACCACTGCGAAGTACAGTGCACTGGCCACAACAGACTGATAAAATATCTCCAACAGCTTGCTGCACACATTGAATGACCTAAGCTTCCTCAGGAAAAAGAGTCTGCTCATGCCCTTCTTGTAAACATCTTTGCAGTTGTCCTTCCAGTCCAGTCAGCTGTTCAAGTAGACTCCCAGGTACTTGTACTGCTCCACCACTAGTTATAACGTGTGTCTCAAAACTAGCATAAAAAACTTCAGGTGAAGTGATCATGCATGACGTTGCAAAACTTGAAAAACCTCAGCATGGTTTTCCTAAGGCAAGCTGAGTTTCAGCTAGCATCAAAGAATAAACTGAATTTTTTTATTCCAAAAAAAAGGACCAGCATCAACATGCTGCATTTCAGAAAGAAAACGTGACTACACCCAGGAAGCTACATGAAATAGTAAGCTGACCCCATAGAGTCTAATAGCTACTTTTTGCTAGATTTATGATGGCGGCAGTTTCCCCTTGGAATGGAACATTCCAATTCAAATTTAAAAACATTTTGATGGTGAAAAATGTGATTTTGAAATCGGAACACATCAAAGGTTGATCAGTGTTCTGGCACAAATTGCACACATTGATTTTTAAGATTCCATAGTATGTTTGCTTCGGGTTGCCATGTGCAATAAATACTTCTGGAATTTTTCAAGTAATTTGAATAATACGAAATATATATGTGGCATTTTTACAGCAGGTAAAATGTTGAGTAGTGGCATTACATTTGTACGGTTGAGAGTTTTACTGGAATGTCATCCCCCAATCTCTACCCTATATATACCACGAGTGTTGGATTGGTTTACAGATCTCGTTTAGCGGGGGTTCCTGGGATTCAGTCGTGCCTGAAACAACAGACTGTTGCATTGTCTTAAGTGTGGATGGGGTCTGTAAAAAACTGGCAAAACTGCATTCAAATACCACAGGACCTCCAATTCTGCACTGCTGATGGTAATTCTGGAAACATGCTGGTCAGCCAGCCAGCCAGCTCTTTGTGACTATGGCAGCTTTATAAGGCAGCAATGTGTGCCGCTGAAAATACCAGCAATAAGAAACGCTTAAAAAGAGGAGGCATCCTTGCTTAATTTGTCAAGTTGCAAGTTAGAATTTGACTATACCCAATATGTAAGCTCTGACATAATGTGTACAAATTTGGCCTGCATTTAGGAAGGAATACTATCCTGCACAAGGTCACAAAATGTTTAGATAGAAAACATCCCTCCAGAAGGACGTCAAATCCTACGCTCATGCAGGCTGTACAAATCCAAATTAGTTCCGAAAGGCCTCGTGATGAGAGTAAATAAGTGAACACTTCCTGCAGTTCCGTTTTCACACTTGGACACACAACGCCAGCAACAGAAAAAACAATACCACATGATAAGCTGACAATGAAGCCATAACACACCACTTGATGTCAGAATGACATTATTCTTCATTCCTAATCAAGCACAGTAAACAAAAAAACATAACAAAACCCCACCCTTAGGAGACACTTTGACCCAAAATATCTGGCCTCACAGTGCAGCTGCCACCCTTGAGCCAAGATAGACGGTTCCTGAAAATGATAAAAGCACTTAAATACTAGACTGAGGACCTCCTGTCCACAGGCTGTAAAACACCCTAACAGAAACTCATAATAATACGTATCTGGTTGGACTTTTCCAACACATGCTCCTGTTAGTGGTCAGCCAACAACAACACGGTAATGCATTTGCTCACATAAATGTAGCAGGATTTGGTACAAGAAGTATGTGCTGTAATTAGTCAAACAAATTTTTTTGGGTGGTGTCTGGTATTTAAACCCACTGATACTAGGCGATTCGGAAATTACTGAAAAATGCTGGATTTGTAAAACTAAAGTTGAACACAAAGCTGGTACACCTCCGATTTTTATTAGGATTTTGTAACTCACTTCTGCTGCAGTAGTACTTCAACTTACAAGCTCAATGGGTAGTGATGTCCCAATCAACATCTTTGGTCTCAGATCCGATACGACTTTAAGTCCAAATTCAATACTTGGACAATAGATTATAGAACTGAAAATGTTTAAAGCAAGTACCTAGAGTAAACACTGACTTTTTTATGACGCTGATTTGATCAAATGTTGAGTTTGCTAGTGTTGTTGTAAATCAGAGGATGTATTAAATTTGCAGTATTGAATGCCACATGCTATTTTGTCAACAAAATAAAGTAGTTAGTGCAAAATAGCTAAACAAAATTTTAAAAACTACTTTTGGTTCCCTTTTAAATCATTTGGGTTTTGCCCTAACAGCTTTCCTGTATCCAAAGACTATAACTCGCAAAGTTTGTAAAGAACATAAACGCCCCCCGAAATATTTTTAATAAGAACAAGAAAAAGAAAAATATCAATCTCGTTACTTTAGTATTGTTTATACTAGGGCTGGGCAATATAGCGAATATACTCGATATATTGCGGGTTTGTCTCTGTGCGATATAGAATATCGTGATATTCGAGTATACGTTCTCACGCAGTTGCTTCTAGCTGCGGGCATTACACTACAGGCTCCTCTCACTTTTTCTTGTGTCTCCTTCTCACTGAGACGTAAAACAAGCGCACCTTCGTCACATACTGTCGCGCGTGCAACGTCACACGCCCTCGCGGAGCAGAGAGCTAGCGGCATGGTCATATCGCCCAGCCCTAGTTTATACACTGATTCTACACTAGGTATCGATAGTCTTGAAATATGGATTGATCGCCCCTACTTTAGATTGAAGCTTTAGCAGTTAGCTTCTTGTGTTGACATGCTCTAATCTCGATGTGTGTACCTGTGTAGCATGCTTCGCCATTCCTTTTCCTCCTCCACCACACTCATTTCCTCTTAAACATTACTGGTACCTTTCTGGGGTGACATCACACAAAAAGACCAAACACAATTGTGGAGTTAACTACTCCAACCACCAGGCTGTTGCCAGGTCATGGTTCATTTGGTACAGGGCCACACAGTCAACATAAAATACATTTTAATAATTTTTAATTACCAGCAAATTGTTTCATTTTAAAAAATGACATTTTATCACTAACTTGTCCATGTTACTTTTTTACTTGTACCAGTGTGATAACGTGATTAAAAAGCAAACATTGTTAAAAAGGAGTGAAAGTAGTATTTTAATCAATCATGTCTTTATCAACAGAGGTCATAGTAGTTGTTAAAGATAGTAGTATTATTATGTCAGTGTCATACTTCGTCAGTAATTCACCCTGTTCCTGCCATCCAAACAGCGGAGCGAGAGGCGAAGAACCGCAAACTGACCAGAAAAGAACAATAAAGCGAGAGAGGCCCTGCACACAGCCAAGAGACCTGTTATTACATAATCTACTGACCCGCTGCCAGTCAGACAAGATGCTTTTGGGTTCCGCTCTGGGGACACATTATCGCCTCACCCCGCTGCACTTCAGAGAGATCCCAACACTGGCCACGGGACGCTCTCCGAGCATTTCTTTTCATGGCTAATTGCTGTGAGCATCCTGCGGGTCGACACACAGCAGAAGCACTCATATCCAAGCCATACACAGCGTGGACACACATGCGGGTATGTGAGGATGGCCCCTCGAAGCCTGTCAGCCCTGGGTCCGGTGCCAGGCTCTGTGTTGGATTCTGAGACAAATAAAGAGTGGTACTGTTCCGTCGGATTGACGCCGGGGTTTAGGTCGCTGTTCACTTTATACTGCTCGGACATAATCCACTATACTGCTTTTTGATGAAGAAAAGTCAACATTTTTGTCACTTCTTGGGTTGATTTATGCTTTGGCTTTACACAATGTTGAACTACACACGATGTAGACATCTCTAAACAGAATAAGCACAATATAACATGGATGGATAGATGACATGCTATCCATCCATCCATCCATTTTCTTCCGCTTATCCGAGGTTGGGTCGCGGGGGCAGCAGCCTAAGCAGGGAATCCCAGACTTCCTTCTCCCCAGCCACTTCGTCCAGCTCCTCCAGGGGGATCCCGAGGCGTTCCCACGCCAGCCGGGAGACATAGTCTTCTCAACGTGTCCTGGGTCTTCCCCTTGGCCCAAACACCTCCCTAGGGAGACGTTCGGGTGGCATCCTGAGCAGATGCCCAAACTACCTCATCTGGCTTCTCTCGAAGTGGAGGAGCAGCGGCTTTACTTTGAGCTCCTCCCGGATGACAGAGCTTCTCACCCTATCTCGAAGGGAGAGCCCCGCCACCCGGCGGAGGAAACTCATTTCGGCCGCTTGTACCCGTGATCTTGTCCTTTCGGTCATAACCCAAAGCTCATGACCATAGGTGAGGATGGGAACGTAGATCGACCGGTAAATTGAGAGCTTTGCCTTCCGGCTCAGCTCCTCCTTCACCACAACGGATCGATACAGCGTCCGTGACAAAGGGCAGCCTTGGCCGAGTCCAACCCTCACTGGAAACGGGTCCGACTTACTGCCTGCGATGCGGTCCAAGCTCTGACACTGATCATACAGGGAGCGGACCGCCACAATCAGACAGTCCGATACCCCATACTCTGAGCACTCCCCACAGGACTTCCCGGGGGACACAGTCGAATGCCTTGTCCAAGATGACTTGCTAATGGTGCATAAATGCAAGACCATAAAAAATCCTGTCATTTTCCAGATACCTAACTGTGTCACCCATCAAAACAAAGCAACGAGCTAAAAGCTACAAATTAACTAATACATGTGTCTAAAAAAGTGTCAAAATAAAAAATTACAATTACAGAAAGAGTTCAAGCTACCGCTCAACCTTTTTAAGACTGCAGACCGGCTCATTTCTGTCAAGCCCCTTGACTGACCTGTGAAACAATAAGTGACAAGAGGCTCCAGACTTCATAGTAAACTGATACTGATACTACTTTTATTGATTGGTAAAACAAAGAAAAGCAAAATATGAAATATGGAAACCATGAACAAAAAAAACAAAATAATACTGAATAATCATTGCTTTGTGCCTGGAGTTCGTTTTTCAGAGAGGTAATAATGGCATGGTAGGATTTGTGTGAGTGACAAGCCCCTACCCATTTATTGATTTTAGGGCTGCAACGATTATTCGATTAGAAACAACCTTTGATTTATATTCTGTTGTTTTAATTGATCATTTAAAAAGGCTGTTTGCAACATTTACAAAGATGCCTGGAGAACGCTAACTTTCCAATCTATTTTAAGCGTTGTATCCCGCCCTCTCACGGCTTCTCGTACGTATGCAACACATGCACGCACATTAGCTTTAGGTGTTGTTAGCTAATAAAAACAATTTGGATAGCTAGCCTTAATTGTCATTGAATGTATATTCCTATCATAACAACAACATGACTGCAAATTGTTTGTTGCTTCTCATTGACTGCTTTTGTATGTGTGCACGCTCTCCCTGCGTACGTGTTGACGAGACTGAGTGAATGACTGCCGTAAACAACACCAATCATTCTATTCAGGTAAAAAAATGGGTTACATAAACTTAATAATTCTGAAAAATATAGACAATTGTCTAACAAATGTGTTCTATTAAACCAACAATGGTAACATAAGTTAGCCAGTGGTGTTATATTTTTTGCTTTGAAAAATGTTACAGTGAGGAAGTTGCAAACAGCACCTTTAAGGAGTGTGACTAATACAAATGTATTTAAATATGCGGACAAAGTTTCCACACGGCTGCGGTAATAATAGAGCGCACATGCGAGGGGTGATGTGTGTGTGCTGTCATATAAGTCACGGCGGACAGCAGGTTTTTTTCTTTATTTTTATCAATGCACACATTTTAAAAGTTCAATTTTAATGTTGTTGATGCACATTTAACACAAAAAATAATTAAGGTTGTAGCAACCAGAAAAATATTTTTTATTTAAACTCTTTTGTTGAAAATACGCATTGAGGCAATAACGTGTGTTTTATCTGATTACTGAATTAATCAAACAAACTAATCGATATGTTACTCAATAACTAAAATAATTGATTGATAGGGAGGGAGTTGGGGCATAACACACCCCACCCTTGCCACAAAAACAGTTAAAAAAAATATGATGATTTTAATCAACAGAGCAGCAACAATGTAAAAATATCACCCATTTTAAAAATAAATGTGTAAATGAATAAATTTTCTTCACACATGCCAGTCAACTCCAAGTAAAGTGCTGGCGATCTTGGAGACTGTGTTTGCTTTTAGCAAATTAGTAGTATGCTGGCCTTTCAGACAGGCAACATGGGTTTGCGCCCCGCTCAGACCAGTAGGAAAAACAACACAGCCAAGAGAGAGTACACAATCGCAAGACAAAGCTGAGCTGTTTTTGATTGACAGCTATAAACACCAATGTTTGCATTCCGTCAAAATCGGGGGCCCCTGAATAGGTGGGGCCCATTGGCAGCCAGTGCATTAAGACGGCCTTGCACATCGAGATATTTGGTTCGTTAGCATGCCTGGAAGCAACAAAACCATATATTTTAAGTACCTGATGCTAATACTTTGTTAAAAATTTGCTTTCGTGCCTCATTATCCTGAGACGCTTTTGCAACAACCCCAGTGACAAAGCTCTTCATGTACACATAGGCTACTAGTGATCGTGTTTTTTACTATTGTGGAAACTTTTTTAAAAAAGGACAAATGTGAGTTGGATATGGTGCCCATTGAGGGATTTTTTAGAGAAGTAGGTTTTGGCTCATGCAATACCAATAACGATACCTGGTCGTGTCACTAGAGCTGTGCAGCAGCCCTGAAACAAATCTACTTAGATGTAATCTGGCCAGACTAACTGAAGTGCAACTACAACAGCAGCTAAGCCCGAAGTCCCCATATGGCACGTCAACATACAACGACTGTAAACAACTCCACTTTTTTGAAACACGCTGCACCGCGGGGAAGCGGTTGAGGGTTAATTTAACATAAACTCTTGCGCAGAATCTAGAGGCTAACACTGCATTCCACTCACACGCCTCCTTAGCTTGTTGTTTTTCTGGCCCATTCCGATTGCCCGTGTGACTCAAAAAGATTGACTGCAGTCATTTCACATGCTCAGCAGCACAGCAGCCGTCGCTATGCCTCCAAAAAGACCAAACCGCCACTTTGAAGCTCTGTTCACATCATTCGATGATGGCTAATGACGGAGTTGAATCAATCAAGGAGGTGAAGCAAATCAACATCAAGAGGGCAGTCATGCCACAGATACAATGACATCAGATGCTTGTAAAACTATCCTTTGGAGCCACTAAAGACCTTTTAACCTTTGATTCACTTCATTGATGATTAAAAATCTAGAACCAGAATAATTGCCATGGATTACAGTTGGATGCGGTCTATCTGTTTCAAACAACACTATTTGGATTCAAATCATCGCCCAGGTCATGGGCAAGGTCTCTCCTATCATGACGGAGCATTGCATTGCAATTAGCCTCAATCAAATTTGGAATGAGGATCTCAGTATTTAGTTGTTTAGAGAATTTAATCAGATGTTTTCCAATAAAAGTATAATTTACCCCAAATATCAAAATCAGTCAATGCCTGCTGTATATCTGCATTCATGCATTGCTAATTCTAGATACTTATGCAAAATTAATCGTAATGTACCCCTTTGCATTCCAAGGGCCTGATGTACTTAAGGTTTGCTTGTATTAAAACGCGGGCAAACTTGATAGTGCACGCCCAAGAATCTACTAAACTTGCGCGTAGAGGATTGCGTCTCTTTAGTGAGTAAAATAAGGATCGCAATCCAGTTCGTGTCGGTCTTCAAGACTATGCAGAATGATTGTTGATCATCTGAACGCCCCACAATACTGGGAGGAGAAGATGCCAATATAATTATTTAGCACGCACAGTGTGATTTATCAATATAGAAACTGTTCTGCCGGCGCTATTTTGCTTCTATACTTACTATGTCTAAAAAGGACGCGCAAATTGGCAGTTGCGCAGTAATGGCTGACACAAGGAGACGATCGCGCTGCAACTTCATCCTACGCATGCTTGTCAACATTTGGACTGTTAAACATTTGTAGTCATGTCTTCTATTCTATTCAGCAGTATCATTTCATAATCGTATAGCTGGCAGAAATCTTAAGGGCTGATTAAAACAAATTCAATTGATGCATTTGGTGTCTGCTGGCATTTGTTTTTTCATTTAGGAAATACACGACCGTTCAAAAGTTTGGGGTCACCCAAACAATTTTGTGGAATAGCCTTCATTTCTAAGAACAAGAATAGACTGTCGAGTTTCAGATGAAAGTTCTCTTTTTCTGGCCATTTTGAGCGTTTAATTGACCCCACAAATGTGATGCTCCAGAAACTCAATCTGCTCAAAGGAAGGTCAGTTTTGTAGCTTCTGTAACGAGCTAAACTGTTTTCAGATGTGTGAACATGATTGGACAAGGGTTTTCTAATCATCAATTAGCCTTCTGAGCCAATGAGCAAACACATTGTACCATTAGAACACTGGAGTGATAGTTTCTGGAAATGGGCCTCTATACACCTATGTAGATATTGCACCAAAAACCAGACATTTGCAGCTAGAATAGTCATTTACCACATTAGCAATGTATAGAGTGTATTTCTTTAAAGTTAAGACTAGTTTAAAGTTATCTTCATCGAAAAGTACGGTATTTTTCCTTCAAAAATAAGGACATTTCAAAGTGACCCCAAACTTTTGAACGGTGGTGCATATAAGTATAATGTATCTCCTATATGAAAAAATGTCTTGCAATAAGCATTTCCTTGTGTTTGGGTTACTCCAAAAACAATGAATGCGCTGCAGTGTTGTGAAGGTCAACCGCGTACCCACAGAGCACAGTGTTGCGAAGGGAAATGAGTGATTCCATGGATATATAATGTTGGTAGTACACGCAAAAACCTTATTTAAATAAAGCGGTCTGCACCAGTTATCAATTGTACCCGCAGTCTTAGTAGATCACACTTAAAACGCCCACTAACAGTACACGCAATTGTATAGTTTGAGGAAAAAACACATGATACATCACAATACAAACAGTAAATGATTGAAAATGTCCTTTGTGACCCCTCTTATTAGTTGGAAGACATGCTAGCATACATGTAACACACACTTCTGGGTTTATAACAAACTGTAATCATTAGACAAATGGTCAATGACTTAAGGCCAATTAGTTCTGTCCGTACTCCTACAAAGATGTTTTGGTCGGTGGCGACTTTATTTTCTAACCAGTCTTTCTCAAAATGCACTGCTTATCAAAAAAGTAGAGCTTGTGGAGCTGTGTGAGGAATTCTAAGAATCCATTTTTTGTTTGAAGTGAAGAAAGAGAAAGGTATGATGAAGTGCATTTTTGTTGGTTTTACGTACATAATGTTTTCAAGCTGTGTCAAAAAAATTGGCATAGGCGTTGGCTTGAGCACCACTAAAATAAAGATTTTGAAGGGGTGCGATTTTGTCTGACAACCAACAATGACTCGCAATCGAAATACTCCATGTCCTTGACCACTTTAAATCCTATTGCCTCCCTTCCGTGATACAGAGATTGGCTGATGATCAAATCTAATTAGGAGTGGCAGGCCTCTGTGTCTTACCTAAGTACAAACATCCAATAAAGAATTGTATTTGCTGTAGGAGCCACTGTTGATTTAATCTAGCTATGACTAATCAATACAACTGAGTGGTGCAAAGTTTTTCATTGTGGCCCTGATTAACGAGTAAAATGTGATTGATCAAAAGTCATTTCAATAGGTTGATAAGAATGTGTACAAGCAGGCATTGTTATCATGCAGGCAATCAATGCAACACTGTCTATGACTCAAGTTTAAATGGCGGTAAGAAACGCTAAATCCTGTGATTAGGGTGCTAAATTCTCAGGCTGGATGGCTTCCATCCCATCAAGAGATGAGGCGAGAAGGGAGAAAGAAGGGGGACTTGCTCCCATGCTGTGACAGCCTATTACTTGATTCAGGGGCCGTTTATGCAACAGCATTTTTAACGTAAAATATTTTGGATGCTCATTTACATGACAACAGCGTGACAGTATACCAACACCCGATATCAGTTTATGTGTAAATGTTTTCTAAGACATGTGCATATTTACTATAGACATTATTTGATTGTACGTCATGAGCAAAACACCAATGGCGGACTGTTGAGCTTGTGTATGCATATACGACACCAAACAATTTTGAATCAACTAATATTTTTGAACAACTCTGAAGGATCACGATGACTTTCAGCATAATCTACAATAATCTCAAGAAGGTGTCTATTCGAGGGGAGGTCTTTATTTGTACATATGCACGCATTTTAACGGTATTTCACCATAAATGTCAAGCAAAACTGGAGTAAAAACTAAATAAATATGGCTATTTAAGATTAAATTCAACTGAACAGAAATAAACAAGGCAAATAAGTTTGTTCACGGAAATTTAACATCAACATGCACAACATTGTGGAGCGACCATATAATTGTCTACTGAAACGTTGATGGACGAAAAAGATACCGTCTCCGCCTGACATAACATCGTCTTTAACACTGAAACTCTTTTAGGACCTGCACTCTTAATATAGGTTTGTTTTCTGGAACATAAACATGCACAACATTGTGAAGCAATACATGATTGTCTATTGGAACACTAATGGCCGGAAAAGATACCCGACGTAACATCGTCTTTGACACTGAAACTCTTTTACAGTCTTTACTGAGTCCATTATTAAAATTCATCGGAGAGACTGTGTACATGACTCAGTTGGTGCTGCTGTTTTGGTTAACAACAATGTTCAGGAATTGGGCTTAGCCGTTCAACACTTAGTAAAAATAATAAAAATTGTTTTCTTATGGCAAAATTATCAGTCTATATGGAAGGCGTTTAAATGAATTTAGTCAGAACGTCACTTCATGCAGTTTGAAGCTTTTTTGCACCACTTCCAGCTTAATACTCAAAAAATGAAAAAAACATTTCAGTGTATGAACAATTTTGTGTTTACTGTCAAAATGTTATTTGAAAGACTCTCAGTACAGGCTTTCAGATAAGAACTGAAGTGTAGTTTCTTCACAAAGGGGCATAAATTAAGTCTTTTTAGTCGGATTTGATATTTTGTTTAGAAGTCATCATCTCTATGTAAAAAACATTGGAAATATCCCAAATATTTCCATTTTATGATATCATTTTAGTGTAAATGCTAACAGGCTCCAACGTTAGACCGCATTATTGTGGCAGGAAATGGACACAGTATGCGACCGAACATTTCATCCTCTCCCTCATCCCTGGGACACTTTTATGATCGCACAAGTCATAACAAGTCACTTGCTTGCGCCAAATTCCCCTCACTAAGCGGCAGAAAATGTTTGACAGCAACAGACAATCACGTTTAACCCACATTTCCATCCACTGCTCAAATTTCATTCCTTACTGCTGAAGTTCACACCTCAGCTTTTGAGTTATGGATATCATCATAAAAGTGAAATGCATGGTTACTTTACGATAGACTTTATGAAAACAAGAGGGACACATCAAAGAACACAAAGGACATAAAAGACATGAAAAGAGTACAGAGCTGATGCAACCAGCTGCCATTCCAGCGGCACGATTTCGACATACAGCTACAAAAATAAAACAACGAAAAACTTAAAAATTAGTAATAGCTAATACATATTGCCCACATACGGTTACACCATGCATAGACAATAAAACAAAACAACACACATATGTACACCGCGGTGGCCTCTGAAACCACTACACTAAAAAGGCCAATACGCAAAAACACAAAGCTCCTGCAACCAGCAGCCAGTACAGTGGCACCAGTTTTCAGAACATGCAGGTTAGTGCCTACAGTTCTGCAAAATATTGTAGTATGGCATTGGTACATAATAGGGGGCCAATACTGGAAATTTTGGAATTGATCCGATACGAAGTAAATACACGGCCAGTATCGCCCATTTTGATACAGATACTGATCATTGAATAATTGTGAATTTGCCTTTTAGTTGATTGATTCTAAAAACAAAGGAAAAAATGTTGTGCAAATAAATATTCTAAAAACAAAGGAAAAAATGTTGTGCAAATAAAATATTTTCATAACTAAATAAAATCTACAGCTATGTAATTGTAAAAATAAATATAATAATATTTTACACTACGGCTGTGAATCTTTGGGCACCACCACAATTCGGTTCGATTCTTGGGGATAATGATTCGATTCAGAATCTATTCTCGCTTTAAAATCAATACATTTGAATAACATTGGGTGCCAGTTCTATGATTAACTACATTCCTCCATGTAAGAGATAAACAGCTGTAATAAATGTATATATTACTTAAAAGAAAAATGGTTTTGTTAAATAAAATTCTACCCAAACATTAAAAAAAAAAGTCAAATACAAGTAAGGCAGCAAGAGAAGTATCCCACACTTCTCTTTTCTAAAATAAATCTGTAGCGCAAATATGGGCATCTACATCAACAATATGATTTGCCCGAGTGGCAGGAGAAGAAAGATTTTTTTTAAACAAAAAAAATTTAAATATTTGTTTTAATCCATTAAGAATCGTTACATCTAAGAATCGCGATTCTTTCGGAAATCTATTTTTTTTATACCCCTATATGTTACCCTTTGTCCGTTCTAGCACACACAATTGTTTGAGAAAAATCACTATTTCAAAATAATTTTAAAAAACAGCAACGTACAAAAATATACATCTTATAATGTAAACAAAACCAAAATAACTACTATTACACGCAGATATTAGTGAAAAATAAAGTCGGTTGTCAGTATATCAGGGAAGGGAGGAGCAAAGTGTGTCTGAGCGGTGCAGAGAGAGAGAAAAATGTCACTCTCGCAAAATGACAAAAAGTGCACCGATGTAACAAAACTATCTTAAAGTGTAAACAAAACCACTAAAATAACTTTTACACACAGATATTACACACAGATTAGCAGGAAGGGGAGGGGCAACGTGTGCCTGAGTGAGCAGAGAGAGTGAGTCAATATTGCAAAATCACTAAAAAAATAAACAATGTACCAAAAATATAATTTCTAAAATGTAACCAAAACCACTAAAATAATTACCATTACACACAGATATTTGTGTAAAATGATATCAGTCGTCAGCAGCGCAGGGGAAAAATGTGCCTGAGTGAACAGAGAGAGTTAAGCAGACTGGGGTCGCATAAACTATGATGAAATCCAAATAATTTGCAAAACTACAAAAGTATTGGTCCCACAGCGCTGGCATTGATTCGATACCAATACCCACCTTGGTATCTCTATACTGTCAGGTACGCACCACCCATGGCACATATGGTGACACAATATTTACTGAGAAATAAAGCATATGTTCTATTTTGCAAAGTTTATAACAGTGAAAAAAATGCCTGGATTCACGTGACAATTTGAATTAATTCTTGAATCCTTAAAACCTAACCCCTCCACAAAGATTTGAGGAGTTTGGGCATAATCCTTCTACAAAGCACTAACAGACTTGACAGATTGCTGCAGTCTGGAGTATTAATGTTACAATAAGTTTAGTATTGTGGTGTATAATTGCCCTGCATCATCATATCAATAGGTGCTTTATTAGTACTTAGCTTGGCCAGGCCTGGGCAATTATTTTGCTTCGGAGGGCCAAATTTAGAGAAAAAAATGTGTCTGGGGGCCGGTACATCTATTTTTAGGAACACTAATACAAAACCTCACAATAATGTCTGAATGCTAAAAACGTTATGACAGACCGCCTTAAAAAACGGAATGGAATTTACCCTTTCTTACTGAATGAGACACCTAGAAAGTACGTGAAAATAAAGAATGCGTGATTTCAATATTAACTATGAACGATAAAACACTGAATATTGAGAACATATGAACGTCACACCCCCTCTTGATCGACACATCTTACAATTACGCGAAACGCAACAAAAATGCAACAAACAGCTAAATATGAACGTGAAAAAACCATGTACTATCTGATATATCACTAAGCTTTAGAACTTTGTTGTAAAAATCTCCTTCCGCGTCTATCCCTGACACCCGCATTATAGGCTGGCCGCTCTGGAAACACTCTGTGGAAACACTCCCTACCCACACTGCCTGGTGCCTCGTCTGAGCTGCTATGACTTAGATTACAATAGTAACTAGATAGATAGATAGATAGATAGATAGCACTTTATTGATTTCTTCAGGAGAGTTCCCTCAGGAAAATTCAAATTCCAGCAGCAGTTTACATAATTGAGATTGAATTTAAAAAGTACGTAATAAATAATGGGGGTATATGTTATTGTTTTACGTCTTCTGTCATCCTAGTACTACCCCCCTCCCCCCCAGAGAGTTGTACAGACTGATGGCGTGTGGGACAAAACTAGTACATCATGCAAAAGCGCAGATTCCAACCATTAAAATACTTTGTATAGTTCAAGACCTACGGTCATTTGAAATCATCACTGCACATCATAATGGCGGCTACAGTTTCGATCTTAAAGATCTAAAAAAATTATTTGGGAATGTCCGGCGGGCCAGATTGAAAAGCTTAACGGGCCACGTGCGGCCCCCGGGCCTTAGTTTGTCCAGATCTGCTTTAGACCTTACTTAGGTTATGTTGTATCATGCAACTATTGAGGTGAACTTATCAGTGCACTAGTTGGCTGCAACCAGCAGAGACGCTGTTGATTCAATTTCAACCCGTCTGCATTCCAAAAAACAACATCAACGTAACATGGAAAGCAGAGAGCTACATTCATGCTAAGACAACTATTTCTTCGACTCAAGATAACATTGGCCCTGAAACAGGACTTGAGAACATTCAAAGACATTATAACTTTTTATTTCATTGATCAAGGAACATTTTGTGTTGCACTACTTCAAAACACAATAAACACATTACCTGACAGTTGAAAAATGTGTGATAAAGGCTCTTTGCACCATATTAGTGTAATTGTCTCCTTTGTTTACAACTATACGTGACACATGTTTAGAGCTATACACATGACTTACTGTACTTAACACTCCGATGTGCTGTTTAGTGACTTTTTTTTCCAGGTGACATATGCAACTTAGACAAAAATGCAGCCTTATGGGAAGTTATTTGACATTTTTGTTTGAGAAACTGGGTTAATGTTTTAGTCAATGGGTTATCAAAGCGATAGTGATTTAACTATGTGTTGAGTATTGTGGGCAAAGGGGTGTACAATATTTTGCTTACCTTACTTTAATCCTAGTAAGTTAAACTGAGGCAAACTGAAGTGCAATACTTGGTAGCAAACCAGCACAGGTGCGGTTGATTTATAATTTAGTCTCAACCAGTTTGCTATTTAGAATATGTCTTAGCTAATTGGGTGATTGGCATGGAAATATGGTGTATCACTTACAAACTGTAACAGTAAACACATTGGTAAACAAATTACTGCCTGACAGTGTCAATCAAAATGAAGCCTGGAAGCATTTGGAATCCAGGGGTCTGAAACTCATTTTCATTGAGGGGCCACATCACATTTAAGGCTGCCCCCAGAGGACCACTTGTAACAGCAAATATATATGAACATTATTTGATCATCGCCTCAAAATATTATTACACGTATGCCTTTTCATTTGATTATATAGTATTTTACGTACAAATTTATGGGTTATTTTCTTTGAAATCATAAGTCAAGGTGCCAAGCTGATATTTAAGTATTTTTATTTGAACAGAAAAATATGTTGAAAATATGTTAATATGTTATAATATTAAAGTGAAAAGACATGGTAATATAATGGTCAGATATGTTAATATGTTTGTTGCATGCTTAGACAATATTAAAGTTTAAAGACATATCATTATAATATCTATTGCATGGTCAGATAATATTAAAGTTAAATACATGTTGATATAATGTTTGTTGCATCGTTTGATAGCATTAAAGTTAGAGCACTACATGCAATTTTTGTCAAAATTGAGAGAATACATTTAGTAATAAAGATTAAGTGCTTTATTGACATGTGTCAAGGTTTTTGCAGGCAACATTAACCAATGTGGCGGGCCAGATCTGACCCCTGGGGTCTTGTTTTTGACACATGTGTCTCAAAAGCGGAACTTTAAACACAGCTCTTGTATAATATCAGCATATTCACATGTTTCCTTTACATGCAACTATATATAACACATATTCTTTTTACTGTAGTTGTCTTTCAACTGTAATGCTTAGGAATACTTAGTAGTAACTGTTTATTTCCAAAGCAACTTTAAAATGGCCCAATAAGTTGGAAAACGCAGCAATAAAGCCAATTATTTGACTTTTCTAGACATTTTATTAGGCAGATTGGATTAATGCTTTTTACAAAGGGTTATCAAAGCCCTTCCTGACGCGGCATACAGTCTGGTGTGCCGTGGGATATTATGTAATTTCAACTATTTGAGTCAAAAAATATTATTTTCAAACCAGTAATTATAGTCTGCAAATTATGTGTTGTTATTGAGTGTCGGTGTTGTCTAGAGCTCGGTAGAGTAACCGTGTAATACTCTTCCATATCAGTAGGTGGCAGCCGGTAGCTAATTGCTTTGTAGATGTCGGAAACAGCGGGAGGCAGTGTGCAGGTAAAAAGATATCTAATGCTTAAACCAAAAATAAGCTAAGGTGAGTGCCCCTAAGAAAAGGCATTGAAGCTTAGGGAAGGCCATGCAGAACGAAACTAAAGCTGTACTGGCTACAAAGTAAACAAACAGAGAATGCTGGACAACAGCAAAGACTTGCTGTGGCGCAAAGACGGCGTCCACAACGTACATCCGAACATGACATGAAAATCAACAATGTCCCCAAAAAGAAGGATAAAAACAACTGAAATATTCTTGATTGCTAAAACAAAGTAGATGTGGGAAATAACACTCAAAGGAAGACATGAAACTGCTACAGGAAAATACCAAAAAAAGAGAAAAAGCCACAGAAATAGGGGCGCAAGACAAGAACTAAAACACTACACACAGGAAAACAGCAAAAAACTCAAAATAAGTCACAGCGTGATGTGACAGGTGGTGACAGTACACCTACTTTGAGACAAGAGCTATAGTGATGCATGCTGGTAATGGTTTAAAGTCATATCCAACAATTGCGACAACTACTTTTTACTTTGAACTGAGTTTCGTTTTTTAATGATTTCTGCTGGTGGTGTGCTTGCGGATTTTTTTCAACGCAAAAAATGTGCCTTGGCTCAAAAAAGGTTGAAAAACACTAGTAAGAACATTAGAATAATATTTTGGATGACTCCCATTACCGGAGTGTGGTCAACTTTAAGAGGGAGTTAAAGACAGCTGTCCCGTCCCAGGACGCATAGAGTGAAGGGGGACAAATAAAGTGTATTTCAACTCACCAAAACAATAGCGAATCTTTCCTCCAGCTCTCCAGGGTCCGGCATGGGGAGTTTTAGGGGCATGTTGTGGCCCCTGAGATCCGTGTGTTGGTCCATGCTCCCCGCGTTCCCCATGTTGGACCGATCAGTTCAACAGCTTAGGAACAAAAGTGAAGTTAAGTTATTTAAAAAAAATGACGATATCCTGTTCGGTCGCCAAGGTTCGATTCCTTCCCTCACTTCTTCAACATTCAACCACATGTGTGAGTGAGGGGGGGCAATGGAGCGGACCGAGCCCCTGGTGCGGAGGCATTTTCACCGCAGCAACAATGCGGAGAAAGAAGGTTGGGGAAGCTCGGGGGAGATCTGGGAAAGTTCCGCTCTTCTTGTGCTTGTTATCCGAATTTCGCCCAATTCCGGCTCCACTTCCAATCGGTGGGGATGACGAGGAGCATGATTCAACGCTTTGCACTTTCTACGTCGCAGAGTTGTAGTCCGAGAAGGAGGAGGCGATGTGCGCCCATCAACTAATCCCGCGGATCTTCAAGGAGGAGGAGGGGGGGCGTCCAACTCCGAACTCACACAGTCACACTGCGGCCGCACACATGCTCTCTCCCCGTCCTACAATGAGTCCTTTCAGGGCCAAGCCTCCTTCCTTTCTCCTGGGGCGTAGCTCCTCCAACGCCGTAGCCAAGGAGATGACATTTTGTTGCGGTGCATTGTGGTACTTTGAGTCCACCGAAAAAGCAAATCATTGTTAAAAACCCTTTAAACTTCATAGTTCTTTCAAAAAGGACACAACTAAAACACTTCTTGATGCATACCGTGACGTTTAACTTTTGAAAATGTCTCTTAAAGCAATGAAACCACTTTTAAATGCGTGGAAATAAGTCGTTGTCGTCACAACCTAAATGCTACTTTTTTTTATTATTAAAACAGACGAGTCGAATTATTTTTTCGGGTCACGTGTTTACGACTAAAAAATAACACCAAAACTGCCCTAATGTCTAAAGTGTGACTTTTAACTTTAAAAATGTCCCTTAAAGTGACAAAACAACTTACACGCGCGGAGATACGTCATAGTCGTCACAATTTAAATGATAGTTTTTTAGCTAGCTCGTCAATGACGTTTTCCGGGTTACGTGTTTACTGTTTACTCATGGAGGCACTTAATAAAAAATGTTTATATTGTTTTTATTTTTAATGATGTCCAAGGAAAACAAAGCCATAAAAACGTCCCACATCCTAAAACAAAATCATTAGGAAACCATTTCAAACAAGACAGATTTTTTTTAAATAATGTATGCTAGTGCGTTCATCTGTTTTTTGTTTAATTCTCTTTCAATCCTTTTTTTAATTTTTCTTCTCTTTCCTTTCTTTATAATTACTTTTTGAATGCCATTTTGTTGCGGTGCATTGTGGTACTTTGAGTCCACAGAATAAGCAAATCGTGTAAAAACCCTTTAAATTTCATAGTTCTTTTAAAAGGGACACAACTAAAACACTCCTTGATGTCTATCGTGACGTTTAACTTTTGAAAATGTCTCTTAAAGCGATGAAACCACATTTAAATGCGTGGAAATACGTCGTTGTCGTCACAACTTAAATGCTACTTTTTTATTCAAACAGGCGAGTCGAATTATTTTTCCGGGTCACGTGTTTACGCCCAAAACAAAACTGCCCTAGAGTGTGACTTTTAACTTTCGAAATGTCCCTTAAAGTAACAAAACAACTTACACGCGCGGAGATACGTCATTGTCGTCACAATTTAAATGATACTTTAATGATAGTTTTTTAGCAAGCTCGTCAATGACGTTTTCCGGGTCACGTGTTTACTGTTTACTCGTGGAGGCACTTATATATTCACAATATCCAGAGTAATGTCACATAAACCAACATTTTTTTATATCGTTTTTATTTTTTTATGATGTCCAAGGAAAAGAAAATGCCATAAAAACGTCCCACATTCTAAAACAAAATCATTAGGAAACTATTTCAAACAAGACAGATTTTTAAAAAAAAGAAACATCTATGCTAGTGCTTTCATCTGTTTTTTGTTCCATTCTCTTTCAATCATTTTTTTGTTTTTCATTTTCCTTTATCATTAGTTTTTTTTAATGCCTTTTTGTTGCTGTGCATTGTGGTACTTTGAGTCCAAAGCAAAAACTAATCATGTAAAACAGTAAAAGATACCCTTTGAACTTCATAGTTCTTTTAAAAAAAAGGACACAACTAAAACACTGCTTAATTTCTATCGTGACGTTTAACTTCTGAGAATGTCTCTTAAAGCGATGAAACCACTTTTAAATGTGTGGAAATACGTCGTTGTCGTCACAACCTAAATGCTACTTTTTTATTACAACAGGCGAGTGGAATTATTTTTCCGGGTCTTGTGTTTACGCCCAAAAAAATAACGGGACAAACTGCCCTAATGGGGGGTGGGGGGGATATGATATTTTTATTTTTTTATTTTTTTTTGTCAAAGAAATATAATCATGTGTGCTTACGGACTGTATCCCTGCAGACTGTTTGATCTATATTGATATATAATGTATATATTTTGTGTTTTTTATGTTGATTTAATAAAAATAAAAAAAATATTTATTTTTTATTTTCTTGTACCAATCGGTCCACGGACCGGTGGTTGGGGACCACTGTCTTAAAGCGATGAAACCACTTTTAAATGCGTGGAAATACGTCGTTGTCGTCACAACCTAAATGCTACTTTTTTTATTAAAACAGGCGAGTTGAATTATTTTTCCGGGTCACGTGTTTACGCCCAAAACAAAACTGCCCTAATGTCTAGAGCAGGGGTCGGCAACCCGCGGCTCTAGAGCCGCATGCGGCTCTTTAGCGCCGCCCTAGTGGCTCTCAGGAGCTTTTTTAAAAATGTATGAAAAATGGAAAAAAGATGAGGAAAAAAAAAAGTTTTTGTTTTAATATGGTTTCCGTAGGAGGACAAACATGACGCAAACCTCCCTAATTGTTATAAAGCACACTGTTTATATTAAACATGCTTCACTGATTCGAGTATTTGGCGAGCGCCGTTTTGTCCTACTAATTTTGGCGGTCCTTGAACTCACCGTATAGTTTGTTTACAAGTATAACTTTCTCCGACTTTCTAGGACGTGTTTTATGCCACTTCTTTTTCTGTCTCATTCTGTCCACCAAACTTTTAACGTTGTGCGTGAATGCACAAAGGTGAGTTTTGTTGATGTTACTGACTTGTGTGGAGTGCTAATCAGACATATTTGGTCAGTGCATGACGCAAGCTAATCGATGCTAACATGTTATTTAGGCTAGCTATATGTACATATTGCAGCATTATGCCTCATTTGTAGCTATATTTGAGCTCACTTAGTTTCCTTTAAGTCATCTTAATTCAATTTATATCTCATGACACACTATCTGTATGTAATATGGCTTTTAATTTTTTGCGGCTCCAGACAGATTTGTTTTTGTATTTTTGGTCCAATATGGCTCTTTCAACATTTTGGGTTGCCGACCCCTGGTCTAGAGTGTGACTTTTAACTTTCAAAATGTCCCTTAAAGCTGTGTTCCCCAACCTTTTTGTAGCTGCGGACCGGTCAACGCTTGAAAATTTGTCCCACTGACCGGTGGGGGGCGGGGGGGGGGGGGGGGGCTATGGTATTTTTATTTAATTTTTTTTATTTTGTCATAAAGAAATACAATAATGTGTGCTTACAGACTGTATCCCTGTAGACTGTTTGATATATATTGATATATAATGTATACATTGTGTTTTTTATGTTGATTTAATAAAAATAATAATCTTTTTTTTTTTTTTTTAATTTCTTGTGCGGCCCGGTACCAATTGGTCCACGGACCGGTACCGGGCCGCGGCCCGGTGGTTGGGGACCACTGCCTTAAAGTGACAAAACAAGTTACACGCGCAGGGATACATCATAGTCGTCACAATTTAAACAATACTTAGTTGTTTAGCGAGATCGTCGATGTCGTTTTCCAGGTCACGCGTTTACTGTTTACTCGTGGAGGCACTTATATATTCACAATATCCAGAGTAATGTCACATAAACCAACATTTTTTAATATTTATTTTTTATTTTTTAATGATGTCCAAGGAAAACAAAATGCCATAAAAACGTCCCACATTCTAAAACAAAATCATTAGGAAACCATTTCAAACAAGACAGATTTTTTGTTTAATTCTCTTCCAATCCTTTTTTTTGTTTTTCTTCTCCTTCCTTTCTTTATCATTAGTTTTTTAAATGCCATCTTGTGAAGCAATCTTTTATGTCCATGTTTTAAAAAATGTATTATTGTTTTTTATTATTATTATTCATATTGTTGTCGTTCTGAAAGATGGTGTTACTGTTTCCGGACATGACCGCGATAAATGTTTTAGAATATGCTTTAAAAACAAATGATGCAAGGGACGACTGTATATTGTTGTTTAAAAAAAATAAAGTACTAAAAAAACTCTTGTTTAAGGCGCAGAATAAATCATTTTAAAAAAATAGCAACGCCCACTAGAGGGCGGTCTAAACCTAGGAACTGGAAACGCCCCTGAGCAAAATGCAGACACAAGAAATTCAACAGGAGATTCTTTTATTAAAAAAAAATATTTTTGTACATTGTAAAAGTGAATTTACCAGTAGAATCATACACTGTATTGATACATACTCAAAGGACGGGAAAACACCGCCATCTGGTGGTGGGCCTCCTAATTCCTTTATTGCAGACTCTGCACTTTCTGGAGGCCCCCCAAGCTAAGAGGCCCCTTGAAGAAAAGCTTTTGTGAACATCTGTTTCCTTTCTGTTCTATGTGTAGGCTGCTTAACCTAACTAATATCAAGTAGAAAACACAATAACAACACAACTACCCACACCATCATGTCAACTAAGTTCCAAAAGTAATTTAGATTCACCAAAGAAAAAATATTTTGAAAAATAAAGTACATGTACTGTGTTTACTTTGATATCACCTTAGGTATCGTGCTAGTTGTGTGACTGCTCCAAAGCATTCGCACATATAGTTTTCTACACCAAAATTCATCAATTAATTCAACTTATTGTGTGACTGCTCCAAAGCATTCACACATATAGTTTTCTACACTAAAATTAATCTATTTATTATTCAACTTATTCCTATTGTGTGAATGCTACAAAGCATTCACACATATTTATTATTCAACTTATTGCTATTGTGTGAATGCTCCAAAGCATTCACATGTATGGTTTTCTACACTAAAATTCATCTATTTATTATTCAACTTATTCCTATTGTGTGAATGCTCCAAAGCATTCACACATATGGTTTTCTACACCAAAATTCAAGTATTTATTATTATTATTCAACTTATTAACTTTCTTCATCTCCAGATGTTGGCGCGTTCTACCTTCCACATTTTTCACCCGATTCAAACCGTTCCAACTTCAAACTGTTCAGCCTATTGAGGAATCGTGGTATTTCCCTTGACAAATTCCAAAAATTCCCAAATTTCCAGAATTCCAGGTTTTCCGGAACATTTTTCCCACTCAAAATGAATCGTCCATTTTTCAAACTTAAATAAATGATAAATGGGTTATACTTGTATAGCGCTTTTCTACCTTCAAGGTACTCAAAGCGCTTTGACAGTATTTCCACATTCACCCATTCACACACACATTCACACACTGATGGCGGGAGCTGCCATGCAAGGCGCTAACCAGCAGCCATCAGGAGCAAGGGTGAAGTGTCTTGCCCAAGGACACAACGGACGTGACTAGGAAGGTAGAAGGTGGGGATTGAACCCCAGTAACCAGCAACACTCCGATTGCTGGCACAGCCACTCTACCAACTTCGCCACGCCAAACTTCCACCATTTCTAAATTTTTCAACCTATTCATACCAGTATACCTTCAACATATTCCACCATTCTGGAAATACAAACTTCCCTTTTTACAAGTTCAAAAAAAATCCAGGATTTTCCAGAAATCCAGGTTTTCCGGGACATTTTTCCCATTCAAAATGAATTAGCCATTTTTCAAACTTCCACCATTTCCAAATTTTTCAACCTATCCATACCATTCCACCTTCAACATATTCCACCATTCTGGAAATACAAACTTCCCTTTTTCCAAGTTCAAAAACCCCCCCAGGATTTTGCAGAATTCCTGATTTTCCAGAGCTATATTTCCACCCTTTTTTCTGGCGAGGACTCCTTCCACATTTTTCAACACATTTCGACCGTTCCACCGTTAAAAAAAAAAAAAATCATTCTTCTTAATCAGGACAAAAAACAAAGTCGTTTTTTGACCTGGAAAAATTCCCATTTTTCCCTAAATTCCAGGAATTCTGTAATACCTTTTCTCAATTCAACATGTTACTACTTTAACATTTCTACACCAACCATTTCAACTCATTCAGACCATTCAAGTTTTTTACCATTTTCAAAAAAGTTCCCGCCTTTTCCAAAATTCCCCATTTTTTCAGAAATTCCCATTGAAATCAATGGGGCATTTTTCAAAGTTCCACAATTCCCACATTTTTCATCTAATTCAAACTGTTCCAACTTCAAAATATTCAGCCTGTTCAGGAATTGTGTTCTCTATTTCAACAATTCTAAAAAAAAATCCCAGATTTCCCGTTATTCTTTTTTTTGTAGATTTTCCCCACTCAAAATGAATTGCCCATTTTTCAAACTTCCTCAATTCCCACATTCTTCAAACCATTCCACCTTCAACACATTCAACTCATCCTGGACATTCAAACTACAATTTTTCCACATTCAACAAATTTCCAGGATTTCCACCCTTAAGTTTGACTACTCCTTTCACATTTTTCAACCCAAAACACTCATATTCAGGACAAAAACCAAGTTGGTTAAGAAACTAGAAAAATTCCCGGTTTTCCCGAAATTCCAGGAATTTCTCAATCAAAAACTGTTACTAATTCAACATTTCTTGACCGATTCGAACTTTTCCAACACCAACAAATTCAGCCCATTCAGGACATTCAGGCTATAAATCATTTGAAAAAAAAATCCAGCCTTTCCCAAAATTCCAGGAAGTTCCCATTGAAATTAATGGGACATTTTTGTAAGTTGCACAATTCCCACATTGTTTAACCTATTCAAACCATTCCATTCAGACTATTTAAAAAAAAATCCAGCTTTTCAAAAAAATTCCTACATTTTTGGAAATTCCCATTGAAATGAATGGGACATTTTACAACTCCCACATTTTTCATCTGATTCAAATTGCTCCAACTTCAAAATATTCAGCCTGTTTGGGAATTGTGTGCTCAACTTTAACAATTCTAAAAAAAAAAAAAATATCCAGGATTTCCGTTTAACTTCAGCATTGGAGCATTCACACGCAATTTTTTCAGGAATTGCCTCTAGTTATTCCTCTACTTCTTCTTCTCCAGATTTTGGCGCACTCTACCTTCCACATTTTTCACCCGATTCAAACCGTTCCAACTTCAAACTGTTCAGCCTCGCGGGCTTTCCCTGGACACATTCCAAAAATTCACAGACTTCCCAGAATTCCAGGTTTTTTGGGACATTTTTCCCATTCAAAATGAATTGGCCATTTTTCAAACTTCCACCATTTCCACATTTTTCAACCGATTCAAACTATTTCCCCTTCAACACATTACACCATCCTGGAAATTCAAACCAGTCTTTTTCCAAGTTAAAAAAAATTCCAGGATTTTCCAGAATTCCTGGATTTCCAAAGCCCTATTTCCACCATTTTTTCTGGCCTCCTCCCACATTTTTCAACCCACTTTAAAAAAAAAAAACCGAAGTTGTTTTTTGAACTAAAAAAATTCCCGGTTTTCCCGAAATTCCGTAATACCATTTCTCAAGTTAACATGTTACTACTTCAACATTTCTCAACCGATTTGAAAAATTCCAACACCAACCATTTCAAGCCATTCAGACCATTCAAGTTATTTTTTACCATTTTCAAAAAAATTCCAGCTTTTCCCAAAATTCCCAAATTTTGGGGAAATTCCCATTGAAATCAATGGGACATTCTTCAAAGTTCCACAACCCCCACATTTTTCCTCTGATTCAATCTGTTCCAACTTCAAAATATTCTGCCTGTTTGGGAATTGTGTGCTCGACTTCAACAATTCTAAAAAAAAAATTCCAGGATTTCAGTTCAATTCCAGCATTGGGGCATTCACACGCAATTCTTTCAGGAATTTGCTCGATGATATTACCGTCGTGCACTGACGTGGCATCTGTAAAGCTGGTGATGCTTAAAGAGAATGTGCTGCTGAATGTTTTGAGAAAAGGCAGTAAACACCTCCTCATGAAGTACAAATAAAGCCCTAATTAACACTCTAACTCCTGTTATATCCCTGTTACTCTCTGCAGTTGAGTAAACAAACCAAACCACAGACTTAGGTTGGGCGTGCACAATTCAACACGGCCGAAAAGGAGTGGGAAGAAGCAGAGTTGAATTCCTTCTTTTCTGACATTCTTCCTCCGGAGACGTACATGGACATCCGTGACATCTGTGCAGGAGGGCGGGGGCGACACGGGCTCAGGCGGCCGAGGGTGACCTCAGCACGCCGCGCTGCAACTCCGGAGACGAGTGGTTCACAGAGGTCCTCCGCAGCGCAACACTGCCTCCATTCAGGCAGCTGGAGCGACTCAGCGGAGGAGTGCGTCACATGCGAGGGTTAGTTGGCAGCACACAGCGAGGAAGTGACTGACCTCATCCCATCGCTACGTCCTCCATGCTAACTTCATTTGGACAACGCCCACGCCCAACACCCGACACCCCCCCGATTTCTATTGTGTCCACCATGTTTTATGATAGCATAAAACCCACGTCCTTGTTGTGAGATGGAAGAGTTTGGGAACAACAGCAACTCAGCCACCAAGTGGTAGGCCAGGTAAACTGACAGAGAGGGGTCAGCGGATGCTAAAGCACATAGTCCAGGGGTCGGCAACCCAAAATGTTGAAAGAGCCATATTGGACCAAAAATACAAAAACAAATCTGTCTGGAGCCGCAAAAAATTAAAAGCCATATTACATGTGTCATGAGATATAAATGTAATTAAGAGGACTTAAAGGAAACTAAATGACCTCAAATATAGCTACAAATGAGGCATATGCAATATGTACATATAGCTAGCCTAAATAGCATGTTAGCATCGATTAGCTTGCAGTCACGCAGTGACCAAATATGTCTGATTAGCACTCCACACAAGTCAATAACATCAACAAAACTCACCTTTGTGCACTCATGCCCAACGTTAAAAGTGTGGTGGACAAAATGAGATAGAAAAAGTGGCATAAAACACGTCCTAGAAAGTCGGAGAAAGTTATACATGGAAACAAACTATACGGCGAGTTCAAGGACCGCCAAAATTAGTAGGACAAAACGGCGCTCGCCAAATACTCGAATCAGTGAAGCATGTTTAATATAAACAGTGTGATTTATAACAATTAGCGAGGTTTATGTCATGTTTGTCCTCCTACAGAAAACATTCTGAAACAAAAAAATTGATTTTTTTCCCCTCATCTTTTTCCATTCTTCATACATTTTTGAAAAATCTCCAGAGAGCCACTAGGGCGGCGCTAAAGAGCCGCATGCGGCTCCAGAGCCGCGGGTTGCCGACCCCCGACATAGTCCAAAGACTTTCTGCACAGTCAGTTGCTACAGAGCTCCAAACTTCGTGTGACCTTCTAATTAGCCCACGTACAGTACGCAGAGCGCTTCATGGAATGGGTTTAATGGCCGAGCAGCTGCATCTAAGCCATACATCACCAAGTCCAATGCAAAGCGTGGGATGCAGTGGTGTAAAGCACGTCGCCACTGGACTCTAGAGCAGTGGAGACGCCTTCTCTGGACTGATGAATCACGCTTTTCCATCTGGCAATCTGATGGACCAGTCTGGGTTTGGAGGTTGCCAGGAGAACGCTACATTTCGGACTGCATCGTGCCGAGTGTGAAATTTGGTGCAGGAGGAATTGTGGTGTGGGTTGATTTTCAGGAGTTGGGCTTGGCCCCTTAATTCCAGTGAAAGGAACTTTGAATGCTCCAGGATACCAAAACATTTTGGACAATTCCATGCTCCCAACCTTGTGGGAACAGTTTGGAGCGGGCCTTTTCGTCTTCCAACATGACTGTTCACCAGTGCACAAAGCAAGGTTCATAAAGACATGGATGACAGAGTCTGGTGTGGATGAACTTGACTGGCCTGCACAGAGTCCTGACCTGAACCCGATAGAACACCTTTGGGATGAATTAGAACGGAGACTGAGAGCCAGGCCTTCTCGACCAACATCAGTGTGTGACCTCACCAATACGCTTTTGGAAGAATGGTGGAAAATTCCTATAAACACACTCCGCAACCTTGTGGACAGCCTTCCCAGAAGAGTTGAAGCTGTAATAGCTGCAAAAGGTGGACGCACATCATATTATAGGAATGGGATGGCACTTCAAGTTCACATGTGAGTCAAGGCAGGTGGCCAAATACTTTTGGCAATATAGTGTATTTTGTACCATTACCAAACAGGTTGCAAAAAATATTCATGCATGTATATTCGGATAAAAGTTCCTTTAGTTATGTTAGCTCTCCGTTGAGTTTTACGTTTTTATAAACTCAGTAACACAGGGACTTACAATGCAACTAAGTACCATGTTTGAAGTAAAACACACTTAGGTAAAAGTCAGTTTAAAAAGAAAAAAACAAGTACTCCATTGAGTAAATGTAATTAGTTACTTCCACTCCTGGCTTATATAATGTGGTGTAAAACTGCGATGATCATGTTGAACTGCAAACCTGCTTTGAATCTTAATGTCCAGTAAAGCATGTGCAGCATGAATATTAATGCACTGCCTCACATTAGCAATTCTGTTTATTGGAGTTATGATTCCAAATACTAGAAGGTGATGGTCTCAATGTGACATCTGTTCCACATATAGTGCAGAAAGTGTGTAGTGTCAGCAGAGTCACATGACATAAGTTACAGTGAATGAGCTGGGAAACTAAAAGTCTCTCTGTTCAATACAGATGTGGAGAGATATGCTGTATTATCGCCAAAATGATCATTGGTATTATTTAGCATTTACACAGACTTTTGTTTCAAAATAAAAGCCTTCTTCCAAATGAGATGATTACATTATGTACTGTACCTATATGTGATTAATGCTGCTGAATATACTAAGTCAGTAGTATCACCTCAGAAAAATATGTTTGTCATAATAATGGCATTTTATATACAGATATTCAAAACAAGGCAGTAGTTTTATCTAACAAGAATCTTTACTATTTTTGGTCACACAGTTTGAACAGTCACACTGAGTTTGAATGTAGGACAATAGAACACTGTTCTTTAATCAAGTGATTATTTGGCCCACCAGTAGAATATGACAGTCATCCAATAAGGCTATGTCTCAGATTTAATTTGGTGCCAAAAAAAATAGCTGCAATAATATTTTCAAATATGGAAGATATCCATCCATTTTCTACTGTTGTCCCCTTTTCGGGGTGGCTGGAGCCTATCCCAGCTGCATTCGGGCTACACCCTGGACAAGTCGCCACCTCATCAGAGATAGACAACATTCACACAATAGGGCCAATTTAGTGTTGCCAAGATATGCGAGGTTTAATTCAACAATATATACAGTAGCTTAGAAGTGAGAAACTGTTGGGTGCAATGGCGGCCTCTACTGGATGTGAGGAGTATTACAAGTGGGGGGTTTTAAATTAAAAAAAAAAAAGGTCAAGAAGCATGACGTGACACGTGTGTAAACCTCACAAAATAAAAATGGTTGCCAAAGGAATTTTACCTTTGCAACCTCATACTATTGGCTAAATGTTATATTCATAAATGTAAGTTTCTCAATACCCGACCTGTTTTTTTGTGCTTTTAAAAAAGAATTAGAACTGTACTTTCAAACACGCTCTACCTTTACCAACCAAAAAGCTGTGAAAACTTTGATGCTGTGCATTTTTTTTTACAGAACTTTACACTTTGTTACATATCTATATATTGCATGCTATTTTAGTTACTTAATCTGGCGCTGTTGGGTACTTGTTCTATTATTGTTTGTATGTAAATGTTCATATTATAAAGGTTTGTAAAATTCTAAAAAAATAGTTGCCAAGATATGTAATGCTTTGTACTGTGTAAATACAAAAAATGCATGTTTTTTTTTTTTTTTAACTTATTTTGCAAAATGTAGAAGGATTTATTGAAGTATTGTTTTCTTAAGACAACTCAAGTACCCAGCTATTGTTGTATCCATCCATTTTCTGCCGCTTGTCCCTTTAGGGGTCACTGGAGCCTATTCCAGCTGCACCTGGGCAGAAGGCAGGGTACACCCTGGACAAGTCACCACCTCATCGCAGGGCCAACACAGACAACATTCACACACTAGCGCCAATTTAGCGTTGCCAATCAACCTTTGGCTGCAATGAGTTAAAAATTAAAAACCTATAAAGTCACAAAGTTTTTTTTCTTTACAATTATCCTTAAAGTAATCTACACGGTAATGAAGTATTTTAATAAAAGAGCAATGACCTCTAGCATTTGGCATAAAGCAAAACTTTTATAAAAAGAACACTTTATTTAGCATTTGTATTGTTTTTTTGGTCCAGCAAAATGACTGTACTTTATCATTCCATCTGCTCTGAGTGCAACATCAGAAACAAAGCTACATCATTCACACTCATATTTCTCTGCAAGCATGAACACAAATAATCGGGAATATAAAAAAATAAAAAAAAGACAAGAAAATAAATGACGCGATGATGTACTTTCTATCTATAGACAGCAAAGAACATTCCCAAATATAACATACTGTAAATTCCCACTGACTACAACCTGTCAATATGATAAAGTATCTTGGCATGTGTCGATGTGTGGTGAATATTACACAGGCTGAAAGTAGTGTGAGATACACTCTCCCTGACGTGGACGCAAATTACCTTTTTGAAAATTTCAAACATGTTCAAACTCACACCGATTTGCACAGCAAGTCCCTCGAAAATGTAAAAACTACCTATTGTTGCATGTTGTGAAAAGCCCCACATTGATCCCAGCAGAATATAGAAAGGAAAACAGTTAAAACCCCCCAAACAAGAAACAATTACAACATGGGAAGAAAGAAAATGGTGGGGATGCACGCCAACAAAAGAAGGCGCTCCAATTAAGAATATGCTCCTCCTGTCTGTTGTTGAAACACGTCAATAGTGTCCTCGTCCTCCATTTCCAACTGGAAAACACAAAGGCAAGGACACGTCAGTTAAGATAGAACACAGAGCAGGAAAGTGCATTAATAGAGTGGATGATAGAAACATTCTGATAGTAGTTTGTACATCAAAAATACAGAGAAGGAACGATTCAGTTCAGCCAAAGTGCATTTGAACAAAAAGATTCAAATAGCAGCTGGAACATGTGAGTGACCCAGAACATTTAAAGTACCAGTAGAGTGAAAAAAAAAGTTGACTATATTGAAGCTATTATTACACATAGTTGTGGTCAAGTTTACATACACTTGTGAAGGACATAATGTCATGGCTGTCTTGAGTTTTCAATCATTTATACAACTCTTGTTTGTGATAGAGTGATTGGAGCACATACTTGTTGGTCACAAAAAACATTCATGAAGTTTGGTTCTTTTATGAATTTATTATGAGTCTACTGAAAATGTGACCAAATCTGCTGGGTCAAAAGTATACATACAGCAACATACATTATCAATGTTGGTGATGTACAATCAAATCAAATGAGCTTCATGGCATGGCCTCTTAACTTCATGTGAGTGATTATGATTGACGACATCTGTTGACTTCTCTGAGCCCATTTAAATAGGACTCACGTGATGCAGTCATCAGACTCTGTTACAAACGCGACAATGGAAAAGTCAAAAGAACTTAGCACAGATCTAAAAAACCGAATCATTGACTTGAACAAGTCAGGAAAGTCACTTGGGTCCATTTCAAAGCAGCTTAAAGGCCTACTGAAAGCCACTACTACCGACCACGCAGTCTGATAGTTTATATATCAATGATGAAATCTTAACATTATAACACATGCCAATACGGCCGGGTTAACTTATAAAGTGACATTTTAAATTTGCCGCTAAACTTCCGGTTCGAAACGCCTCTGAGGATGACGTATGCGCGTGACGTAGCCCGGGGAACACGGGTATGCCTTCCACATTGAAGCCAATACGAAAAAGCTCTGTTTTCATTTCATAATTCCACAGTATTCTGGACATCTGTGTTCGTGAATCTGTTGCAATCATGTTCATTGCATTATGGAGAAAGAAGCTGAGCAAGCAAAGAAGAAAGTTGTCGGTGCGAAATGGACGTATTTTTCGAACGAAGTCAGCAACAACAGTACACAGCCGGCGCTTCTTTGTTTACATTCCCGAAAGATGCAGTCAAGATGGAAGAACTCGGATAACAGAGACTCTAACCAGGAGGACTTTTGACTTCGATACACAGACGCCTGTAGAGAACTGGGACAACACAGACTCTTACCAGGATTACTTTGATTTGGATGACAAAGACGCAGACGTGCTACTGTGAGTATGCAGCTTTGGCTTCTAAACATTTGATCGCTTGACCGTATGTGCGCAACTTTTTTTTGCGTATGTATGTAACTTTTTAAAAATATATAAGCTTTATGAACCTTGGGTTAGGTGAACGGTCTTTTGGGCTGAGTGATTGTGTGTGTTGATCAGGTGTTTGAATTGTATTGGCGTGTTCTATGGAGCTAGGAGCTAGCATAGGAGCTAGGAGTTAGCATAACAAAGATGTAGGTGTTTTTATGCAGGATTAATTTGTGTCATATTAAATATAAGCCTGGTTGTGTTGTGGATAATAGAGTATATATATGTCTTGTGTTTATTTACTGTTTTAGTCATTCCCAGCTGAATACCAGGTACCGTGAGTATGCAGCCTTGGCTGCTAAACATTTGATAGCTTGACCGTACGTGCGCGTCACGTACGTAACTTTTTAAACATATATGAGCTTTATGAACCTTGGGTTAGGTGAACGGTCTTTTGGGCTGAGTGATTGTGTGTGTTGATCAGGTGTTTGAATTGTATTGGCGTGTTCTATGGAGCTAGGAGCTAGCATAGGAGCTAGGAGCTAGCATAACAAACACGCAGGTGTTTTTATGCAGGATTAATTTGTGGCATATTAAATATAAACCTGGTTGTGTTGTGGCTAATAGAGTATATATATGTCTTGTGTTTATTTACTGTTGTAGTCATCCATCCATTTTCTACCGCTTATTCCCTTCGGGGTCGCGGGGGGTGCTGGAGCCTATCTCAGCTACAATCGGGCGGAAGGCGGGGTACACCCTGGACAAGTCGCCACCTCATCGCAGGGCCAACACAGATAGACAGACAACATTCACACATTCCCAGCTGAATATCAGGTACAGTGAGTATGCAGCCTTGGCTGCTAAACATTTGATAGCTTGACCGTATGTGCGCGTCACGTACGTAACTTTTTAAAAATATATAAGCTTTATGAACCTTGGGTTAGGTGAACGGTCTTTTGGGCTGAGTGATTGTGTGTGTTGATCAGGTGTTTGAATTGTATTGGCGTGTTCTATGAAGCTAGGAGCCAGCAGAGGAGCTAGGAGCTAGCATAACAAACACATAGGTGTTTTTATGCAGGATTAATTTGTGGCATATTAAATATAAGCCTGGTTGTGTTGTGGCTAATAGAGTATATATATGTCTTGTGTTTATTTACTGTTGTAGTCATTCCCAGCTGAATATCAGGTCACCCCCGGCTCTCACAGCATCTTCCCTATCTGAATAGCTTCAACTCCCCACTAGTCCTTCACTTGCACTTTACTCATCCACAAATCTTTCATCCTCGCTCAAATTAATGGGGAAATTGTCGCTTTCTCGGTCCGAATCTCTCTCACTTCATGCGGCCATCATTGTAAACAATAGGGAACTTTGCGTATATGTTCAATTGACTACGTCACGCTACTTCCGGTAGGGGCAAGCCTTTTTTTATCAGATACCAAAAGTTGCAATCTTTATCGTCGTTCTATACTAAATCCTTTCAGCAAAAATATGGCAATATCGCGAAATGATCAAGTATGACACATAGAATAGATCTGCTATCCCCGTTTAAATAAAAAAAAATCATTTCAGTAGGCCTTTAAGGTCCCAAGAGCAACTGTGCAGGCAATTTGACCCAGCAGATTTGCTCACATTTTCAGTACACCCATAATAAATTCATAAAAGAACCAAACTTCATGAATGTTTTTTTGTGACCAACAAGTATGTGCTCCAATCACTCTATCACAAAAAAAAAAAGAGTTGTAGAAATGATTGGAAACTCAAAGACAGCCATGACATTATGTTCTTTACAAGTGTATGTAAACTTTCGACCACGACTGTACATACATACATACGTACGTACATGTATTTCTAGTATGACTGATCTGATAACATTGTCAATCTCTGGGAATAGCCGAGGGTATTTGGAGCGGAATATTCAAAATGGCAGACTGAATTTGTGGCATTTTGTAACGTTTAGACGGTATTTTCAAATACTTTGGGCATTGTAAATATAATTGGATATGGTTTAATACAGGGGGCTTTAATACCTCCTCCCTGGCTTTTTAAAAATGTCACTAAATAATGGCTATTTTATTTTAATTTATTTGATTTTATTTAGTTAGTCTATTTTAATGTACCGTATTTTTCGGATTATAAATCGCAGTTTTTTTTATTAGTTTGGGTGAGACTTATACTCCGGAGCGACTTATGTGTGAAATTATTAACACATTACCGTAAAATATCAAATAATATTATTTATCTCACTCACGGAAGAGACGAAGCAAATGTCAGCAATCGTCACACACACGTCAGCGGTCGTCACACACATGTCAACCAATAGAAATTATGCGGGGGCGGGTCATGGCACAAGTGCATTGTGGGTCATGATGGCTGTGTATTGTGAAAAAAAAGATGCTACATGCTACTATGTCCGTAGCTATTAAAATGGATCATTTCAACATTGGCAGTAACTTATAAAAACTGAGAAGGGCTGAACAAAAATGGCACCGAAAAGGAAATCATATACTGCTGATTACAAGCTGGACGTAGTGAAATATGCAGCAAAGAACAGCAATCGAGCAGCAGAAATAAAGGACATACCAGAGGTGACACCAGGGAGGAATATTTCATCGGATATAGCGATCGGGAGTGACAGATTGTTTGGTAAATGTATAGCATGTTCTATGTGTTATAGTTATTTGAATGACTCTTGTCATGATGTGTTGCGTTAACATACCAGGCACGTTCTCAGTTGGTTATTTATACGTCATATGGCGTACACTTATTCAGCCTATTGTTCACTATTCTTTATTTATTTTAAATTGCCTTTCAAATGTCTATTCTTGGTGTTGGATTTCATCAAATAAATTGCCCCCAAAAATGCGACGTATATATGTTTTTTTCCTTCTTTATTGTGCATTTTTCGGCCGGTGCGACGTATACTCCGGAGCGACTTATAAGCCGAAAAATACGGTAACCGTTTTTATTTTAGAGAGTTTGTGATCTTGCAATATTTTGTCTCATGAAATGTTGATAACACCCCCAAGCGTCATCTGTTGCTGCCAAGCAAGTATTGTATTTAGTGGTCAACCCCCGGTAAACTAGCAATGAACAAATCAAAGAGAAACATTTCTGATGAAAATAGAACATTTAATGCTTCATGGAATGATTAATTTGTGCTCACTGTTGACAAGGTTCGTTTACCTGTTTACTTAAAATGTGGTGAGAAAATGGAAAAACACACAAAATCCAGCCACCCTTTGCACACTCTTGGCATTCTCTTGATGAGCTTAGTCACCTGATATGGTTTTCACTTCGCAGGTGTGCTTGAAGCTCACCGAGAGAATGCCAAGAGTGTGCAAATCAGTAATCAAAACAAAGAGTGGCTATTTTGAAGAAACTAGAATATAAAACATGTTTTCAGTTATTTCACCTTTTTTGTTAAGTACATAACTCCACACATGTTCATTCATAGTTTTGATGCCTTCAGTGACAATCCAAAGAAATCCCTGCTATTTTGTATAAATGTTTTTCTTCTGTCGTTTTAATCAATTTTTCAATTGTTCCTGCTTTTTGTACAATGTACTGTGTTGAGAATGTTTCAATGGATTAACTTGCTGACAAAGACAATATAACATATGTCCATAAATGTGGATGTATATGCAAAAGTGCAATATATTTATCTGTACAGTAATCTATTTATTTATATCTGCTTCTTATTGCTCTTTTATCCTGCACTACAACGAGCTAATGCAACGACATTTCGTTTTTATCTGTACTGTAAAGTTCAAATTTGAATGACAACAAAAGGAAGTCTAAGTTTCTAGAGACTGATCCTTGTAGTGACTTTTTCTTTGTTACAAACGACTAGCAACAAATCTAGCATCTTTTTCTGGCGTTACTGGAAACTGTACTCATGTTTAGTTTTACTTCAGTCGCTCGATGTCCGCAACAAACAGCGAGAGCTGCAGCAAGCCAGACTGACGTCACTCTTGCTTTGCACTGCCCTCTTCATATTTGCACATTTTGTAGATGGCTGTTCGCAGGCATGTCTGGGATATTACAAAGTACGTCCACATCGCAGACATGCTATGCTGCCTCTGCTCTAGACAATCACGTGTGCAGTGTACGTTCGTTCGCAGCACTGTTTCTGTGATCACTCCTTTTTTTAGTGGCCAAATTTATGGTGCATTACTAGTCAATAGTTTGCAAATGATAGAATATTTGTAATATATGAAAATATGCATACATATACTTTGAATCCTATAAAATAGCAATTGTTGAAGGACCAGAAATGGTGTTTATGCTGTGGCGCAGTTGCATACACTGCATAAGTTGTTTACTTTGGTTGAAAAATAAAGCTAAGATCTAGATATAAACTGTTGTCAGGGTCTCCTTTACTTAACAGCCATAAAAATATAATGTTACACTATACATACATTCATAAATTATATTACTTTAATTTGTCTTAAGGTAAAAAAAAAACACCCTCATTTTTAAAAGGTGGCCGCTTCTATTTCGATATAGCAGGCCACCAAAATCAATTCAATTAAGGGGACAACGTGAATTCCCTTGTGAATCAATAGTTTATCCAAGTCTAAAATATGAAGTTTAGTAAGGGCAGCAAATGGCCCCAGAGCAACAAGTTCGAGACCCCTGTTCTAGACTGTTCCTTTGTTTATTACAAACAGTTACATTCTTATTTTACACTTTATATATTTTAGCTTCTGTATCATTTTGTTTAATTGCAGTCACAAACATTAACCCCCTGTCTACAGCTTTGATTTCTTATCTTGTAAATTTAATGTAAAAAAAAAAAAAGGTGGAATACTAATAGTAGGGACACTTGTTTTATGATTTATATCAAATCTCAATTTGAATTTAAAACCTGTGATCCGCTGTGACATTTTCTTGCCACTTTGAGGTTCTACAGTAAGTAATCTGAAAAGTGGGGAAGAATGTGTTTTATTTCCAATCGCATAAACGTGCGTGTTAATCCGACTCTTAAAGGGGAACTGTACTTTTTGGGGGATATTTCCTCATCATTCCCAATCCTAATGAGACAAGAACATGTCTTTTTAATGCATTCTAACTCATTAAAACTAATAAATAAAAGTCAGCTAACAATGGAGTCGAATGGAGATCCTCTATTGCAGTGGTCCCCAACCACTGGGCCGCGGCCGGACCGATTGGTCCGGACTGCACAAGAAATTAAATTTATTTATTTTTATTAAATCAACATAAAAAACACAATATATACATTATATATCAATATAGATCAATACAGTATGCAGGGATACAGTCCGTAAGCACACATGATTGTATTTCTTTATGGGAAAAAAAATCAAAATCAAAATAAAATAAAATACACCCCCCCCCCCCCCCCCCCCCACCCGGTCCGTAGGACAAATTTTCAAGCGTTGACCGGTCCGCAGCCAAAAAAGGTTGGGGACCACTGCTCTATTGCACCCATAAAACCCACTAAAAACACCCAAAAAGCACAAACAATACTACATTTACATTTCATGACCTGAATATTAACCAAGTATTAGAGATATTTGTTATCATAAGCGCTAACGTTAAGGACCTACTTTTAGCGGTGTATTGATCACGGAGAGGTAACTAGCTCATGCTGCTATATTGACATATTGAGCCGGTGAGCTAATGAGTCACCCGTTAGATCAGGGGTGGGCAATTAATTTTTACCTGGGGCCGCATGAGCTACCCGTGCACTGCTGGAGGGCCACATCGACAATATTTTAATAAAATTTTGCTCAATATTATTTTTGATATATACCGTAAGATAAATAATAATAATAATTAATAATAATAGTAATACTTCAACATAGTGTGTGTAACAGCATTCCATGACTAATATAAATAAATTAACATTAATAATAAATGACAGTAAAATAAGCACACGTATGACTGAGGAGTCATAGTGTAACTTTGTGGGGTGTTTGAGTTGTCCGACTTTTTGTGTGGCCATAAACGCACCAGTGGTTTAGTGCTATGCGTGTTGGTGACAGATGACAAGTTGGTTTTGGCCTGGTTTGTACGGCAGAAAATTACTAGTTTTTCGAGATAGAATTGTTTTACTCATGTTTTTGGTGTGGTTATGTCCGAATATAAACAGTTTTGCTCAATAAAGTGATCGATATAATTCCTGTCCTCGAAGCATCTCGATAGACGTTACAATAATTGAACGGTGTTGACGAACACCATTAGGGCCGCTTGTTGTCACTGTCACTCAAAGTTGCATTGCAAAATTCCATAGAATAAATATGTTTATTTTGTTTAGAATTCAGATGGGATTTGATTTGGTGCGCGGCATATACTTGCTGCGCGCAGCGGACGCTTGAGCAGTGCGCAATTGCGCAGGCACGCACCTTAGGTGAGGGGACGTTGCTTTGCAGTTCATGTGTTGTTGAAAACACGGCATTCCTCATCAACTTTTCTCTTTTTAGCGTCTCGGGTGTAAACCGTGCATCACTTGTCGCTGCATGTGCACCTTCACTCGCAGGTTACACACGGACACACGCCCATAAATAATACTTTTCAAAATAAAAGCAGCACAGTTGTATTGCGCGCAGGACATAGATGTTTTTTCAACTTTATTTTGTAATTGCAGCTGTTTACATTCACTCACAATCACGCACACGCATACGTCCACACGGAAGTAATACAAATAACGATTTTCAAAACAAAAGCAGCACCGTTGTATTGCACACTCGACATAGATACTTTTTTAAATTTATTTTGTAATTTATAATTGGCCTCACGCGGGCCGGACAGGGACGCACAAAGGGCCGGATGCGGCCCGCAGAATGCCCAGGTCTGCGTTAGATGGTGAAATGTAATCCTAGATTATAAATCATGCCTCTCACCTGGATAGTAGAAAGTTGGTCAACTTTGCCTGCCAACTCAGACCCGAAGATGGCAAGGCAGATAGAAAAGACTGGTTTTGCACGCACTTTTTTTTTTTTTTAACCCTTCATGAGGACTATGATTGATTCTTCATCCAAACAGGAATATATGAATCAGTCTGCATGCCAGGAGGCGTCACTTCCTGTCAATGAGAAAGGACGCAAAGAAAAAAAGCTCCGCTTCTGCTACCGGAGTTTTTGTTAAGTCTGAAGATTTTGACCACTGATTTGCAATCACAGCCACAGGAGAGTCACCTGGCATCTTCGATCTGATTTTGGTCAGTTGAGAGGCACTGATACGCTGAAATAAGGCGAGTGGAAGAGCCGTTAGCCTCAAGCCAAAGGCGCCTCCCGCAGTTCAAAGCGGTTGCCTAGCAACCAAAAGTTACGGCGAGTTTACAGCTGTTTTAAAGTGATCCCGACGTCGCAGAGTGATATAAGTTGACAGGCTGACACCTCAAATTGATCTCTGAACGGCGCAAGGTACGAAATTGTTGGAAAAACAAGTTAAAAGCGCCGCAAGTCGCTAAAGAAGTAACTGCCCTTAAAGGCCTACTGAAAGCCACTACTACCGACCACGCAGTCTGATAGTTTATATATCAATGATGAAATCTTAACATTATAACACATGCCAATACGGCCGGGTTAACTTACAAAGTGACATTTTAAATTTGCCGCTAAACTTCCGGTTCGAAACGCCTCTGAGGATGACGTATGCGCGTGACGTAGACCGGCGAACACGGGTATGCCTTCCACATTGAAGCCAATACGAAAAAGCTCTGTTTTCATTTCATAATTCCACAGTATTCTGGACATCTGTGTTCGTGAATCTGTTTCAATCATGTTCATTGCATTATGAAGAAGGAAGCTGAGCAAGCAAAGAAGAAAGTTGTCGGTGCGAAATGGACGTATTTTTCGAACGTAGTCAGCCACAACAGTACACAGCCGGCGCTTCTTTGTTTACATTCCCGGAAGATGCAGTCAAGATGGAAGAACTCGGATAACAGAGACTCTAACCAGGAGGACATTTGACTTGGATACACAGACGCCTGTAGAGAACTGGGACAACACAGACTCTTACCAGGATTACTTTGATTTGGATGACAAAGACGCAGACGTGCTACTGTGAGTATGCAGCTTTGGCTTTTTTTTGCGTATGTACGTAACTTTTTTAAAATATATAAGCTTTATGAACCTTGGGTTAGGTGAACGGTCTTTTGGGCTGAGTGATTGTGTGTGTTGATCATGTGTTTGAATTGTATTGGCGTGTTCTATGGAGCTAGGAGCTAGCAGAGGAGCTAGGAGCTAGCATAACAAACACGCAGGTGTTATTATGCAGGATTAATTTGTGGCATATTAAATATAAGCCTGGTTGTGTTGTGGCTAATAGAGTATATATATGTCTTGTGTTTATTTACTGTTGTAGTCATTCCCAGCTGAATATCAGGTACCGTGAGTATGCAGCCTTGGCTGCTAAACATTCGATAACTTGACCGTATGTGCGCGTCACGTACGTAACTTTTTAAAAATATATACGCTTTATGAACCTTGGGTTAGGTAAACGGTCTTTTGGGCTGAGTGATTGTGTGTGTTGATCATGTGTTTGAATTGTATTGGCGTGTTCTATGGAGCTAGGAGCTAGCAGAGGAGCTAGGAGCTAGCATAACAAACACGCAGGTGTTATTATGCAGGATTCATTTGTGGCATATTAAATATAAGCCTGGTTGTGTTGTGGCTAATAGAGTATATATATGTCTTGTGTTTATTTACTGTTGTAGTCATTCCCAGCTGAATATCAGGTACCGTGAGTATGCAGCCTTGGCTGCTAAACATTCGATAACTTGACCGTATGTGCGCGTCACGTACGTAACTTTTTAAAAATATATACGCTTTATGAACCTTGGGTTAGGTAAACGGTCTTTTGGGCTGAGTGATTGTGTGTGTTGATCAGGTGTTTGAATTGTATTGGCGTGTTCTATGGAGCTAGGAGCTAGCAGAGGAGCTAGGAGCTAGCATAACAAACACGCAGGTGTTTTTATGCAGGATTAATTTGTGGCATATTAAATATAAGCCTGGTTGTGTTGTGGCTAATAGAGTATATATATGTCTTGTGTTTATTTACTGTTGTAGTCATTCCCAGCTGAATATCAGGTCACCCCCGGCTCTCACAGCATCTTCCCTATCTGAATAGCTTCAACTCCCCACTAGTCCTTCACTTGCACTTTACTCATCCACAAATCTTTCATCCTCGCTCAAATTAATGGGGAAATTGTCGCTTTCTCGGTCCGAATCTCTCTCACTTCATGCGGCCATCATTGTAAACAATAGGGAACTTTGCGTATATGTTCAACTGACTACGTCACGCTACTTCCGGTAGGTGCAAGCCTTTTTTTTTTTTATCAGATACCAAAAGTTGCAATCTTTATCGTCGTTCTATACTAAATCCTTTCAGCAAAAATATGGCAATATCGCGAAATGATCAAGTATGACACATAGAATAGATCTGCTATCCCCGTTTAAATAAAAAAAATTCATTTCAGTAGGCCTTTAAGACAGAGGCGCTGACGTCAGTGACTGCCGCGATGCCAAAAGTTAAAGGATTGACTGGAAAGACTGATTTGAAGCTGGGCACAGGACATGATGGGATTCAAGAAGGGATACTACAAAAAATACTCCAGGAATTTAAAGAAGAAATGATAGAAAAATTGGAAGAATTGATGGAAAGAGGATATGAAAGAAATGAAAGAAGAAATTAAAGAAATGAAAAAAGAGAACAACTCCAGAAATAAAGAAGCCACTGAAATGAGCAAACAAATGGAGATCCTTCAAGAAGACAACAACATGCTGAGGAACATCATAGATGAAATGGATCAGGATAAACGAATGAATGATATCATTGTGACAGGGCACCGAATTAAACCAAGATCCTATGCGAAAGCTGTGAATAATGAAGGTGAACCAGATTAAATGGATATGGTCTCAGCAGAACAGCAAGTGGTCAACTTTCTGCAATCAAAAGAAATTGAAATTGACATTAATACCATCGAAACATGCATCCCACTGAACGGAAGAAACAACAACGCCACTCCAGTCGTGCTCGTGAAACCCGTAAACAGAAAATCTAAAATGGCATTGCTGAGACAGGGAAAGAAGCTGAAGGGAACAAATGTGTACATGAATGAGCATCTCACAAAACGTAATGCTGGAATCGCCAAGAAAGCACGCGACTTGACAAGGCAGGGAAAAATCCAGGGAACTTGGAGCGCCAACTGTAAAATCTACATCAAGCTGAATGGAAGTCCAGAAGCAAGAGTAATTGTTGTCCATGACATCAAGGACCTGGACAATTTTTAAAGTTTACACAGCTACCACAACAACGATGATAATGGACTCTGACAGAAAACAAGCACCTAAATTCAGCATCGGCACTACTATGTTCCAAGGGACGACTAAACAAGAGGACCTAGATTCAGGATTGCATCCACCTACACTTAGAGATTATTGAAACAACATCAAAGTTTGTTGAACAAGAAAATATGGAACTAAAAAAATCACAAAAACCAGGATTTGGAAAATGATATAGATCCAGATACAAATTTTTTCTCCCACATCAATAATAGTTGTTTTTATTATACAGATGATCAATATAATAGCAACACTGAATGTGATAACAAATTGTCAATTATTCATTTTAATAGTAGAAGCTTGTATGCAAATTACAACAACATTAAGAACTTTTTGGAACACATCAACGAACCCTTCAAAGTGATTGCTGTCACAGAAACATGGATTGATGATAAAAAAGGAATAGATTTTGATCTGGAGGGATATGAACTAAACTACATCAACAGAACCAACAAAAATGGAGGAGTAGCTGTGTACGTGATGAAGAACCTGAACTACAAAGTGGTAAAAAACATGTCATTTGCCATGGATAATATCTTAGAATGTATAACCATTGAAACATGTCAGGAAAAAAGCAAAAACATATTCATCAGTTGTATATATAGATCACCTAAGTCAAGTATAGAAACATTTGAAGAATGGATCAAGGCAACTTACATGGACAATGGTCAAAGAATAATGTTCTTATGTGGTGACTTTAATATTGACTTATTGAACCCCAACAAGCAAAAGTCTATTGATACAATGTACAGCATCAGTCTATATCCTAAAATCACAAAGCCAAGCAGAATCACAGGACAATGTGCCACGCTTATTGATAATATTTTTACCAATGATTTTAATAATAACACTACAAGTGGTCTACTTATAAGCGACGTTAGTGATCATCTGCCAGTTTTTACAATATATGATGGAAACTACAAGAAGAACATGGAAGACAAAAGGACATTTCGAAGACTATGCACAGAGAAGAGGATGACTGCCTTCAAAATTGAGCTACAAAAGCAAGATTGGGACAATGTGTATAATGAAAAAGAGGTTGATGAACATTTCTTAAACAAGTTCATAATACTTTATGACAAACATTGTACATGGATACAACACAGTAACAAGCAGAGAAAGAATAATCAACCATGGATGACAAAAGGATTAAAAAATGCTTGTAAGAAGAAGAATACACTATATAGAAAATGTATAGCACAAAGAACTATAGAGGCAGAAATTAAGTACAAAAAGTATAAAAACAAGTTAAAAGACATACTACGATCATGTAGAAAAGAATATTACAGTGAATTATTGGACAGGAACAAAAATAATATGAGAGCAACATGGGGCATCCTCAATAGCATTATTAAAAATGGAACTAAGAGGGACTACCCTCAATACTTCTTAGATGAAAATAAAAAAAATGACAATATAAAGGAAGTAGTTGAAAGCTTCAATAATTATTTTGTAAATATTGGACCAAAATTGGAAGAAAGGATTCCAGACCCAGTTCCAATTGAGGACTATAATGATACCATAGAGCGAAATCCCAACTCCATGTTCCTCAGTAATGTGACACAGGAGGAAATAGTTACAATCGTGAAAAAATGTAAATCTAAGACTTCAACTGATTGTAACGGAATTGATATGGAAACGATAAAAAAGGTTATTGAAGAGATCTCAGGACCATTAATGTCTATTAGTAACCTATCATTTCAAACAGGTACATTTCCAAACAAAATGAAAATAGCTAAAGTTGCACCAATTTATAAGACTGGAGACAAACATCAATTTACAAATTATAGACCTGTTTCTCTACTTCCACAATTTTCTAAAATCATTGAAAAACTGTTCAATAACAGATTAGAAAGTTTCATGAATAAAAATAGAATACTCGAAGAGAACCAATATGGATACAGAGCTAATGTTTCAACTTCAATGGCTTTAATTGAAATTACAGAAGAAATTACCAATGCAATAGATAGTAAAAAATGTGCGGCAGCGGTTTTTATGGATCTAACTAAAGCATTTCACACAATTAATCACAATATTTTAATCAAAAACTAGAACGATATGGCATCAGAGGGTTAGTCTTAAACTGGATAAGAAGTTATCTAACGAACAGGAAACAATATGTGAAGCTAGGCGAACACACGTCTACAACGCTAAATATATCCTGTGGTGTACCTCAGGGATCAATACTAGGACCTAAATTATTCAATCTCTATATAAATGACATTTGTAAAGTTACAAAAGATTTAAAGTTAGTATTATTTGCGGATGATACAACAGCGTTTTGTTCAGGAGAGAACACACAGGAGATAATACAAATAATAACAGAAGAAATTAACAAATTAAAAAGATGGTTTGACAAAAACAGACTATCGTTGAATCTTAGTAAAACTAAAATAATGCTATTTGGTAATAGTAGAAGAGAAAGTCAAACACAAATACAAATAGACGGAATAGAAATTGAAAGAGTAAATGAAACCAAATTTCTAGGTATAATGATTGATGATAAATTGAACTGGAAATCTCACGTAAAAAATATACAACATAAAGTAGCAAGAAACACGTCAATAATGAATAAAGCAAAACATGTTCTAGACAAAAAATCACTTCATAGTCTATACTGCTCAATAGTGTTACCATATCTGAGCTACTGTGTAGAAATATGGGGAAATAATTATAAAAGTACACTTCATTCATTAACGGTGTTACAAAAAAGATCAGTTAGAATAATACATAATGTTGGATATAGAGAACATACAAACCCTTTATTTATTGAATCAAAAATACTGAAATTCGACGACATAGTGAATTTGCAAACAGCTAAAATTATGCACAAAGCAAACTATAACCTGCTACCCAAGAATATACAACAATTCTTCTCAAAAAGAGGAGAAATATAATCTTAGAGAAAAACATAATTTAAAACATTTGTTTGCACGTACAACACTTAAGACCTTCAGTATATCAGTATGTGGAATTAAATTATGGAATGGATTAAGCAAAGCAATCAAACAATGTACTAATATGATACACTTCAAGAAACTCTTCAAACTTAAAGTGTTTACAAAGTACAAAGAAGAACCATGACAAACATTCTCAATTTATTTCATCCATCCATTCATTCATTCTTAAAGTAATCTTACTTATCTCATCATATGAAATATGACTTACTTCACCAATTATTATTAAATTCTTACTATTATTTATTTATTTATTTTTATTGTGATTACTTATGGAGTTTATTGTGAAAAAATTGTGAACAGGAAGTGAACAAAAAGTTTTGCAACTGTTATGTAAAGAAAAGGGGTAGGATTAAATAGGCTCTGCTTCTTCCTACTCCTTTTCGAACATGTTGAAAAGAAACTGGAAATTGTGATGTATCATGTTGTATGCTTGCATGTTCGAAATAAACTCAAACTCAAACTCAGTGAGAGCAGGCATTGTACAGTAAATGTTTTGTTTATAGTCTCTCAAGTCTGCCGGGATGAGTAGTCAGTGTTGAAGGAAAACATGAAATATTCTTATTTAAACAGGGATAGCAGGTCCATTCTATGTGTCATACTTGATAATTTCACGATATTGCCATATTTTTGCTGAAAGGATTTAGTAGAGAACATCGACGATAAAGTTCACAACTTTTGGTCGCTGATAAAAAAAAGCCTTGCCTGTACCGGAAGTAGCATGATGTCACAGGTTGTGGAGCACCTCACGTCTGCACATTGTTTACAATCATTCCCAGCAGCAACGAGAGCGATTCGGACCGAGAAAGCAACGATTACCCCATTAATTTGAGCGAGGATGAAAGATTCGTGGATGAGGAACGTGAGAGTGAAGGACCAGCGTGCAATGCAGGATCTATCTTTTTTCGCTCTGACCGTAACTTAGGTACAAGGGCTCATTGGATTCCACACTTTCTCCTTTTTCTATTGTGGATCACGGATTTGTATTTTAAACCACCTCGGATACTATATCCTCTTGAAAATGAGAGTCGAGAACGCGAAATGGACATTCACAGTGACTTTTATCTCCACGACAGTACGTCGGCGAAACACTTTAGCTACAGAGCTAACGTGATAGCATCGTGCTTAACTGCTGATAGAAACAGAAGAAATAAGCCCCTGACTGGAAGGATAGACAGAAGATCAACAATACTACTATTACTTCTACTATCAGGTGACACCGAACTAAACCCTGGACGTGTAACCACATGGTTAATGCTGTCCCGCCTGGCGAAGCCTAGCTATGCTGTTGCTAACGACGCCATTGAAGCTAACTTAGCTACGGGACCTCGACAGAGCTATGCTAAAAACATTAGCTCTCCACCTACGCCAGCCCTCATCTGCTCATCACCACTTGTGCTCATCTGCGTTCCAGCGATCGACGGAGGACTTCATCATCGGTGCGGTCGGCGGCTAGCGCGTCTGCTATCCAACTCAAAGTCCTCCTGGTTGTGTTGCTGTAGCCAGCCGCTAATACACCGATCCCACCTACAGCTTTCTTCTTTGCTGTCTTCATTGTTCATTAAACAAATTGCAAAAGATTCACCAACACAGATGTCCAGAATACTGTGGAATTTTGCGATGAAAACAGACGCTGTTTGTATTGGGACACAATGGTGTGCCAATACTTCCGCACAATCCGTGACGTCACGCGCAAACGTCATCATACAGAGACGTTTTCAGCCGGATATTTCCCGGGAAATTTAAAATTGCACTTTATAAGTTAACCCGGCCGTATTGGCATGTGTTGCAATGTTAAGATTTCATCATTGATATATAAACTATCAGACTGCGTGGTCGGTAGTAGTGGGTTTCAGTAGGTCTTTAAGAATGTCTTTGTTTTACTACACTACACATACACTAACAGCTAGAGGTGGGAATCTTTGGTTACCTCACGATTCGATTACGATTCAGGAGCTACAATTCGATTATTTTTGCATCTTTAATTAATGTATATTGATGCAGTTTTACATTTCATTTCACTAAATAAGCGTTTATCATTTGCAAATTTAAGAAAATAATTTATTTGGAATAAAAACAGTAAATTAAATACCACATCTATTAAATTAATGAAAATGTGTGCAAAACTAGACCATGAGTGCCCAATAATAAAAGAGCTGGTCAGATCTCTTGGTGAGGCGGCTCTCTGCAGTCAGACACATTTTAGAACTGTCTGCATTACTTTATTTACTATAAATAAATCGAATATTGACGCTTAATCGATTTTATAATCGCCCATGCCCGAATTGCGATGCATCTAAAAATCAATTATTTCCCCCACCTCTACTAACAGCATGTATGAAAAATCTTGATGGAGGTGTTTTGATGTTATAGAGCGCTTCATATGCGGAATAGAATGCCTCCCAAAGGCTTCATTGTTAGCAGACTTATTTACGAGTTGGAATGCATAAAAAAAGACAAACTTGTGTTCTTGCCTCACATAAGGATTGTGAATGATAGGAAAAATTACATTCTTTTTAATACCCATGAAACTCTAGCAATATAAGGAAGTGTTCAGTGCTGTGCATCACTAACCTGTGCAGGTGTGTCCCCCTCATTTATGGGCTGCCCATCAAACCGAAATCTTATTTGGCGAATCGACAGTCCCTGTAAAGGAGACAGAAAATTGCGTGACACCACAATTGGACATTTTATAGCAAAAACCAGTCAATGGGCTTACCTGTCGTTCACAGTATGCCTTCATGAGTTTGTGGAGTGCAGTATGCCTTTTGATTTTGAACTGTACCACTGAGCCATCTTGACCTGCTACCTTCAGATTAATGTGGTCGTTCTCCGTTTTTACTCCTTCCTGCACACAAAGGTCATCAACTACAATAACAGTAACACAGCACAGATTATACATATTAACAATCATACACATACACACACAAAAAGAAAAAGAAAGACCGAAAAAGGAATAGGCTGAAGCAAAGGCTTTTATTTGCCTATCCTATACATTCACAGAAAATTACATTGCCTGGAACATCAAAGTTAAAAAAAAACAACAATGAGATGAAAGTAATCGTTGCTATATTTTAAAATGTTTCATTATTTCATCTTTCAAGGCTTTCTTAAACCTTAACAAAGAACTACATGTCTTCAACTCATCACTGAGCTTGTTCCACCATTTAACTCCTAAAACTGAAATACATTTGTCTTTTATATTCATTCTTACTTTACATATTTCAAAAATCAATATCCCCATAAATTATAGTTTTCTCCTCTTAATTGAAATAACCTACGAATACAAGCTGGAAGGCTGTTGTTCTTTACTCGAAACATAATTTCCATTGTTTTTAAAAACACAATATCTGAAAATGTTAACACATTAGAACTTATGAATAATGTTGGTAGGTTCATAGTGGCACACTGTGTATTATTCTAATTACCCTTTTTTGAAGTTTATTTATTGAGTCTGTTTGTTTTATAAACATTTCCCCAAACTTCAACATATGTTATATATGGAAAAATAAAAGAATATAACATATGCAGACATTTATTCAGCATGTGTCTTACTTTATAAAGAATAGCAATGGAATTGGATATTGTTCCCTTTATATATTCAATATGCAGTTTGCAACATAATTTATGATCAATTATTATTCAAAAATTTAGTTTCATACTCAATTTAATTTAAATTTTGCTTCACAATTTGTCCTTGCACCACTAAACACCATACATTTTGTTTTCTTATCATTTAATGACAACTTCCATCCATCCATTTCCTACCGCTTGTCCCTTTTTTGACAACTTAACATACATTTTGTTTTCTTATCATTTAATGACAACTTCCATCCATCCATTTTCTACCGCTTGTCCCTTTTTGGACAACATACACTTTGTTTTCTTATCATTTAATTTCAACTTCCATCCATCCATTTTCTACCGCTTGTCCCTTTTTTGACAACTTCACATACATTTTGTTTTCTTATCATTTAATGACAACTTCCATCCATCCATTTTCTACCGCTTGTCCCTTTTTGGACAACATACACTTTGTTTTCTTATCATTTAATTTCAACTTCCATCCATCCATTTTCTACCGCTTGTCCCTTTTTTGACAACTTCACATACATTTTGTTTTCTTATCATTTAATGACAACTTCCATCCATCCATTTCCTACCGCTTGTCCCTTTTTTGACAACATACATTGTTTTCTTATCATTTAATGACAACTTCCATCCATCCATTTCTACCACTCGTCCCTTTCTTGACAACTTAACATACATTTTGTTTTCTTATCATTTAATGATAACTTCCATCCATCCATTTCCTACCGCTTGTCCCTTTTTGGACTACTTAAAACATACATTTTGTTTTCTTATCATTTAATGACAACTTCCATCCTTCCATTTTCTACCGCTTGTCCCTTTGACAACTTAACATACATTTTGTTCTTATCATTTAAATGACAACCTCCATCCATCAATCTTCTACCGCTTGTCCCTTTTTTGACAAAATACATTTTGTTTTCTTATTATTTAATGACAACTTCCATCTATCCATTTCCTACCGCTTGTCCCTTTTTAGACAACCTAACATACATTTTGTTTTCTTATCATTTAATGACAACTTCCATCCATCCATTTCCTACCGCTTGTCCCTTTTTTGACAACAGACATTGTTTTCTTATCACTTAATGACAACTTCCATCCATCCATTTTCTACCACTTGTCCCTTTTTTGACAACTTAACATACATTTTGTTTTCTTATCATTTAATGATAACTTCCATCCATCCATTTTCTACCGCTTGTCCCTTTTTGGACTACTTAAAACATACATTTTGTTTTCTTATCATTTAATGACAACTTCCATCCTTCCATTTTCTACCGCTTGTCCCTTTTTAGACAACTTAACATACACACAGTCCAGTCCAGGATAAGAATAGACTGCAGCGCATCGTACGTGCTGCTGAGAAGGCGATTGGCTGCAAGCTCCCATCCCTCCAGGACTTGTTCTCCTCCAGGACCAGGAGGTGTGTGGGTCGGATCACAGCTGACTCTTCTCACCCTGGACACACACTATTCTCCCCTCTCCCCTCAGGCAGGAGACTACGCTCCATCCAGACCCACACCTCCCGCCACCTGAACAGTTTTTCCCCCTCGGCCATCAGGCAAATGAACAATAACTCCTAACAGCAGCTCCTTGAATTCCTTGAATCCCTTCTAAGTCTATCTGATAGCTCAGTCACAGCTCTTTTTATTACCAAATATGTGTTCTATGTGTTTTATGTCGCACGTTTGCACCAAGAAAAATTCCTAGTTTGTGAACCCGTTCTCAAACAATGGCAATAAAACGATTCTGATTTTGTTTTCTTATCATTTAATGATAACTTCCATCCATCCATTTTCTACCACTTGTCCCTTTTTTGACAACATACATTTTGTTTTCTTATCATTTAATGAAACCTTCCATCCATCCATTTGCTACCGCTTGTCCCTTTTTGTACTACTTAAAACATACATTTTGTTTTATCATTTAATGACAACTTCCATCCATCCATTTTCTACCACTTGTCCCTTTTTTGACAACTTAACATACATTTAGTTTTCTTACCATTTAATGACAACTTCCATCCATCCATTTTCTACCGCTTGTCCCTTTTTTGACAACATACATTTTGTTTTCTTACCATTTAATGACAACTTCCATCCATCCATTTTCTACCGCTTGTCCCCTTTTTGACAACATACATTTTGTTTTCTTATCATTTACTGACAACTTCCATCCATCCATTTTCTACCGCTTGTCCCTTTTTTGACAACATACACTTTGTTTTCTTATCATTTAATGACAACTTCCATCCATCCATTTGCTACTGCTTGTCCCTTTTTGGACAACATACATTTTGTTTTCTTATCATTTACTGACAACTTCCATCCATCCATTTTCTACCGCTTGTCCCTTTTTTGACAACATACATTTTGTTTTCTTATCATTTAATAACAACTTCCATCCATCCATTTGCTACCGCTTGTCCCTTTTTGGACTACTTAACATACATTTTGTTTTCTTATCATTTATTGACAACTTCCATCCATCCATTTCCTACCGCTTGTCCCTTTTTTGACAACTTAACATACATTTTGTTTTCTTATCATTTATTGACAACTTCCATCCATCCATCCATCCATCCATTTTCTACCGCTTGTCCCTTTTTTGACAAAATACATTTTGTTTTCTTATCATTTAATAACAACTTCCATCCATCCATTTGCTACCGCTTGTCCCTCTTTGGACTACTTAAAACATACATTTTGTTTTCTTATCATTTAATGACAACTTCCATCCATCCATTTCCTACCGCTTGTCCCTTTTTTGACAACTTAACATACATTTTGTTTTCTTATCATTTATTGACAACTTCCATCCATCCATTTCCTACCGCTTGTCCCTTTTTTGACAACTTAACATACATTTTGTTTTCTTATCATTTATTGACAACTTCCATCCATCCATTTCCTACCGCTTGTCCCTTTTTTGACAACATACATTTTGTTTTCTTATCATTTAATGACAACTTCCATCCATCCATTTTCTACCGCTTGTCCCTTTTTTGACAACTTAACATACATTTTGTTTTCTTATCATTTAATGACAACTTCCATCCATCCATTTTCTACCGCTTGTCCCTTTTTTGACAACTTAACATACATTTAGTTTTCTTATCTTTTAATGACAACTTCCATCCATCCATTTTCTACCGCTTGTCCCTTTTTTGACAACTTAACATACATTTAGTTTTCTTATCTTTTAATGACAACTTCCATCCATCCATTTCCTACCGCTTGTCCCTTTTTTGACAACTTAACATACATTTTGTTTTCTTATCATTTGACAACTTCCATCCATCCATTTTCTACCGCTTGTCCCTTTTTTTGACAACTTAACATACATTTTGTTTTCTTATCATTTAATGACAACTTCCATCCATCCATTTCCTACCGCTTGTCCCTTTTTTGACAACATACATCCATCCATTTCCTACCGCTTGTCCCTTTTTTGACAACATACATTTTGTTTTATCATTTAATGCCTACTTCCATCCATCCTTTTCGTACCTCTTGTACCTTTTTTGACAACATACATTTTGTTTTCTTATCATTTAATGACAACTTCCATCCATCCATTTTTCTACCGCTTGTCCCTTTTTTGACAACTTAACATACATTTTGTTTTCTTATCATTTAATGACAACTTCCATCCATCCATTTCCTACCGCTTGTCCCCTTATTGACAACTTAACATACATTTTGTTTTCTTATCATTTAATGACAACTTCCATCCATCCATTTTCTACCGCCTGTCCCTTTTTAGAAAACTTATTATCAAACCATTTTTAATTTTAGCTGAAGCAACTCAACCTCTATTATCCTCAACACTTCCTTCAAGTCTTCTCCTGAACAATATACACTTACACCAAACAAATGCATTAAAAAAGGGGGAGGTTGTGTGTGTGTTTTGGCCTGCTATGCTAACCATTGTACGTTAGCCTAGCATGCTAGCCTACGACCAAAGTGGCGCAGAAAGCCACAATGGCGCAAAAAAGAAAGCCACAGAACTTCCCACCAGACAAAAAAGGCAGGCGATTATTTTCCAGCATCCACTCGACATGGCACGTTGTCTAAACCGACGTGACTAATGTGCGGAAGAAAACCGGCACATTTTCACCACCTTTGTTTTAGCTCCATTTTTCGCGCACAAATGCGCCATTCTAAACCTGGAAGCGGCGCTAGCCATCGAGCTAACTTAGCGGCCTAGCCGTTTTAGCGCGGGACTCCCCGTCTTTATTCACCCGGCGCGGGAAAAAGTACTAACCTTTGGCTTTTCGTCCGACATGCTGCTCTTGTTTATGTTTTTTTAGCGGTTACAATGTGTCAGTAACGAAGAGGAGACCGACTGCTAACCAGCCGCGGCAAACCGTCCCTTCCGACTCTTTCGTGCGGGTGCAGGCGCGCGCACTGAAATTTAAACTGTAATTCGAGCAAAAGGGGTCACGTGATCCACTCTTCTGGGCGGGCCTCTGACCCGGGAACGCGCGAAGGGGTAATTTGCGCGTCCACGACAGCCCCTTTGCGCGTCCACGAGACAGCTGGGAGCCATTGATTGAATTCGGGTCCGTAATATGATACCTGAAGTTATAGATGCATGTTTTGAAATAAATTGTTCAATGATGGATTTAGTGCAAAATAACAATTTCAACAGAATAAAATAAACATATTATTTTAAATATACTCTCTTAACAGAATGAATGTGAATATTTTAAACCAGGGGTGCCCACACTTTTTCTGCAGGAGAGCTACTTTTCAATTGATCAAGTCGTGGGGATCTACCTCATTCATATATATAATTTATAATTTCTTATTTATGAAAGATATGTTTTTGTTAACAAGTTAAAGGTGTTTAATGATAATGCAAGCATGTTTAACACATATAGTTAATATTGTTAATAAATTAAAGGTGTTTAATGATAATACAAGCATGTTTAATACATATAGTTAATATTGTTACCAAGTTAAAGGTGTTTAATGATAATACAAGAATGTTTAGCACATATAGTTAATATTGTTAACAAGTTAAAGATTTTTAAAGATAATAAAAGCATGTTAAATAAATAAATAATGTTTAAAATATAGTTAATATTGTTAATAAGTTAAAGGTGTTTAAAGATAATACAAGCATGTTTAACACAAATAGTTAATATTGTTAACAAGTTTAAGGTGTTTAATGATAATACAAGCGTGTTTAACACATATAGTTAATATTGTTTACAAGTTAAAGGTGTTTAAAGATAATACAAGCATGTTTAACACATAAAGTTAATATTGTTAACAAGTTAAAGGTGTTTAAAGATAATGCAAGCATGTTTAACACATATAGATTCCTTTCTTTCATGAAGACAAGAATATAAGTTGGTGTATTACCTGATTCTGATGACTTGCTTTGATAGGAATCAGACAGTGGTACTGATAACGTCCGCATTTTCAAATGGAGGAGAAAAAAAGTCCTCCTTTCTGTCCAATACCACATGAAAGTGGTTGGTTTTTGGCATCTTATTTGTCCAGCTTCCGTACTCCTTTGTATACACTTTACAAGAAATACATTGGCGGCAAACTCCGTAGCTTGCTAGCTTGTGCACGCCAGCTTTCTGAGACTCTTATTTTGTTAGCGCAGGCAGGATAGAGCAGCGCTTTTATTGTGCAACTGTGCGGTCGGTCTTTGGAGTTTGGACGACAGGTACGGCGCCAGAGTCTGTTGAAATAAAAAGTGTTTCTCGCCTTCCTGTCGGTAATTTTTTCTTAATAATGAGCTGGCAGCAGCCAGCGTCATCTCAGAAGACCCTCGGGTGCCGTGAATGTCAATCAAGTGACGAAAGTGACGTCATTGTGAAGATTTATGATCGCTCATTTTTAGGACTATTTTTTTTAATGCCTGGCTGGCGATTGACTGACACACCCTCCGCGATCAACCGGTAGCTCGCGATCTACGTAATGGGCACCCCTGTCTTAAACAGACCTTTTTGTCCTGCTTAAATGGTAAATGGGTTATACTTGTATAGCGCTTTTCTACCCTCAAGGTACTCAAAGCGCTTTGACACTATTTCCACATTCACACATTCTTTCACCATTTCAGTGGCCTAGTGGTTAGAGCAGGGGTAGGGAACCTATGGCTCTAGAGCAGTGGTTCTTAACCTGGGTTCGATCGAACCCTAGGGGTTCGGTGAGTCGGGCTCAGGGGTTCGGCGGAGGTCAAGACACACCCGACTCATCGTGTAAATAAAAACTTCTCCCTATCGGCGTATTACGGATACGGCAACATTTGACTGATTTGCAGTTGTGTAAAAAACATAAACAAGAGCAGCATGTCGAGTTTATGCGCTGTGTTGGTTTTGTTCTTTGAACAAGGTGATGTTCATGCACGGTTCATTTTGTGCACCAGTAATAAAACATGGTAACACTTTAGTATGGGGAACATATTCACCATTAATTAGTTGCTTATTAACATGCAAATTAGTAACATATTGGCTCTTAACTAGTCATTATTAAGTACTTATTAATTAACCCTCTAACCCTAACCAAATAACTCTAAATTAAGTCTTTGTTACTTAGAATATACCATACCATACCAACTTTATTTATAAAGCCCTTTAAAAACAAGCACCGTTGAAAAACAAAGGGCTGTACACCACAAAGAAATAGAGGCAAAGGACAGACTAAAAAATAACATTTAAAACAGAAATAAAAATACACATTTAAAAGCAAATATAAATTACCCTAAGAACAGTTTGTTAGATAAAAAACAGTTTAAAAGTTAAAAACAGTTCAAAAAGTTAAAAGCTAAAAACAGTTTAAAGTCTCATGCTGGGTTAAAAGCCAGTGAATAAAAATAGGTCTTAAAGGCCTACTGAAACCCACTACTACCGACCACGCAGTCTGATGGTTTATATATCAATGATGAAATCTTAACATTGCAACACATGCCAAAACGGCCGGGTTAAATTAGTAAAGTGCAATTTTAAATTTCCCGCGAAATATTCTACTGAAAACGTCTCGGTATGATGACGTTTGCGCGTGACGTCACGGATTGTGCGGACATATTGGGACACCATTGTGGCCAGCTAGTAAGTCGTCTGTTTTCATCGCAAAATTCCACAGTATTCTGGACATCTGTGTTGGTGAATCTTTTGCAATTTGTTTAATGAACAATGAAGACAGCAAAGAAGAAATTTGTAGGTGGGAAGCGGTGTATTAGCGGCCGGCTGCAGCAACACAACCAGGAGGACTTTGAGTTGGATAGCAGACGCGCTACCGTGAGTACGCAGCTTTGGCTTCCAAACATTTGATCGCTTACCCGTACGTGCGTGCCGCTATGTGCATGTCACGTACGTAACTTTGGGGAAATATATGTGCTGTATGAACTTTACGGAGGTGAACGGTACTTTGGGCTGTGGGATTGAGTGTGTTGTGCGGGTGTTTGATTTGTATTGGTGGGTTGTATGGACGGGAGGGGGGAGGTGTTTGTTATGCGGATTAATTTGTGTCATATTAAATATAAGCCTGGTTGTGTTGTGGCTAATAGAGTATATATATGTCTTGTGTTTATTTACTGTTTTAGTCATTCCCAGCTGAATATCAGGTCCCACCCGCCTCTCACAGCATCTTCCCTATCTGAATCGCTTCCACTGCCCTCTAATCCTTTACTCTCACTTTCCTCATCCACGAATCTTTCATCCTCGCTCAAATTAATGGGGTAATCGTCGCTTTCTCGGTCCGAATCGCTCTCGCTGGTGGTGGCCGTGATTGTAAACAATGTGCAGATGTGAGGAGCTCCACAACCTGTGACGTCACGCTACAGGCAAGGCTTTTTTATCAGCGACCAAAAGTTGCGAACTTTATCGTCGATGTTCTCTGCTAAATCCTTTCAGCAAAAATATGGCAATATCGCGAAATGATCAAGTACGACACATAGAATGGACCTGCTATCCCCGTTTAAATACGAACATTTCATTTCAGTAGGCCTTTAAGAAGGGTCTTAAAAATAGCCAAAGAAGGGGCCTGTCTCACATGGAGAGGGAGATCGTTCCAGAGTTTGGGACCCGCAACAGAGAAGGCTCTGTCCCCTCTGAGCTTGCGCTTTGTTTTGGGTACCTCCAGGATCAGCTGATCAGCTGACCTGAGGGACCGGGTGGGGGCATAGAGATGGAGCAGCTCAGAGAGGTACGGTGGGGCAAGACCACGTAATGATTTAAAAACGAGTAAGATCATTTTAAAATGGACTCTAAAAGACACAGGCAGCCAGTGAAGGGAGGCTAAAACAGGAGTAATGTGCTCTCTTTTTCTTGTGTTTGTTAAAAGTCGAGCAGCTGCATTTTGGACCAGCTGCAGACGTGAGAGGGAGGACTGACTAAATCCAAAATACAAAGAGTTACAGTAATCCAGCCGAGATGTGATAAAGGCATGGATTACTGTCTCTAACTGTTGCCTAGAAAGAAGGTTTTTAACCTTGGCCAGCTGACGTAAATAAAAAAAAAGCTGGCTTACATTGTGCCAATCTGACGGTCCAATTTAAAATCACTGTCAATACGAAAGCCCAGGTTGGTGATCATGGGCTTAACGTGCAAAGCCAAGGGGCCAAAGTCAACAGGGGGGAGCTCACAGGTACCACTAGGTCCAAACACTATTACTTCTGTCTTCTTTTCATTGAAATTTAAGAAGTTTAGGGCCATCCAGGCCTTGGTATCATCAAGACATATGTTCTCCTAGTGTCCAAAAAACTCTAAATTAAGTCTTTGTTACTTAGAATATTTTCCCCATACTAAAGTGTTACCAAAAACACATAACTTTGTCTTGAATTTGAAAAGAAACAACGTTTTGGTTTTCACTAAAGAAGGGTTCGGTGAATGCGCATATGAAACTGGTGGGGTTCGGTACCTCCAACAAGGTTAAGAACCACTGCTCTCGAGCCAGATCTGGCTCTCAGATAAATCTTAGCTGACATTGCTTAACACGATAAGTAATAAATAATTCAGCTGGTAATCAAAGTGTTAAAAATAACGTACAAAATATAAAACATTCTCATGCATTTTAATCCATCCATCCGTTTCCTACCACACCTGTTCAAGAAGTCACATTAATGGTAAGAAGTATTTTATTTCTTATTGGCTAGCTTCAGAATAACAATGTCATTAAAAAGAATAAGAGACTTATTATACCCTAAAAACACACTTAGTTGTATTCAGTGTTAAAAAATATTATATGGCTCTCACGGAAATACATTTTAAAATATTTGACTTCCATGGCTCTCAGCCAAAAAGGTTCCCGACCCCTGGGTTGGAGTGTCCGCCCTGAGATCGGTAGGTTGTGAGTTCAAACCCCGGCCGAGTCATACCAAAGACTATAAAAATGGGACCCATTACCTCCCTGCTTGGCACTCAACATTAAGGGTTGGAATTGGGGGTTAAATCACCAAAAATGATTCCCGGGCGCAGCCACCACTGCTGCTCACTGCTCCCCTCACCTCCCAGGGGGTGATCAAGGGTGATGGGTCAAATGCAGAGAATAATTTCGCCACACCTAGTGTGTGTGTGACAATCATTGGTACTTTAACTTTAACTTAAACAGACCTTTTTGTCCTGCTTAAATGGTAAATGGGTTATACTTGTATAGCGCTTTTCTACCTTCAAGGTACTCAAAGCGCTTTGACACTATTTCCACATCCACCCATGAATTAATTAACGTGGACCCCGACTTAAACAAGTTGAAAAACTTAGTTTTAGTGGTCAATTGTACGGAATATGTACTGTACTGTGCAATCTACTAATAAAAGTTTCAATCAATCACCCATCAGGAGAAAGGGTGAAGTGTCTTGCTCGATTTGAAGTTGCACAAAGAAGGGTAAGTTTTGAATGTAAGATAACGTTTATTGGCTAAGTAACATGACTTTTATTTGCTGTGTAGTTAAATCAGTGAGGCTGTAAACTCACTGCTAACGTTATAACCTTAGACATCTTATAAGGGTACACAGCATCGAGCGCTACTGCCTACTGGCGCAGACGAGACGCGGGGCCGCCATCTTGGAGTGGTGATCCGCTCCACTCAGTGCAATTCATTTGGCAGGAGCAATGAACTGTCAACGCATTTAATTCATTTTACCTCACTGAATACCACTCATTTTCACGCGCTTTTTTGTCATACGTGTAGCTATGATAACGGACACATGTTTTATTATTCATAGTTTGCTTAACAGTAATAGAATATTCTTATACGCTATAAGTGACCAGACGTCCGAGATTAAAACTGGGAATATAATCCCAGAGAAGGGGGGAAAAAACGGTCAGCTATTTTTAAATTGAAGAAACAATATGATTACGTTATATATACATGCTACATAAACAATGTATGAATACATTAGATATCTATATATCTTATAGACCGTATCTCTGTTGCTGCAGCAGCAGAGAGTTTATTCTGTCGTGACACTTTGTATTGATATTTTGTATTACATTCTTCCCTTAAATGATCATGTTTACAGTGATTGTTATATATGTATTTTTTATGTATGTCGCTTTGGATAAAAGCGTCTGCCAAATACTTAAACATATATAAACACCTGAAAGTCTTTATATCAGCTAAAACCACCAATCTCTTTCACTGGATTCAGAATAAAACCAAATTCTGTTTTACCCAACAATGTTAGTATTTGAATATTGTTACTTGAAGACTTATTCCTGGTTACAATTATACTGTTAAGAAAGTATTGTCTTATATTTTGCCTAAAATGAGAATGCATTATAATCAATGGCGGCTGGTGAATTTTGTTTTAGGTGGGGCAGAAAGTTTGTAAACCAAACCCCTGTAGGGGCGTCATCCTCCCCCAGAAGATTTATTTGTGATTTTCACGTACAAATATTGAAGATCGTTGCTCCTTCTCAACTCTGTGGTAATGTTATTTTCATAAAATACAACCAATAGTACATTAATGTTAAATCTTACTTGTGAAAAGTAATCCCCCGATTCCTATTTTCAACAGTCCGCTCATTTGAGCAGGAAAACGCTGAACACCAGCCCGGCATCTTTGTTTTCTACCTGTCAACTGTCAGTTTAGGCTGCTCGCCGGCTCCTCATCACCACTTCAAGATGCAAATTGCTCGCGTCACAGCAACCAATATTGCGTCTACATATAAGATGTTTATGGTTATAACGTCATTTCAAACACGGCAATATGTTGCGTCCACTGCAGTTTGCTACCTTATTCATACTTTTTGTCAAGTGATTTTTTAAGCAGGGTTGCATGAGGTACCTATACATAACGTTACGTTAGTCAATGTATCACACACAGTAACATAACGTTAGACGGCGGTCAGCAGCACCGCGTATTTTAGCCACCTACAAAAAGACAAACATAGTCAAATAAAGGTCAGTTAAAATATATACCATATTAAGAATATGTGTACATATTGCATAGGGCCCTGACATCTAAAAAGTACAACTCTGTTCATTGTTATGTTCATGTATTTGTTATGTTTTTCATGTGTACGCACACATCAACACACATACAGTATGAGATGAGATCAATGAGATAAGGTAAGAACAGAATAGAAACTGCTGTGGAACTAGTTACAATGCAATATGCCATGGAAATACAATGTTAACACTTTTGTACAAATAAGTACAGTTGCACTTGTTTTTGCAAATTGGTTTATTCTGTAAAGGAATGAGTTAAATGTTTAAAATTGTTTAAACTATTAAAATGACTGGTTAATAGTGCTATTATGAATTGCAATGTCAGTACTATTTTCTTTCCTGCTATTTCAAATGCACTTGTTTTAATAAATAAATACAGCGGTTTAAAAGCATACACAATCTGTGTAAAAATATTAGTCTGTGGTCAAAAGGACTTGAAAGGACTCGAAACTCAAAATGCAGGACTTGTGACTTGACTTGAGACTTTCCAGTCTTGACTTTGGACTTGACTCGGGACTTGCCTGTCTTGACTCGGGACTTGACTCGAGACTTGAGGGCAAAGACTTGAGACTTACTTGTGACTTGCAAAGCAATGACTTGGTCCCACCTCTGGCAATAAGAAACATGTGTTTAATGTACCCTAAGATTTTTTTGTTAAAATAAAGCCAATAATGCGAACTTGTGGTCCCCTTTAATTAGAAAAGTATCGAAATACATTTTGGTACCGGTACCAAAATATTGGTATCGGGACAACACTAGTACATGGACATGCATTCTCTGCTGTTGCCATTTGTAATACAAAGTAGCACTTATGTCAGTAAACTCGCTATGGAAACACTAAAAACGACAACAAAGATGGCAAGAATACTCTGTTGGAGTGTAGACACGTAAATAAGACCGCCCGCAAAACGGCGCATCCTGAAGAGACGGTCAGAAGGCGGCTTCAAGATGGTCTGTAAAACAAAATCTATGCAACATTTCGACCAAAGAACCACCATTACATTTTTCTGGGTGTTGTTGATAAATGGCTTTCGCTTTGCACAGTAGAGTTTTAACTTGCACTTACAGATGTAGCGACGAATTGTAGTTACTGACAGTGGTTTTCTGAAGTGTTCCTGAGCCCATGTGGTGATATCCTTTACACACCGATGTCGCTTTTTGATGCAGTACCACCTGGGGGATCGAAGGTCCGCAATATCATCGCTTACATGCAGTGATTTCTCCAGATTCTCCGAACCTTTTGATGATATTACGGACCATAGATGGGGAAATCCCTAAATTCCTTGCAATAGCTCGTTGAGAAATATTGTTCTTAAACTGTTTGACAATTTACTCACGCATTTGTTGACAAAGTGGTGACCCTCGCCTCATTCTTGTTTGTGAATGACTGAGCATTTCATGGAAGCTGCTTTTATACCCAATCATGGCACCCACCTGTTCCCAATTAGCCTGTTCACCTGTGGGATGTTCCAAATAAGTGTTTGATGAGCCTTCCTCAACTTTTTCAGTCTTTTTTGCCACTTGTGCCAGCTTTTTTGAAACATGTTGCAGGCATCAAATTCCAAACGAGCTAATATTTGCAAAAAATAACAAAAGTTTTCAAGTTGGAACATTAAGTATCTTGTCTTTGCAGTCTATTCAATTGAATATAAATTGAAAAGGATTTGCAAATCATTTCATTCTGTTTTTATTGACCATTTACACAACGTGCCAACTTCAGTTTTTTTGGGTTTGTAGATAAATGGATGATAGGTTCGATAGTGTGTATATATTTGTGGGGGGTTCTCCCCATTATAGATTACATGTGCTACTGTCAGGAGGTTTAATCTGGCTTCATAGAAATAGCACGTTTTGGGCCATCAAGTCAAAAATAAAAATAAATAGGAGGAAAAGTCTTCATCGATGAGCAAATAATACCATTTACTGTCATGTCAGGCAATTTCAAGCAGGCTTTACCAGGCGGTCCGATGTTGGACTTTGAAGTACTTTATATCAAGGGAAGGATTAATTTGTAGTGTGAAGTGGGGCAGCAGGAGTTGTATGCGTGGTTGACACTGTTGCCACAGGACGTCACCTGTACTTTGACCGCTACTTCATATCAGTTAAGCTCATTGGTGAATCGCTGGCTAAGGTCCTTAGAACCATAAGACCAAATGAATGCCAAATGACAACAATTGAGAATAGAGACGGGGTAAACTCTGGAACACTCTGCCCCTCCATGTTCAAACTGCTTCCACAGTGGAGTGTTTTAAGTCTCATCTTAAGACCCACTTTTATTCTTTGGCTTTTAACACTACGTGAGTTGTGTGGTCTTCTGTCCTCTGTTGTCCTGTGTGTTTTTGATACATTTTGATGTCTATTTTACTGTTTTAATTGGTTTTACCCTTTAAAAATAGTTTTTAATCATATTTATTTTTTATATTGTCTCTGTATTGGTTTTCTATTCATTTATTCTTTGTTTTTATTCAGTCATTGGTGTAGCATAATATTGTTTTTAACATGGCTGTGCAGCACTTTGGAAACATTCTTGTTGTGTAAATGTGCTATATAAATAAAGTGGATTGGATTGGGAGGGGAGTATAAAAAGTCCTGAATTGTGTTCACAAATTGGTATGACGGCTTCTACTGTACTTGGGAAGATGTCTGCACCAGATGGTCCGAGAAAGACTTGCTGTCTTCAAGCAGTGCATGGGTGGTCTTTCTTTGCTGTTACCATCCTAAGTTCCTGGATTCCGTAGGTGGGAGACAGCATAGAGTTTAACCGACCAGTGAAAAACAGTTCATGGACTTTAGGAAGCATATGGAAAGTGACCTACCAAGAACCGGAACATGCTGGCAAAAATAAAGCAAAGGCGGAAATTTGAAATCAAACCGTGGAGGCATAGCAAAGATATTTATAAAACAATATTGCCTTCCTTTATATCTCCGGTAAACAAGCTGTTTTAAATTTGGAGACGGTTTTCCCAAGTGTGACGTCAGCTGATTAACTATATATGGCATGAATTGAGCCAAAGTGCATTGTAGTCTGATGCTGTAGTCAATCTACTTTTTCTCTATCCTCTTGTTGTGGGGCAGACTGGCTCGTACATGGTAAGGTTGTACGGTATACCGGTATTAGTTTAGTACCGCGATATTAATGAATCATATTCGGTACTATACCGCCTCTAAAAAGTACCAGTCCCCGACCCCACCGCACCCCCGTCGTCGTCACGTGGTGTCATTGTTGGTTTTACGAGCATTGGAGCATGTTCGGCAGCGCATAATCACAGAGTACTTACAAGCAGAAACAGTGTGTAGACAGAAAAGGGAGAACAAACGCATTTTGGCTTAAAAAACTAATGATAAAGGTGAAGTTATAACACTGAAACGCCCTCGGGAAGAGGTGCATTAAGACATGGCTAGCTAGCTAGCTAGCAGCTAGGCGCCACTTGTCTAAAACAGAATTTCACAACAAACATCTCTAAGAAAATATGGGGATAGGCAGATGTCAGAGAAAATCATGCAAAGACCAAGGTGGCAAGGACTAAACTCTCATCCAAAGATGTTTTTGCATTACAGAAAACTTCTTCCTGAAATTTCGTAGCTCAATGTTTCTCAAATAGGGGTCGAGACCACCTGAGGGTTTCATTGTGTCTTCACTCTACTATTCATGTTAGAACGATGCACAAGCAGCTACGATTTTTAAGAGCCATTTCCTTCAACGCACTTTCGTTTTTTCCCCTGACTTTATTACCTTTATGAACCAATTATTTGAGGACTCTATGACAGCTCTTTCCTATTTCTCTATTTGAACAACCGGAACACCCAAGAACAGAACAGCAATACGACATTTTCTGCTCAAACTCTACACTCACTCTCACTTGTTTTAATGCTACGCTCAACTGCTTGACCATCGTGTGAATTTAAGCCGCGAGGAACCAAAACGGATGTGAAGTCACAAGCAACCCAAAGAAGAAGTTTTTTTTAGTTGTCTCTCGGAAGTACATGCCAGAATCCATTTTGAAGAGCAAGCGTCATGGTTCACGACAGTGCTACACGTAATATTTCCGAACTATTCAGTGGAAAATAACATTGCACCGGCTGTGAAACGATGGAAATACTGTGAGTCATTAGATAAGAAGTCCCTTCGTCATTATAAGGAGCAAACTGCATTAATCGGATGCAAGGATCCGTACAAGATCGACAAGTCTGAGTGGAGCAGAGACCACGACATCTTCCCCGATGTCTAATACCCAGACTTTGTGAACTACTTATTACTTTTAAAGACTTTCAAGAATTATAACAGTCTACAAAGCTATGACGGCTCGGTTTGTGGTTGGGTTCTTGACATTTATGTGTATCTGTTTTGTGTATTGTGGGTCTTTCTGTGTGGAGTTTGCAAGTTCTCCACGTGACTGCGTGGGTTCCCTTCGGTACTCCGGCTTCCTCCCACTTCCAAAGACATGCAGTTTACAAGTGTATGTAAACTTTTGACCATGACTGTATAAATTGTTCTACAGGCCATTTTACCTAGCTGTTTTTAAAAGACTTAACAATACCAGTTAAAATGGTAACATGAGTCAAGTTTCAAGGGCATACTGCTGTATCTGCACCAAATATAGTCAAAGATCCTACTGTTATTGAAACAAACCATCATGCAAAAATTTAAAAAAGCATATCACATTTTTGGATCATTTAATTTTTTAACATGAGCAATTACAAAATGCGTTGGACCAACATTGTAAACAATTTCAATGTTTCAAACATTTAAAAACAGTTAGTTGCGGAATTGCAATCATTTTGCAAAACACGCTACATTTGTGTACTGTCATACTGACGTGCAGCAAACGACCTCGTTAGTAAAAGGCTGCGTAAACATGAGCAAGGTGGAAATATTGCATTTGATGTGGAGTGTGGTAAAGTACCAGTTAGCAATACTTTAATGCAATCAATGAATGTAAAATATATAACATTGTAGGAGCGCAAATACTGCAAACAGTCAAGTAACATCTTACTGACGTTTTTGGCAAACACTGTAAAATAGAATTTAAAGCTCACAATTTAGCTTACATGTACACAGGAATGTACTTGGTATTATGGCAACATTTGGACCAATCAGAGCTATGACAGTACATTCTCAAAAAGTGGCCTCCATTATTGTAGACACAATTCAATTTGCAGTCATCCACTTGATCAAACGCCTGCCCTCAAATAAATAGATGCATGCTACTTTCTGCAGTTGTGTAAATGGCCACTTTTTGAAAAATCACAGTACTTATTTCTTGTCATCAATGCGTGAGTAGGGATTATCCTTTGTAAGACCTGTAGAGGGGGGAAAAAAGGTAAAATTCAATGTATTCATATGCAGGTAGTAGCGAGTTCACACCAGTAGATGGCAGCCCAGGGCTCTTTGTTTCTGTTATCCTTGCATTTTTTTCTAAGTATATTGTTACATTTATAATGACGTAAAAATACTGTAAAATAGTGCCTCACCATATTTCTGCCTTATCTTATCATGCCTCAGCTGCATTTCCATTCTTCTGAATAAGCAAAAAGTGTGAAAAACAGGTCAAACTCTTGCATGTGTGCTTCTAAAAGATACACTAAATTGCCAAAAGTATTTGGCCACCTGCCTTGACTCACATATGAACTTTAAGTGCCATCCCATTCCTAACCCATAGGGTTCAATATGATGTCGGTCCACCTTTTGCAGCTATTACAGCTTCAGCTCTTCTGGGAAGGCTGTCCACAAGGTTGCGGAGTGTGTTTATAGGAATTTTCCACCATTCTTCCAAAAGCGCATTGGTGAGGTCACACACTGATGTTGGTCGAGAAGGCCTGGCTCTCAGTCTCCGTTCTAAATCATCCCAAAGGTGTTCTCTCGGGTTCAGGTCAGGACTCTGTGCAAGCCAGTCAAGTTCATCCACACCAGACTCTGTCATCCATGTCTTTATGCACTTTGCTTTGTGCACTGTCATGTTGGAAGAGGAAGGGGCCCGCTCCAAACAAGGTTGGGAGCATGGAATTGTCCAAAATGTTTTGGTATCCTGGATCATTCAAAGTTCCTTTCACTGGAACTAAGGGGCCAAGCCCAACTCCTGAAAACAACCCCACACCATAATTCCTCCTCCACCAAATTTCACACTCGGCACAATGCAGTCCGAAATGTAGCGTTCTCTTGGCAACCTCCAAACCCAGACTCGTCCATCAGATTGCCAGATGGAAAAGCGTGATTCATCACTCCAGAGAAGGCGTCTCCACTGCTCTAGAGTCCAGTGGCGACGTGCTTTACACCACTGCATCCCACGCTTTGCATTGGACTTGGTGATGTACGGCTTAGATGCAGCTGCTCGGCCATGGAAACCCATTCCGTGAAGCTCTCTGCGTACTGTACGTGGGCTAATTGGAATCGTCACATGAAGTTTGGAGCTCTGTATCAACTGACTGTGCAGAAAGTCGGCGACCTCTTTGCACTACGCGCTTCAGCATCCGCTGACCCCTCTCTGTCAGTTTACCACTTGGTGGCTGAGTTGATGTCGTTCCCAAACTCTTCCATTTTCTTACAATAAAGCCGAAAGTTGACTTTGGAATATTTAGGAGCAAGGAAATTTCATGACTGGATTTGTTGCACAGGTGGCATCCTATGACAGTTCCACGTTGGAAATCACTGAGCTCCTGAGAGCGGCCCATTCTTTCACAAATGTTTGTAGAAACAGTCTCCATGCCTAAGTGCTTGATTTTATACACCAAGTGATTCGGACACCTAATTCTCATCATTTGGATGGGTGGCCAAATACTTCTGGCAATATAGTGTATATATATCATTAAAAGGGACTGGTAACACTAATATGGTTACCTTTCTTTTTGACGGGAGTTCCTTGCATGGGTTTGTTGCGCTTCTCTAATATCATCATCATCGTCGTCGTCGTTTCTAAAACATAATAAAAATACTTGTTTATGTGTGGAGAACGTGAAAATAAACAAAAACTGCAAGGCAAGCGAAGCCGCAGTGAAATTGCTGTAGGACTTTGGAGACATCCGTATCAGCCTGGAACAATAATCAGCTATTGTGTTCCCTGCTCTGCCCCCCTCCCACCCCCCACGCCGACAGTCATGTGACTCCACGCTCACCTGGTTCTTCGACGCCTGCAGCAGCAGCACATGCAGCACGCCAACAAGGCGATGAGGAGGACACCAGCAATCACTGACAGTGTGATGATCAAAATCTGGAAGTTGACTACAAGCCAAAGGAAACTGAATCAAAAGTGTGTAAACCCTTCAGTGTGACTTGGTTGATCAACCTTAAGAGTTAAGAAGTATAATTTATTCAGAAGATGTAAAAGTAATAAAGATAATTAATATATGATGGCATGTTAGTGTTTTTGAAGAATTTGCTGCAAAAACGTGAATGCCTTACAAGTTTTTGAACTGAACTCACAAGCTCAAATGATGAAAAAGACAGTAAAATGTGTTAAAAAGGTAGTAAAAATGTGTTAAAAAGATAGTAAAGTGTATTTCACAGGCGAGTTTTTAGTGCATGATTTAGTTTGTTGCCCAGAAATGTAAATGTTGACACCATCTCCACACCATCCCCATATATCTCTAAAGCAGAGGTGTCAAACTCAAGGCCTGGGGGCCAGATCTGGCCCGCGATATCATTTTATCTGGCCCGCAAACACCTGGAAATGATGTGTCAATAAAGTACTTAATATTTTCTCACTAAATGTAAAAAAAAATTGTTTTCATTTTGACAGAAAAAATATATGTACTGCTTGAAATTGCATGCCTTTTAAACTTTAATAGTATCCATTATTGCAACAAATATTACAGTATATTAGCAAACTTTCCAAAAAAATGTTTGTCTAAATAAAAATAAATACTTAAATATCTGCTTAACTTATGGTTTTATAGCAAACTATCCATCACATTAATAAAAATGACAATACATTTTACGGTGTTCTTTACAGCATATTACTGTAAATTGAAGAAAACTACCATTTTTTTGCGTAAAAATTCGGTTGACCGAGCTGCTACATTTTTACTGTAAAATCTTTGTTTTTAACGGTCTATTACTGTAAATGGAAAGATGGTACATTTGTTTTTACGGTAGAAAAAAAGACAGTAAAATGTATTAAAAAGGTAGTAAAAATGTGTTAAAAAGATAGTAAATTGTATTTCACAGGCCAGTTTTTAGTGCATGATTTAGTTTGTTGCCCAGAAATGTAAATGTTGACACCATCTCCACACCACCCCAGTATATCTCTAAAGCAGAGGTGTCAAACTCAAGGCCTGGGGGCCAGATCTGTCCCGCGACATCATTTTATCTGGCCTGCAAACACCTGGAAATGATGTGTCAATAAAGTACTTAATATTTTCTCACTAAATGTAAAAAAAAATTTGTTTTCATTTTGACAGAAAAAATATATGTACTGCTTGAAATTGCATGCCTTTTAAACTTTAATAGTATCCATTATTGCAACAAATATTACAGTATATCAGCTAACTTTCCAAAAAATGTTTGTATAAATAAAAATAAATACCGGTACTTAAATATCTGCTTGACTTATGATTTTATAGCAAACTATCCATCCCATTAATAAAAATGACAATATTTTTACGGTGTTCGGTGTTCTTTACAGCATACTACTGTAAATTGAAGAAAACTACAATTTTTTTGCGTAAAAATTCTGTTGACTGATCTGCCATATTTTTACTGTAAAATCTTGTTTTTAACGGTCTATTACTGTAAATAGAAAGACGATACATTTGTTTTTACGGTAGAAAAAAAGACAGTAAAATGTATTAAAAAGGTAGTAAAAATGTGTTAAAAAGATAGTAAAGTGTATTTCACAGGCCAGTTTTTAGTGCATTATTTAGTTTGTTGCCCAGAAATGTAAATGTTGACACCATCTCCACACCATATCCGTATATCTCTAAAGCAGAGGTGTCAAACTCAAGGCCTGGGGACCAGATCTGGCCCACAACATCATTTTATCTGGCCCGCAAACACCTGGAAATGATGTGTCAATAAAGTACTTAATATTTTCTCACTAAATGTAATAATTTTTTTCATTTTGACAGAAAAAATATGTGTACTGCTTGAAATTGCATGCCTTTTAAACTTTAATAGTATCCATTATTGCAACAAATATTACAGTATATTAGCAAACTTTCCAAAAAATAAATAAAATTAAATACTTAAATATTTGCTTGGTTTTATAGCAAACTATCCGTCACATTAATAAAAATGACAATACATTTAAAGTTAAAGTACCAATGATTGCCACACACATTTTACGGTGTTCTTTACAGCATATTACTGTAAATTGAAGAAAACTACTATTTTTTTGCGTTAAAATTCTGTTGACTGAGCTGCCACATTTTTACTGTAAAATCTTTGTTTTTAACGGTGTATTAATGTAAATGGAAAGACGGTATATTTGTTTTTACGGTAGAAAAACTGGCAGCTAAGTTGCCAGAATAAGAAAATAACTTGTACTGTTTTTCCATTAACAATATAATGTTGTAAAAACCAATGTAGATTTAACACAAAAATTCTGGCAACTAAGCTACCAGTTTTTTCCGTGAAACCCCCCAAAAAACAGTGGTACTGTTTTTCCATTTACCGGAAAATGTTGTAAAAAAACAACAACACAATTTTACGGTAAAATTTTGGAAATGTAAAGTTTTTTCTGTAAAATCGACAGTCTACTTAAAACAATTCATATGATTAAAATATTTTTAAAAAAATTAAATAATGTTTTAAAAAGAGTACATCAAGTGGAACCTTAAGGAACACTACTAAAAAAGTTGAACAAATGACTACTGACTGCATCTGAAATAAATTACAGCAATATCTTAGTTACAAAAATCACATTACGGAAACAATTTGTTACTGCAAAAAATGAGAGGACCGAAATGGGTGCCCTGAGGAACGCCCCCAGTGTTCTCTGTTTGCTAGCAAGTTTAAAATGTCAATACAAGAATCTGCCAATGTGTTTACAATGGTCCAGGTTCCTTTAGAAAACAGGAACACTCGTCTTTGTAGGAATTTGCTGCCAAAAAATGTGTCTACCAAGTTTTGAACTGGACTTTGGTGTCCTTCCCGGGCTACCAGTTGAATAGCCCTGCTGTCTCGGCAGACATGTCTCTGCAACATTGTGTGGACATCTCTCTGGCGGACTTGGAGGTGTGTTCTAATTCTTGGGGGGGGGGGATGCTTCTAAAGTCACAAAAAATGTGGACTTTGGAAACGGTGGATGTTTAAATCTTAGTTTTTTGAGGCTAAAAATAATGCTACGGGTTAACACATGTAAAAGTACATTATTTCATGTATAAACGTATATTTGACATTACTGTACTTACCCCAACATAAACCCCATCGTGCTTCCTTGAGTGGACACACACTGCTTGGAGGCAGCACGCTCTTCACTGGGTAGTCCACACATTGCTTGGTTGGTAAACACCACAAACACTGCAACAAAAAAACACACATTCAAGATATTTTAAAAAATCCACACGTATTACAGTATCTCGCAATAGCTATGTGCACATGGACATATTTAATCGGATTGAAAGCCCAACCGGAATAAAAATGCTTAATGTAAACATGACAATAATATTAGACTTAGACAAACTTTAATGATCCACAAGGGAAATTGTTCAACACAGTAGCTCAGTTACAATGATGGAAAGTGTAAGGATGGAAAGGATATATATATATACCTGTATATATACATACACATACATATATACATAAACACATATATACACATACATAAACACATATATACACACACATATATATACATATATTTATATACATACATACATACATATATACACACACATATATATACATATATTTATATACATACATACATAATATATATATATATATATGTATGTATGTATATAAATATATGTATATATATGTGTGTATGTATGTGTATATGTGTGTATGTATATATGTATGTGTATGTATATATGTATGTGTATATATATATATATATATTATACATATATATATATTATACATATATATATATATACACACACATACATACATATATATATACACATATATATATATACATATACACACACACACATATATATATATATACACACAGACATATATATATACACACAGACATATATATATATATATATATATACACACACACACATTAGAATAGATTACTCAAATGACTCAATATAAATAATACCATATTTCCTATACATTCCAACACATTGGGGGTATGTGTTAGTAGCATGCCTTTACAACTGCATATATATATATATATATATATATATATATATATATATATATATATATATATATATATATATATATTAGGGCTGCAACTAACGATTAATTTGATATTTGATTAATCTGTTGATTATTACTTCGATTAATCGATTAATAATCGGATAAAAGAGACAAATTACATTTCTGTCCTTTCCAGTATTTTATTGAAAAAACCCAGCATACTGGCACCATAGTTATTTTGATTATTGTTTCTCAGCTGTTTGTACATGTTGCAGTTTATAAATAAAGGTTTATTTAAAAAAATAAATAAAAATACTTTTTTTAAATTTAAAAAAAAAAAAAGCCTCTGCGCATGCGCATAGCATAGATCCAACGAATCGAGGACTAAATTAATCGGCAACTATTTTTATAATCGATTTTAATCGATTAGTTGTTGCAGCCCTAATATATATATATATATATATATATATATATATATATATATATATATATATATATATATATATATATATATATATATATATATATATATATATATATATATATATATATATATGTTTGTATATGCACGCTGATGTTGAAAAAAAAAAAGATTTAAATTCGAATCTTATTTATTCTGATTCAAATATATATATATATATATTTTTTAAAAGGTATAAAAAATACATTTAAAAATCAAATAAAAAAATATATTTTTTAGGCCATCTTTGCGCTTATGTCACATGTCAGCATCGAAGTGGAGCTTTTGTAACCTGTAACCTGTTTTGAAAGGTTTTATTATAAAAGTTAAAAAAAAAAAAATTAAAATAAATAAATAAATGAAAAATGTATATATATATATTTGGTCAAATGTTTACATACACTTGTAAGGAACATAATGTCATGGCTGTCTTGAGTTTCCAGTAATTTCTACAACTCTTATTTTTTTGTGATACAGTGATTGGAGTACATACTTGTTGGTCACAAAAAACATTCATGAAGTTTGGTTCTTTTATGAATTTATTATGGGTCTACTGAAAATGTGACGAAATCTGCTGGGTCAAAAGTATACATACAGCAATGTTAATATTTGGTTACATGTCCCTTGGCAAGTTTCACTGCAATAAGGCACTTTTGGTAGCCATCCACAATAAAGAAAATATCATAAAATATCCAATTAGACAAAACCCACCACCACAAACATATTTTCCTAATATACACAATAATAAACAATTGTTGCTGTGTACAGTACGGTATATTGGGAGACTTACATTGACATTCTGCAGACATTCTTCACAGCTGGTGTTGGACTTGGCGGCACAAGATGCAACTGATTTATCACAAAGAGTTCAGTTAGTTAGGTAGGTTTTTGTCCAGCAGTTTGTAACTGGGTCATATGATTACTAAAAGAGTCATGGGAGGATAATTGGGGCTGGGCTGAACATAATATTCCACACAAATATGGAACTTTTACGCAGTTTAAAAGAAGCTGTCAAAAAGTAAAACCCTCCTATTTTAAAAATGAGTTTCCACAAGTGCTTTAACACGACTTACTTTGCATCATTCCTTGCGATAAGTACAAAGCCCACTTTTGTTGTACGTTCTTTATAGTACGTGAAACTCGTGACACGTCTTATAAACATGTTTTATTTCTAAAAACAGTCGTTATTAACGCTGGAACTTTGAAGGAAGCTAACATGCTAGCACACAGATTTGAAAAATAAAAAGGCGTTTAGCATGTCACGTGACGCACACAAAACACGGCAACAAACCACGCAAAAACTATCTCCAAAAAACTCACTCGGAGCGGCAGAAGGCGTCGAAGTCTGCGCCTCGGTGACGACCAGGCGGAGGGAGAAGAAAAGAAGGACACCGAGGAAGGCAAACATTGTCGAAGTGGAGCAGAGACGGAATAAAATAATCATTGAGTCAACTCATCTGTTGATGCCGTTTCAGGCAGGAGGGCGGGGTGACGTCATCGAGCGCCGACGTGACGTCATCAAAGCGCTACATCCGCGTATCGTCAAAAGCCTTTAATATTTTTTTATTGACATTTTTTTAAATTAATTTTATTTGATAAACCTTTATTTATAAACTGCAACATTTACAAACAATCAAGAAATAATAATCAAAATAAGTACAAAAACGAATAAAATAAACAATCCATCCATCCATTTGCTTCCGCTTATCCGAGGTCGGGTCGCGGGGGCAGCAGCCTAAGCAGAGAGGCTCAGACTTCCCTCTCCCCAGCCACTTCGTCCAGCTCCTCCCGGGGGATCCAGAGGCGTTCCAAGGCCAGCCTGGGGACATAGTCTTCCCAACGTGTCCTGGGTCTTCTCTGTGGCTTCCTACAGGTCTGACGTGCCCTGAACACCTCCCCAGGGAGGCGTCCGGGTGGCATCCTGACCAGATGCCCGAACCGGTTTTACCTGTAAATGCTCCCTATTGACCAGAACAGATGGATTTTCACCCCCTGCTGGCTGACGCAAGAAGAACATTGTCAGAATAATTGTATCTAAGTTATCACGAAACTTTGTGTTACCATGAGTTCCCGGCGAGAGGACAAAAGCTGTCTTTGATCTTACCAAGCAGAAGGCTTGTAAAACTCCACTGTGTACGATGGGAAGCGACAGGAAGGGGTCGGTTTCTTTGATCTATTGTAATCCACAGGAAGATCTTGTCTTGATCCGAGATCTACAAAGCGGAGAGCAAGCAGGACCCGACCCCCCTCTAGGCATCTTTTCTTTGAACTGTTTTGTGACCAAGGGCGACGGCTGTTTACGACCCCCATACCTTTAGAAACAGCTGTTGCCATGTAATCAGGGAAAGTCCAAATAAAAGAGAAGGCGTGCAATCCTCTTGTCAGAGCGTGGGACGACACTGTGCAAGGGTACAGGTCTACGCGTTTCTCCTCATTGAGCCAAATTGAATCCTGTCTCTGTTTAATTCCTTGCTTCTTGTCTGTTTAATAAATGTCATCGGTGTTTGAACCTGACAAACATGTATACAGTTTTTTTTTAGTATTTAGGTGTAAGCAGAAGTTCTGGAGCCAGTGAGATACTGGGACCATGGCTCCGGAGAGAATTAAAGCTGCATCGGCTTTTGCTGAGACTGTTCTACGTTCTTCTTCAGTCAATCACATTGTAAATTCCATCTAATCGGAAAATTGACAGCAACTTGGTGAGCTTCATTAGAGATTTAACGAATACACATAGGAGAAAAAGCTATCTTGGGCGCCATGAATGAAAGAGTTACATTTACAATGCGCTCCACCACCGGTCTCCAAAACAAGGCTGCATTACGCATCTATTGTGGTGTGGACTTACCATCGCTCCTAGACTATGCTAGATATACACTACCGTTCAAAAGTTTGGGGTCACATTGAAATGTCCTTATTTTTGAAGGAAAAGCACTGTACTTTTCAATGAAGATAACTTTAAACTAGAATTAACTTTAAAGAAATACACTCTATACATTGCTAATGTGGTAAATGACTATTTTAGCTGCAAATGTCTGGTTTATGGTGCAATATCTACATAGGTGTATAGAGGCCCATTTCCAGCAACTATCACTCCAGTGTTCTAATGGTACAATGTGTTTGCTCATTGGCTCAGAAGGCTAATTGATGATTAGAAAACCCTTGTGCAATCATTTTCACACATCTGAAAACAGTTTAGCTCGTTACAGAAGCTACAAAACTGACCTTCCTTTGAGCAGATTGAGTTTCTGGAGCATCACATTTGTGGGGTCAATTAAATGCTCAAAATGGCCAGAAAAAGAGAACTTTCATCTGAAACTCGACAGTCTATTCTTGTTCTTAGAAATGAAGGCTATTCCACAAAATTGTTTGGGTGACCCCAAACTTTTGAACTGTAGTGTAGATATATTTGCATGGATTTGTGCTTCTCAACTTGGGCAGAAAGATGTTTCCAGTCTCTTAGTCCGTTTTTCTTGTAATTCGGGCCATTTTGGATAGCAAAACGCCAGCAGGGCTCTCAGTAGCAGCAGTCTAATTTGGGGGAGGGAAACCCAAGTTTCAGGCCCGCTTTAGTGGTAGACGTGTAATAACTTTCGGAAAAACACGATCGTTGTTATCAGTGGGAAATTTCGTTCTGCATAGGCCCATTTTAGAGGGGAACTGCATTTTTTTTGGAATTGTGCTCATCATTCCCAATCATTATGAAAGACATGATGTATTTTTTAATAACAGATTACTCTTCATTCACAATTGAAGTTAAAAAGTGGCTTTGGAGCAATCAAAGCTGCTCACACGGTCACTAAGGTGGGCACCTTGTTTGACATGTCAACTTAATGTGTATTATATTTATCCATGAGAGCATTTTTGTTGTAAAATGTGAGGTGTGTCTGTTAAAATCAAGGTTGTTTGTACAAATGATGACAGATGTGAACAAGAGCATGTATTGTCTTTGTGTGATGATGTAAATGAGGTGTGGTTGTATTGTATATTAAGTATGTGTCCATGAAAGGGCATTTTATGACTTTTTTCTTAATACTTATGTATGATTTTATTGTCATAATTTTATTGCATGATTTTTGTATGCCTTTAATTTAGGTAGCCAGGGACTGCAGATGGAAATGAGCTATTTAGCTATAATCTGGTACAGAACATATCTGTCTTTGAGCTTAATGTCTCTGTGCATTGTCCCTTCATATAAAGACTAAACTAACTTCTACCTCATAATTAAAGTAAATACAAGTCTGCTTACAGCGAAACAATTGGAAAGTCCTCTATTCCGCCCACAAAACCCATTAAAAAAAACATCCAAAAAGCGCCAACAATACTCCATTTACATTTTGTGACTTGAATAATAACCAAGTATTAGTGATATTGTTATTATAAGTGCTAACACAGACAAACTATTTATAGCAGCGCCATGATCACGAGCTTGTGTGCCAATGTTGACATAATCGACTGATCAGCTGCTTCCTTGTTCCTCAAACTTTATTGTAGACCTGCATAGAAGAAGGCTGAGGACGTATTCCGACAAGTTAATACACTTTGACAGCCAATTTAGACCTGGAAATGCTGAGAATGACACAAAACTATGGAACTTTCGACCTGACACTTTGAAATGTTTACCTGCACTTGTCACTTTCAAAAAACAAACACAATTGTAGCTAGTTGAGCAACAATTGTGTTCCCATGTTTAGTTTTTACTCATTTTCACTAATTGGTTCTTATCTAGTTTGCACTTTGTCTGTGTTATTATCATTGGCTTTTATCTAGATTGCACTTTGTCTGTAATTGTACTATTATCATTATTATCGACTCCTCTTTGCCTCATTATTTTTATTTTTCTATTTTAATGATGATAGATCTGTGTTGTTGTTGTTGTTGGGGACAAGTGTTGTAAATTAGCTTTGGCTACAAACACTATGATGCACACATTGGATAACTGTTTCAGATATCTATGTTTCTGTATTTGACCCTATTTCAAATAAACCTTTATATACATAAAAATACTTTTAGTTCCACTCCCCTTTTCTTTGTGAGGATTATGAGATATTTTTCATCTAAATGGGAATACATAAACATCCTAGCAATCGCTATCCTAATGACGGCAGACATTGTACAGTAAGTGATGTTTTGTTGTGTTTGTTGACCCCCTTAATAAAGTCTGCAGTGAGTAATAATCAGCAATGGAGTTGAAAAAAAAAAGCGAACGTAGTGATTGGTTTTTTAAATTAATGCGCCGTGTATGCTTAAAATGATCAAAAAATTAAATTTGTTCCGTGTACCTTCTGTTCATCCTATTTCGAATTCTTAAATGCAATTTATTTCCGGCCATGTTTTCTATTTTCATTTCTGAAACAAAAGTTGGATAACTTATTTAATGACACTTTTTTAAAACGACAAAAGGACTCCCGCTGAACAAAGATGTTACCGTTATGCTAAAAACACGCTAAGCGCAAAGGAAAAGTTAAAATACGGCTTCCGGTTCAATTTGTCATCACACAGATAAACACGCATTTTTGCATTTTGGATGAACATATATTAAATTTTTGTGTTTATCTGGAAAACAAAAAAATCCATAAAAGGAAAACAGCACAAAATCCTATTTTATGGCAATATTTTAAAGAAAATCAACCCTTTTTTGTTTGTTTCAAAATCTGCCATATATAATAAAAATCGAAAAACGGCCCTAATTTTGTTTTTTGATTTGCATACTATCTATCTATTTATTTAAAAATTGGAAAGAGAATGAACGGAAGGTACACGGACCATATTGAATGTTATTATAAATGTGCATGTTACTACATGACATATATACTTACATCATGTATATATTACATGTTATTATGAATGTTACTAGATACTACATACACTACCGTTCAAAAGTTTGGGGTCACCCAAACAATTTTGTGCAATAGCCTTCATTTCTAAGAACAAGAATAGACTGTCGAGTTTCAGAGGAAAGTTCTCTTTTTCTGGCCATTTTGAGCGTTTAATTGACCCCACAAATGTGATGCTCCAGAAACTCAATCTGCTCAAAGGAAGGTCAGTTTTGTAGCTTCTGTAACGAGCTAAACTGTTTTCAGATGTGTGAACATGATTGCACAAGGGTTTTCTAATCATCAATTAGCCTTCTGAGCCAATGAGCAAACACATTGTACCATTAGAACACTGGAGTGATAGTTGCTGGAAATGGGCCTCTATACACCTATGTAGATATTGCACCAAAAACCAGACATTTGCAGCTAGGATAGTCATTTACCACATTAGCAATGTATAGAGTGTACTTCTTTAAAGTTAAGACTAGTTTAAAGTGCTTTTCTCTCAAAAATAAGGACATTTCAATGTGACCCCAAACTTTTGAACGGTAGTGTATATACTTATATCATGTATATATGACATGTTATTAGGGCTACAACTAACGATTAATTTGATAATCGATTAATCTGTTGATTATTACTTTGATTAATCGATTAATAATCGGATAAAAGAGACAAACTAAATTTCTATCCTTTCCAGTATTTTATTGGAAAAAAAACCTGCATACTGGCACCATACTTATTTTGATTATTGTTTCTCAGCTGTTTGTACATGTTGCAGTTTATAAATAAAGGTTTGAAAAAAAAAGAAATAATATTTGAAAAAAATTACAAAATTTTTTAAATAAAATGCCTCTGCGCATGCACATAGCATAGATCCAACAAATCGATGACTAAATTATTCGCCAACTATTTTTCTAATCAATTTTAATCGATTTAATCGATGAGTTGTTGCAGCCCTACATGTTATTATGAATGTTAATACATGACATATATACTTACATCATGTATATATTACATATTATGAATGTTAATACATTACATACAAACTTACATCATGTATATATTACATGTTATTATGAATGTTACTACATGACATATATACTTACATCATGTATATATTACATGTTATTATGAATGTTACTACATGACATATATACTTACATCATGTATATATTACATATTATGAATGTTACTACATGACATATATACTTACATCATGTATATATTACATGTTATTATGAATGTTACTACATGACATATATACTTACATCATGTATATATTACATATTATGAATGTTAATACATTACATACAAACTTACATCATGTATATATTACATGTTATTATGAATGTTACTACATGACATATATACTTACATCATGTATATATTACATGTTATTATGAATGTTACTACATGACATATATACTTACATCATGTATATATTACATATTATGAATGTTACTACATTACATATATACTTACATCATGTATATATTACATATTATGAATGTTACTACATTACATATATACTTACATCATGTATATATTACATGTTATTATGAATGTTACTACATGACATATATACTTACATCATGTATATATTACATGTTATTATGAATGTTACTACATTACATATATACTTACATCATGTATATATTACATATTATGAATGTTAATACATTACATACAAACTTACATCATGTATATATTACATGTTATTATGAATGTTACTACATGACATATATACTTACATCATGTATATATTACATATTATGAATGTTACTACATTACATATATACTTACATCATGTATATATTACATGTTATGATTGTTACTACATTACATATATACTTACATCATGTATATATTACATGTTATTATGAATGTTACTACATGACATATATACTTGCATCATGTATATATTACATGTTATGAATGTTACTACATGACATATATACTTACATCATGTATATATTACATGTTATTATGAATGTTACTACATGACATATATACTTACATCATGTATGTATTACATGTTATGAATGTTACTACATTACATATATACTTACATCATGTATATATTACATGTTATTATGAATGTTACTACATTACATATATACTTACATCATGTATATATTACATGTTATGAATGTTACTACATTACATATATACTTACATCATGTATATATTACATGTTATGAATGTTACTACATGACATATATACTTACATCATGTATATATTACATGTTATTATGAATGTTACTACATGACATATATACTTACATCATGTATATATTACATGTTATTATGAATGTTACTACATGACATATATACTTACATCATGTATATATTACATGTTATTATGAATGTTAATACATGACATATATACTTACATCATGTATATATTACATGTTATGAATGTTACTACATTACATATATACTTACATCATGTATATATTACATGTTATGAATGTTACTACATTACATATATACTTACATCATGTATATATTACATGTTATTATGAATGTTACTACATGACATATATACTTACATCATGTATATATTACATGTTATGAATGTTACTACATTACATATATACTTACATCATGTATATATTACATGTTATGAATGTTACTACATGACATATATACTTACATCATGTATATATTACATGTTATTATGAATGTTGCTACATGACATATATACTTACATCATGTATATATTACATGTTATGAATGTTACTACATTACATATATACTTACATCATGTATATATTACATATTATGAATGTTACTACATGACATATATACTTACATCATGTATATATTACATGTTATGAATGTTACTACATGACATATATACTTACATCATGTATATATTACATGTTATGAATGTTACTACATGACATATATACTTACATCATGTATATATTACATGTTATGAATGTTACTACATGACATATATACTTACATCATGTATATATTACATATTATGAATGTTACTACATGACATATATACTTACATCATGTATATATTACATGTTATTATGAATGTTACTACATGACATATATACTTACATCATGTATATATTACATATTATGAATGTTACTACATTACATATATACTTACATCATGTATATATTACATGTTATTATGAATGTTACTACATGACATATATACTTACATCATGTATATATTACATGTTATTATGAATGTTACTACATGACATATATACTTACATCATGTATATATTACATGTTATGAATGTTACTACATTACATATGGGGCGGTATAGCTCGGTTGGTAGAGTGGCCGTGCCATCAACCTGAGGGTTGCAGGTTCGATTCCCGCTTCCGCCATCCTAGTCACTGCCGTTGTGTCCTTGGGCAAGACACTTTACCCACCTGCTCTCAGTGCCACCCACACTGGTTTAAATGTAACTTAGATATTGGGTTTTCACTATGTAAAGCGCTTTGAGTCACTAGAGAAAAGCGCTATATAAATATAATTCACTTCACTTCACTTCACTTCACATATATACTTACATCATGTATATATTACATATTATGAATGTTACTACATTACATATATACTTACATCATGTATATATTACATATTATGAATGTTACTACATTACATATATACTTACATCATGTATATATTACATGTTATTATGAATGTTACTACATGACATATATACTTACATCATGTATATATTACATATTATGAATGTTACTACATTACATATATACTTACATCATGTATATATTACATGTTATGAATGTTACTACATGACATATATACTTACATTATGTATATATTACATGTTATGAATGTTACTACATGACATATATACTTACATCATGTATATATTACATGTTATGAATGTTACTACATGACATATATACTTACATCATGTATATATTACATGTTATGAATGTTACTACATGACATATATACTTACATCATGTATATATTACATGTTATTATGAATGTTGCTACATTACATATATACTTACATCATGTATATATTACATGTTATGAATGTTACTACATGACATATATACTTACATCATGTATATATTACATGTTATTATGAATGTTACTACATGACATATATACTTACATCATGTATATATTACATGTTATGAATGTTACTACATGACATATATACTTACATCATGTATATATTACATGTTATTATGAATGTTGCTACATTACATATATACTTACATCATGTATATATTACATGTTATTATGAAGGTTACTACATGACATATATACTTACATCATGTATATATTACATGTTATGAATGTTACTACATGACATATATACTTACATCATGTATATATTACATGTTATGAATGTTACTACATGACATATATACTTACATCATGTATATATTACATGTTATTATGAATGTTGCTACATTACATATATACTTACATCATGTATATATTACATGTTATTATGAATGTTACTACATGACATATATACTTACATCATGTATATATTACATGTTATGAATGTTACTACATGACATATATACTTACATCATGTATATATTACATGTTATGAATGTTACTACATGACATATATACTTACATCATGTATATATTACATGTTATGAATGTTACTACATTACATATATACTTACATCATGTATATATTACATGTTATGAATGTTACTACATGACATATATACTTACATCATGTATATATTACATGTTATTATGAATGTTGCTACATTACATATATACTTACATAATGTATATAAAACCCTAAAGGAGGTGTTTGGATGTTTTTTAGGGGCTCTATAGGCAGAATGAACGGCTTCCATAGGCTTCATTGTAAGCATACTTTTGATGAAATGTATGTAATATTTAGAATACACAAAGTAAAAATAACATCTGTCGTCATGTCTATCATAATGATTGTGGCAAATTTCCCCCCAAAAAGTGCAGTTCCCCTTTAAGGATTAATCTTCTAATGTTGGCCCCATTATGCACACTCTGTAGGGTTTTCCTCGACCACGGTCTGCGTGTCACCTGTAATGTGAGGAGACCTATGTTAAAGAGGTTCATTTAGCCTACTAATGTGTATTTATAAATAGTTGATTTATATAGGCTAGTAAGGTAAAGTTTTGTACCTGACAAGTTTCGGCTATCTTGCTTCTGCAGCCTTCCTCAGAGGTGTCACGTGATGTTAGTGTGACGTCATCTGTGACGTGTTATAGGAGACCTGCAGCTTTCATTTCCAGTGTCCAGCATGGATGAGGAGGGGGGCTGCAGGTCAAGCACCAGGTCAGGCTGGACCCTGGATCCACTTATAAATTTGCACGTCACAAAGCGAAATGTGGGAGTGAACATAAAGCACAACATTTTATTCAAAAGGAATGTTTTTTTTAGCAACCGTGACTCATCTTGACTGGGGCCACCTATAAGTCCCCGTACTAAACTACCACTCAATACTGTGTGGCTTGTACTCGCAAGTAATTGGCTTGTGGCGTATAAATTGAGTTAAACATCAGTACATCAAAGAAAATTTTCATTAAAGTTCTCTGACAGCAAATTTTGGGTTCATTCAATTGTACTGATTTCTTATTGACACATCACCCATTTTTGTTTTACAATTGTCTGGTGTTCCTCAGTACCACTAAGTGAAGCCCGGGTGCCAAACGGAGTTTGAGTCAATGTTTATTTACAAAACCCAAAAGCAGTGAAGTTGGCACGTTGTGTAAATGGTAAATAAATACAGAATACAATGATTTGCAAATCCTTTTCAACCTATATTCAATTGAATAGACTGCAAAGACAAGATACTTAATGTTCCAACTGGTAAACTTTGTTATTTTTTGCAAATATTAGCTCATTTGTTATATGATGCCTGCAACATGTTGCAAAAAAATGGCACAAGTGGCAAAAAAGACTGAGAAAGTTGAGGAATGCTCATCAAACACTTATTTAGAACATCCCACAGGTGAACAGGCTAATTGGGAACAGGTGGGTGCTGTGATTGGGTATAAAAGCAGCTTCCATGAAATGCTCAGTCATTCACAAACAAGGATGGGGCGAGGGTCACCACTTTGTCAACAAATGCCTGAGCAAATTGTTTAGGAACAACATTTCTCAACCAGCTATTGCAAGGAATTTAGGGATTTCACCATCTAAGGTCTGTAATATCATCAAAAGGTTCAGAGAATCTGGAGAAATCACTGCACGTAAGTGGCAAGGCCGTGCGTGACCTTCGATCCCTCAGGCAGTACTACATCAAAAACCAACATCAGTGTGTAAAGGATATCACCACATGGGTTCAAGAACATTTCAGAAAACCACTGTCAGTAACTACAGTTCATCGCAAAATCTGTAAGTGCTAGTTAAAACTCTACTATGCAAAGCGAAAGCCATTTATCAACAACACCCAGAAACTCCGCTGGCTTCGCTGGGCCCTAGCTCATCTAAGATGGACTGATGCAAAGTGGAAAAGTGTTCTGTGGTCTGACGAGTCCACATTTCAAATTGTTTTTGGAGACTGTGGACGTCGTGTCTTCTGGACCAAAGAGGAAAAGAACCATCCGAATTGTCATAGGCGCAAAGTTGAAAAGCCAGCATGTGTGATGGTATGGGGGTGTATTAGTGCCCAAGGCATGGGTAACTTACACATCTGTGAAGGCACCATTAATGCTGAAAGGTACATACAGGTTTTGGAGCAACATATGCTGCCATCCAAGCAACGTTATCATGGACGCCCCTGCTTATTTCAGCAAGACAATGCCAAGCCACATGTTACAACAGCGTGGCTTCATTAAAAGAGTGCGGGTACTAGACTGGCCTGCCTGTAGTCCAGACCTGTTTCCCATTCAAAATGTGTGGTGCATTATGAAGCCTAAAATACCACAACGGAGACCCCGGACTGTTGAACAACTTAAGCTGTACATCAAGCAAGAATGGCAAAGAATTCCACCTGAAAAGCTTCACAAATTGGTCTCCTCAGTTCCCAAACGTTTACTGAGTGTTGTTAAAAGGAAAGGCCATGTAACACAGTGGTAAAAATGCCCGTGACAACTTTTTTGCAATGTATTGCTGCCACTAAAATCTAAGTTAACGATTATTTGAAAAAAAAAAAGAAGTTTCTCAGTTGGAACATTAAATATCTTGTCTTTGCAGTCTATTCAATTGAATATAAGTTGAAAAGTATTTGCAAATCATTGTATTCTGTTTTTATTTACCATTTACACAACGTGCCAACTTCCCTGGTTTTGGGTTTTGTAGTAATCCTAGGTCACTGTTATGATCACTGCTTTTAGTATTTAAAAAAATCTGCAAACAATTAAAAAAACAAGTTTTCAGATTGTCTGTATGCGTTTTTTTTGTGCAGGATTTAAAAACATTTTTTTTTAGGTAAAAACTGAAATAAATCAACTTTGGATAAGTCTGTAAGATGGAAAAGACTGACATACCTGTTTGGAAACAATTAGGGTATGTGAATAAGTGAAACAGCAATTAGAAACACACAAATCAGCTTTTGAAATACAATAATTTATTAAAGCATCTTTAAATTTCGATAGAAAACATTTTCTGATGATTTTCTTTCCTTGACTTGAAAACAATCAGAAATCTGGCGATACAGTCATGGTCAATGGCAATCAAGAGTCTGGTGTGGCCGCCGGCAGCTGACCAGATCCACGCAAATGCCATAATGGAAGCCAGGTGAGGTCAATACCGTATTTTCGGACTATAAGCCGCCACTTTTTCCCCAAGCTTTGAACCCTGCGGCTTATGCACAGGTGCGGCTAATCTATGGATTTTTCTTCACTCGCGGCTAAATTATGGGATGGATTAAGCACAAAAAAAAAAATCGATTGACTTAAACTGTTCAAACTCAAAGTGTTTACATAGTACAAGGAAGAAGAATCCTTTCAAACATCTTGAACATTATTAAAAAAGGAGAACATCTCATTCATCTCATAAAAGATGAATAAAGACATCAGTGACTTTTCTGTTTTGCTTAATCAGCCGTTTTACAGGCACCGTTTGAAAACAATTAGGGTATGTCAATAAATATTTACACAATCTTTTTATGTAAATATCTCATTTCACAACGTACCGGTATGCACATGCGGCTTATAGTCCGGAATTTTATGAATTTTCTTCTAAAATTTAGTAGGCTTGTAAACCGGTGCGGCTTATAGTTCGGAAAATACGCTACTAAGACCGATATGTTTGAAAAATGATCTGACATGGCGTGCGAGATTTGATATGGTTTGGTTTGGGGGGCAACAGACCTCACAATTTTTTTTTTTTATTGTGGACGATTGCTTGACTACAAGGCACACAATTGAGTAGCTTTTTGTGAATTATGTGCACAAATCAACCTAAACGGCAGCAAAATGAACTTCTGCAAATAAATAAATACCCCCACCCTCAAATCCGGCAACATGGCATATATACACTTAATAATACACAAAAGGTGGAAGCTACTTTTGTTCTTTCTAGAAACACTAACGTCTGTGATTAGTGTGCAGTGGTTATTGACAGCATCACTTTGTAACACAAATCATGTTAGCTGCACTTTCTTTTTGGATACTAACTCATGACTTCTCTTTAAAGGCCACATCTGCACAAAAGAGCCAAAATATTAGTCCGACATAGCTTAGTAAGGCAAGCTTGTTTACAGTTACATACACATTAACCTGAGCAAATCTCTTATTTGGGAAACATTCGTTAAAAAAAAAAAAAAGACACTAAAACATGAGCTGAATTGACTTGGCCTTACAAGCGGTAGAACATGGATGGATGGATGCTTACTGATGTGAAAATGGTGCTTTTTTAACTCATAAAAGAAGATGGTTATCACTATGATGGCAGAAAGAATGTTTGTTCTCTGCGCTGACAATCACCTTATCCAGTTGCTCCCATAGCTGGACACCGACTTCACGCTGCATCGCTTCTTCACGATCATGTTGATGTAGGCTTTCATGATCTTGGTGATCTCTCCAACCTGCACACGGACGCGTAGAACCAAATAATAATCAATTATTTTTGATATACCGTATTTCCTTGAATAGCCGCAGGGGCGCTAATTAATTTAAAACCTCTTCTCACTCCTGCGGTTACCTAAACCATGCGGAATGAGCAAGCATGCTCTAATTATTTTAAAACCTCTTCTCACTCCGGCGCATACCTTATCATTAAAAACACATTTAATAAAAAAAACGTTATTATGATCTTACCTTTACTTGTAGATGGGTCCATGTGCAGCTGCTTCTGATCAAAGGCAGTCTTTCTCATCTTTCTTCAATTTTAAAAGTCTCTGGAGATATTCCTCTAATTATTACCTCCTGCTTCGATTGAAAGTCCAGTTTAGAAAACGGTTTTATTTTAGATATGTAATCCTCCATGTTAAAAGTGCAAGCAAACAATTGCTGCATGCTTGCTGCTTGTTGTCTTCTTCTGCAGCACCGGTCTCCTGCAGTACTGGTAGTCGCAAGAAGGATCACTAGCGCCCTCTACCACCTGGAGGCGGGAGTCATTTAATGACTCATATTTGACCCGGCGGAAGTGCCAAGCATGCGCTAATTATTTTGCGAAACGAGTTTGACCCGGCTGTAATTCTAGGCAGGCGAATACTATATTCCCGGCGCCAATTCAAGGAAATACGGTACCGTAAGATAGATAATAATAATAATAATATTTTCATTTAACCTAACTTATCTTTATACAAAAGCAGATTTCTTTTGATGGTTTTATTTTTAACACTTTCTTACACAACACTTCCTGATGTATATTACAATACAAACATTGTAATTTCTGTCACTTTATCCTGCATCCTCTTTGTTGTAGAACCTTTATTTAACCAGATAAGAAAACGTTGTGAACGTAGCACGCCTGTAAGGTGATTGGCGAAGAAGGAGGAAGCGTTGCTGTCGCGGAAATGAGGAGTGAGGATTGGTTTTCCTTTTGGAAAGAACGAGATAAGTTGAGCTGTGTTAGTATAGCTTGCTCAATAAAAGTTTAAAAAGTGCATCAGACTTGGTGTGCACTTCTTCTGGACGCTACAATTGATGTCAGAAGTGGGATGAAATGCCTCCCAGTTCGCCTTGCCATCAAACCTGGGAGTCTTCATTGAGGGCGGAATTCCCCCCGTGGCAAGCAGCGTGGCTGCACCTGTAAACGCTCTCTCTCTCTCTCTCTCTCTCTCTCTCTCTCTCTTTGCGGCGAGCTCCTCACGTGGCACGTACCTCCCGATGACGTAGCACACAAACAGTGCAGTATGCGCAAAGTTTTACTTCTGCCACCAATTGTAACGTCCAGAAGAAGTGCACATCAAGTCTGACGCTCCTTTTAAACTTTTATTGAGCATACTATACTAACACAGCTCAACATATCTCGTTCCTTCCACACGCACGTCTCCTCACTCATTAACGCAACTCAAGAAGACAACATCTACTTCAGCAGGTGGTTACACTATATTCTTTAAACACAGCAACGTGTGTACCACAAATAAGCACGCGGCTTTACCTTTACTTGGCAGTCCATGTCTTGTGGAAAACACGCCATTCGTCATCAACTTTTCTCTTTTTAGCGTCTCGGGGATAACCGGGCATCACTTGTCGCTGTGCGCCTTCCCTCACAGGACATACGCACATATAACACTTTTCAAAATAAAAGCAGCACAGTTGTATTGCACGCACGACAAATATGTTGTTTTAAATTTATTTTGTAATTTGAGATTGCCGCTGCGCGCACGAGCATACGTCCACACGGAAGTAATACAAATAACGCTTTTCAAAACAAAAGCAGCACCGTTGTATTGCACACTCGAAGTAGATGCTTTTTTAAATTTATTTTGTAATTTATAATTGGCCTCACGCGGGCCGGACAGGGACGTACAAAGGGCCGGATGCGGCCCGCGGGCCGCACAATGCCCAGGTCTGTTCTAAGGGTACGCAGCATCGAGCACTACTGCCTACTGGCGCTGACGAGACGCGGGGCCGCCATCTTGGAGTGGTGATCTGCTCCACTCAGTGCAATTCATTTGGCAGGAGCAGTGAACTGTCAGCGCATTTAATTCATCTTACCTCACTGAATACTAGAGATGTCCGATAATATCAGCCTGCCGATTTAATCGGCCGATAAATGCTTTAAAATGTAATATCGGAAATTATCGGTATTGTTTTTTTAATTATCGGTATCGTTTTTTTATTTTTACTAAATCAACATAAAAAACACAAGATACACTTACAATTAGTACACCAACCCAAAAAACCTCCCTCCCCCATTTACACAAAAGGGTTGTTTCTTTCTGTTATTAATATTCTGGTTCCTACATTATATATCAATATATATCAATACAGTCTGCAAGGGATACAGTCCGTAAGCACACATGATTGTGCGTGCTGCTGGTCCACTAATAGTACTAACCTTTAACAGTTAATTTTACTCATTTTCATTAATTACTAGTTTCTATGTAACTGTTTTTATATTGTTTTACTTTCTTTTTTTATTCAAGAAAATGTTTTTAATTTATTTATCTTATTTTATTTTATTAATTAAAAAAAAAAAAGGACCTTATCTTCACCATACCTGGTTGTCCAAATTAGGCATAATAATGTGTTAATTCCACGACTGTATATTTAGCGGTATCGGGTGATATCGGTATCGGTAATTAAGAGTTGGACAATATCGGAATATCGGATATCGGCAAAAAGCCATTATCGGACATCCCTACTGAATACCACTGATTTTCACACGCTTTTTTGTCATACGTGTAGCTATGATAAAGGACACATGTTTTGGCGTGTTTTATTATTCATAGTTTGCCTAACAGTAATAGAATATTCTTATATGCTATAAGTGACCAGACGCCCGAGATCAAAACTGGGAATATAATCCCAGAGAAGGGGGATAAAAACGGTCAGCTATTTTTAAAATTGAAGAAACAATATGATTAGGTTATATAAACATGCGTATATCCTAAATAAACAATGTATGAACACATTAGATATCTATATATCTTAGGGACTTATAGACTGAGTTTATTCTGTCGTGACACTTTCTATTGATATGTTGTATTACATTCTTCCCTTAAATGATCATGTTTACAGTGATTGTTTTATATGTATTTTTTATGTATGTCGCTTTGGATAAAAGCGTCTAGCAAATACTTCAACATAAACATATATAAACACCTGAAAGTCTTTATATCAGCTAAAACCACCAATCTGTTTCACTGGATTCAGAATAAAACCAAATTCTGTTTTACCCAACAATGTTAGTATTTGAATATTGTTACTTGAAGACTTATTCCTGGTTACAATTATACTGTTAAGAAAGTATTGTCTTATACTTTTCCTAAAATGAGAATGCATCATAATCAGTGGCGGCTGGTGAATTTTGTTTTAGTTGGGGCTGAAAGTTTTTAATTTCTTTAATTTCATTGACAAGCAATTCTATTATGGTCATACTCTTGTTTGCTAGCGGCTACGATTTCAGTACTATTGAAGATCTTTGCTCCTTCTCAACTCTGTGGTAATATTCTTTTCACAAAATACAACCAATAGTACGTTAATGTTAAATCTTACTTGTGAAAAGTAATCCCCCGATTCCTATTTTCAACAGTCCGCTCATTTGAGCAGGAAAACGCTGAACACCATCTTTGTTTTCTACCTGTCAACTGTCAGTTTAGGCTGCTCGCCGGCTCCTCATCACCACTTCAAGATGGCGGCCGAATTTCTCGCGTCACAGCAGCGAATGCTGCGTCTACTTATAAGATGTCTATGGTCGACACGGTAAAAGACGAGCGGCTCACCTGCGGTGTTTCAAAGAACATCTCCCTCTCGTCCACAGTGATCTTGTAGGTGCAGGGCTGGGGCGCTCCAAAGAATATGATGTGCTCATAAGGGAAGGTCTCCAGGGGCTTGGGCTCTCCTCTCTTGTACACGGACACGTTTTCCGCACTCACACTCAACCAAAGGTCATGAGGGAAGCCGCCTTCTTTGCACTAGGAAGACACAAACATCCAAACCATGCACGATGAGAACTCTTTTCAGCAATCAGAGACCATCCAAAAGTCAGTTTTCCACAGAAAAAAGTATCAAGTACTACACGTCTCGATTACTGTACAGTATTATTTTCGGGTCTCCCGGTGTCTAGCATTAAAAGCTACATTTTTGTTTCATCTGACATCACATGGACAAAGATAAGACGTTCTGGAGGAAAGTTCTGTGGTCAGATGAAACAAAAATTGAGCTGTTTGGCCACAATACCCTGCAATGTTTGGAGGAGAAAAGGTGAGGCCTTTAATCCCAAGAACACCAGTCCTACCGTCAAGCATGGTGGTGGTAGTATTATGCTCTGGGCCTGTTTTGCTGCCAATGGAACTGGTGCTTTACAGAGGGTAAATGGGACAATGAAAAAGGAGGTTTACCTCCAAATTCTTCAGGACAACCTAAAATCATCAGCCCGGAGGTTGGGTCTTGGGCGCAGTTGGGTGTTCCAACAGGACAATGAACCCAAAACACACGTCAAAAGAGGTGAAGGAATGGCTAAATCAGGCTACATTTAAGGTTTTAGAATGGCCTTCCCAAAGTCCTGACTTAAATGTGTGGACAATGCTGAAGAAACAATTCCATGTCAGAAAACCAAGAAATTTAGCTGAACTGCACCAATTTTGTCAAGAGGAGTGGTCAAAAAGTAAACCAGAAGCTTGTGGATGGCTACCAAAAGCGCCTTATTGCAGTGAAACTTGCCAAGGGACATGTAAGCAAATATTAACATTGCTGTATGTATACTTTTGACCCAGCAGATTTGGTCACATTTTCAGTAGACCCATAATAAATTCATAAAAGAACCAAACTTCATGAATGTTTTTTGTGACCAACAAGTTTGTGCTCCAATCACTCTATCACACAAAAATAAGAGTTGTAGAACTCAAGACAGCCATGACATTATGTTCTTTACAAGTGTATGTAAACTTTTGACCACGACTGTATTACGCCTATACTGTACATACCTCTATATACTGTACCTATATACATGAGTGGTGTGCTGTCAGGGCCAGCAAGGCCTTCTCTGCTGGCCTAACATAAATCATTAATTACTAAAAGTTCATTTTATTTTTAATTTACTTTTCGTAAATATATAAAAGTATTCATCATATTCTCTTCATGTCATATTGGGCTACAGTGTTGCTGTTTTTAAGTTAGAGCTTTTATCCAATCAGAATTCAGCGAGCTTGTTGCCAGCGCTGTATGAATTCTGCCGGAGGCCATCTGACTCAACATTAGCGGCGGCTGTGCAGTTTAACGAGCGGAGGACATTCAGTCCCTTTTACCATGAATTGATTAACGTGGACCCCGACTTAAACAACAAGTTGAAAAACTTATTTGGGTGTTACTATTTAGTGGTCAATTGTACGGAATATGTACTGTACTGTGCAATCTACTAATAAAAGTTTCAATCAATCAAGTTTCAGGTAACAGACAGTTGCGATAGCCGATCAGATCAGGAGTTGTTGACAGTAGCCTTACGTTGAACGTGACTGTGATTGGATACTCACTCGTCACTCCCAGGTATCCAATCACGAGTTGTGATTTATGAAAGCAGAAAGTGGCACCGGAGCCATACCCGGCCAGCGGAGAAATCAGCGGTACTCACTTTTTTAACCAACAAAGTAGCAGAGCAAAACGTTGATTCGGTGGCAGATATAACAGTTTGCCTGCCACTTCCACTCAAATCAACCAACTAACAGTTCAAATATATATTTTCACATTCAATATGTTTTTTTTACTATTATTTTGTACTATTGATTTTTAAATGCGTCAAAAAATAGCCCTTTTTGTTAACAAGTGACAAATTGAGTTGATTCAATGCCCAGACGTGCGCGAGCGGGTTTCTGTGGTCATGTGAAGACATAAATGACGGTATTTTGAGAGGTATTTATTGAAGTCGGACTAAGTAGGACATCATTGAAGGCCTAGATGGGAAACGCATGGCTCGCCACTGATATACATATATATATATATACCTATACGGGTAGGGACGGCGTGGCGAAGTTGGAAGAGTGGCCGTGCCAGCAATCGGAGGTTTGCTGGTTACTGGGGTTCAATCCCCACCTTCTACCATCCTAGTCACGTCCGTTGTGTCCTTGGGCAAGACACTTCACCCTTGCTCCTGATGGCTGCTGGTTAGCGCCTTGCATGGCAGCTCCCGCCATCACAGTGTGTGAATGGGTGAATGTGGAAATACTGTCAAAGCGCTTTGAGTACCTTGAAGGTAGAAAAGCGCTATACAAGTATAACCCATTTATCATTTATACTGGCTCACCTGCACTGGCTTCCTGTGCACTTAAGATGCCACTTTAAGGTTATATTACTTACGTATAAAATACTAGGCGGTCTAGCTCCATCCTATCTTGCTGATTGTATTGTACCATATGTCCCGGACAGAAATCTGCGTTCAAAGAACTCCGTCTTATTAGTGATTCCCAGAGCCCAAAAAAGCACTTATTTCTTGGTGTTGATTCAAGGTAGCTTAGCGGCTGGTTTAGGTGGTGTGCTCTCGGTGTGTAACATGTTTAGCCTACTTGATAATGATAATTAAAGCACAAACAAATGTAGTTTATTAACAGAGGTGATTGTTATTAGCTAAGGGGAGCGGCTACACACTGTGTATGGATGGAGACTAGGGTGTTATATACCGGTATTAGTATAGTACCGCGATACTAATGAATCATATTCGGTACTATACCGCCTCTGAAAAGTACTGGTCCAGCCACCCCCCCGCACCCTCGTCGTCGTCACGTCGTGTCATTGCTGGTTTACGAGCAGAGGAGCATGTTCGGCAGCGCACAATCACGGAGTACTTACAAGCAGACAGAGTGTGTAGACAGAAAAGGGAGAACGGACGCATTTTGGCTTAAAAACTAACTATAAAGGTGAAGTTATAACACTGAAACGCCCTCAGGAAGAGGTGCTTTAAGACATGGCTAGCTAGCTAGCGGCTAAATTCCAGCCCCAGTCTGCAGTGTTTTAGCTACTTCTAAATCACTAATCCTCGTCTCCATGGCAACAAATAAAGTATCATCCCTGCAGGAGGAGGAATAGCTAAACATGCTTCACTACACACCGTAGCTCACCGGCGTCAAAATGTAAACAAACGCCATTGATGGATCTACACCTGACATCCACTGTAATGATACCAAGTACAGGAGCGTATCTAGTCGATACTACTATGACTATGTCGATATTTTTTGGCATCACAAATTCTTCATTCGTTTTAAAAAAATGTATTGTATGTTTATAAACTCAGGAAGTATGTCCCTGGACACATGAGGACTTTGAATATGATCCTGTAACTACTTGGTATCGGATTGATACCCAAATTTGTGGTATCATCCAAAACTAATGTAAAGTATCAAACAACAGAAGAATAAGTGATTATTACATTTTAACAGAAGTGTAGATATAACATGTTAAAAAAGAAAGTAAGCAGATATTAACAGTAAATGAACAAGTAGATTAATAATCAATTTTTACAGCTTGTTTTTTCTAATTTTGACAAAATAATAGGTAGTTAAATGACACAATATTTTTACTGCATATTTCAGCAGCTAAATTAGGAGCCTTTGTTTGTTTACTTACTACTAAAAGACAAGTTGTCTTGTATGTTCACTATGTTATTTAAGGACAAACTTGCAATAATAAACATATGTTTAATGTACCCTAAGATTTTTTGTTAAAATAAAGCCAATAATGCAATTTTTTGTGGTCCCCTTTACTTAGAAAAGTATCAAAAAGTACCGAAAAGTATCAAAATCATTTTGGTACCGGTACCAAAATATTGGTATCGGGACAACACTAATGAAGACACATCATTAGCTGATAGGGGACTAAAAATAGTGTCAGCGAGAGTGATCATCATTCGGCAAAGGCGTTTGGATACTTTTTCACGAAAATCGACTGATACTTTATGGTGGCGGATCGATGGGCACATCACTAATAGAGAGAGCACCAACTTTTTATTTGTTTTCATTTTCTCTATATTCACAGTCCCTGTAAGATTTAATCTAATATTGTAGCTGCATCATATCAAAAAGTAGGTCAGTGAGTGCCCGTTTACCTCAACGTCAAACAGTGTGGATCCATACCCAGGCCACTCCTTGATGATAGTCATGTACTTGAGCATGGCCTGGTGTTGGACCAGACCTTGGACGCGGGACCACTTCTCCACAATGCTGGCCCTGGTGGCAGACATCTCCTCTTTGATCCACATCTCCAGCATCTGCTCCTCCTCCATGCGCTGCTTTTTCAGAGAGCCCGTTTTCAAGCCTCGCCGCAGAGTTCCGTCCAGGAAGCTGGTCCTGCGTCGCTCCAAAGTCTGACCCGACCCCGAGGCCCCGCCCACCTTGGTGTACTGCAAGATGCGACTGCGCAGGCGGCCCACGGGGTAGACGCTGTCCAGGCTCCAGGCGGCCCGCGTTTTGTCCCCGTGCAGGAACTGCAGGCGCAAAGCGGCCAGGTGCTGCAGCGTCTCCTCGCGGGCGGGGAAGTGTCCTCTGGTTAAACTCTCGTGGGCCTGAAGGAACAGGACAGGGGTTGTGATGTCATTCAAATTCCAACTGTAGATATACAAGTTAAACACACCTGCTCAAACATGAAGGCAAACTCCACCCCCTCCTTTGGCATGCTTTCCACGTCCAGGAAGCAGTAGAGTTTGAAGTAAAGTCTCCACTGGCCCTCGTCTTCGGCTTCCACGCTGCCAGCCAGTCTGGCGACATTGCAAAAAAATGGGAAAAAAATCATTCATAAGAATACTTCACTACAAAACTGATCAGCCTCAGATAATGTGAGACTATAAGGCTAAACAACAAATAATCATATACACTATATTGCCAAAAGTATTTGTTGTTCCCCAACTCTTCCATTTTCTTATAATAAAGAAGACAGTTGACTTTGGAATATTTAGGAGCGAGGAAATTTCACGACTGGATTTGTTGCACAGGTGGCATCCTATGACAGTTCCACGCTGGAAATCACTGAAAGCGGCCCATTCTTTCACAAATGTTTGTAGAAACAGTCTCCATGCCTAAGTGCTTGATTTTATACTCCTGTGGCCGGGCCAAGTGATTAGGACAACTGATTCTCATCATTTGGGTGGGTGGCCAAATACTTTTGGCAATATAGTTGTCATGACATGGACTGTGGCGCAGTTTCCTGTGAGGATTGCTTTCCCGAGATGCAAACAAACTGGACTGGACACCGGATGAAGGTAAATACATGATTTAATAACACTAACAAAGTACAAACAAAAGGCGCGCACAAGGCGGAAATACAAACTTGGCTAATGAAACAAAAACTAGCACTTGGGCAAAAACTATGGACATGAAACAAAAGACTTACTGTGGCATGGCATGAGGAAAGCAGAGGTAGCATCAGAGTTAAGCATGAATAATGTCAAGGGTAACAGTGGTAATGTCGCCGGGACGACCAACAGAAAAAGACAGGCTTAAATAACAGTGACATGATTAACACAGGTGCGTGTGTCCAAATGAGCAACAGGTGAAACTAATGGGTAACCATGGAAACAAAACAAGGGAGTGAAAAAGCAGGAACTAAGTGTCCAAAAACCAAACAACACATGGCCAAAAAAAAACATGATCAAAAGACATATAATAGTGTATCATAGTAATCCCCACAAGTGGCTGTGATTTAACGTCTAATTGGGGGCAGTGCCATGACATCATTGCCAAAAAAAACATTTTCAACAAGATGGAAGAACATTTCTCTAAATGATCTGAACTCCTCGTTCCATGCCAGTGTTGCATTGAGCAGAATATTGCTGCATGGAAGATGTCGCTCAGGGGTGTCCAACTCATTTTAGAACTGCTACCCTCGGGCAGACGCTATAGCAGGGGTGTCAAAGTCAAATGGACGGAGGGCCAAATAAAAAATTTAGCTACAAGCCGAGGGCCGGACTGTTCGAATGTTCATTGAAAAATTTTTAAATGACGCATATAGTCTAGTGAACCTAATTGAACCTACTGAAAACCTAACAAATATATTCCAATATGATCAGATAAATAAAGCAATATTTTCTTATGGCTCTGTCAGTAATCTTTAATTTTCAACAGACACAAAAGACAAATTTCTTTTATATAAAAATCCCCATAACATGAACATTAAATGAAAGAAACCGGTATTCAAGGCACCATCAGTAGCCTATATTTTCTATTTTAGCAAAAGTGGGCTAAATTTACTTCAAAGAAAAAAACAATAATAGCAATTTTCTATCATCCACTCAACTGAAATATTTTTAAAATATAATTAAATTGAAATACAATAAAATAAAGTGCAAAAATCTATAAATCAAAAACAACACTTTGTTTAAGGAGAAGTAACATGCAGTGAAAACAAATATTAAACTTTAACTTTTAAACTTGAATTGAGTAAAAACTCTAAATATGTGATTGCACAGTAATGTTCACATTAAACCCCCCTCCTCCCTCCGTGGGAGGGAGGCGAGTTGGGTGCCCGAAACCCCCCGCTGGTTTCGGCCTGCCCCTTGGCGCGCGTGGCACGGCGGGCTCCGCGACCCGACGGCTGGCCCTCGTGGCTTGACGGCGGGCGCGTCCCGACGGGCCGCGCGTAGGGGTCAAACGCAGAAGTCTCAGGGCCTCGTGGTGAGGGGGTGGCCTGCGGGTTTCGGCCCGCTTGACCCCCCCGCTCCGCTTGGCGCGCGCGGCACATGACGGGTTCCGCCACCGACGCTCGGGCTGCAGCCCGACGGTGGTGCGGGCCCGGCGGTGACGCGCGGTTTGGGGAAACAAAGCAGAAGTCTCAGGGCCTCGGGGCCGGGTTTCGGCCCGCCCCCTTGGCGCGCGTGGCACGGCGGGCTCCGCGACTGACGGCCGGGCTGCAGCCCTTCGGCCGGCAGGCGCGTCCCGGCGGGCCGCTCGCCCCCTTTCGGAACCTTGGACCGGCATCCGCTTGGTGCGTGTAAAAGATCTGCGGTCTGCGGGCCGGTTCTAATAATAAATCAAGATCATCCCAAGGGCCGTAAAAAACCTTCTCGCGGGCCGGATATGGCCCGCGGGCCTTGACTCTGACATATGTGCGCTATAGGGTGCTAAAAGCGGGCACAAATAGACTAAAAAACTGTTTTTATCCAAGAGCCATAGTAGCATTAAACAGGCCTGAGTGAGCACAATGTTTCCGTCATGTCCTCATGTGTCATGTCTTTTTATTTTTTCGGACTATAAGGTTCAATAATGTTGTATGTGTATATGTATACAGTATATATGCATATGTATGGATATATGCATGTGTGTGGATATATACATATATATAGATACATATCTTCTTTTTTTAATCTTTATTTTACTATTTATATGACTAAATTATTGTGTATGCACCTTAGGGGATCTGCTCCAATTTTGTTGTTCTTTGAACCTATTCTATTTTAGCTCAGGGGCCACATGGAGGAAAATCTGTGTGCACGCGGGCCGGACTATTACAATCATGGCATTAAAACAAAAAAATAAAGACAACTTCAGATTGTTTTCTTTGTCTTACTTTGGCCAAAAATAGAACAAACACATTCTGAAAATATTACAATAAAAAGTTTAGATCCATGAAGGAAAGAAGAAAGTGAATGAATGTTTATAACTGAATAAATTGACATATGCATAAAAATGTGTTTTCTTTTGTATTATTTTTTTTTTTATGAATCAAGTAACGTTTATGACAACCTTTTTCCAAAACACAATATAGAATGTGAGATATAACAGGATAATGCATACATTTATCATTTGTTTTCAAAACGCTTACAAAAAAGTGGGACCCCATTTTTGTGACTTGATGAGGTCCCTGGGGACCCCATTTTGAAAATCCCTAGCGCCAACACTGATGGAGTATTGGTGCGTGCAAAACAGCAGCAGGCGGCTGTGGCCTGCGGGCCGGTTCTAATACTAATCAAATAATGATGTAGCTCAACAAAGTAGTTAGATGCAGCAGCGCCTCTGCTGGCTGCAGCTAAGTAGTGCACTCCCAACAATTGACATCACTGATCAATACTTGATGGACTACTGTGCCCACTCCCACTTGAAAGAAGAAATAATTTGTTGATAAATTGGTACACTATTATGCATTCTTGCATTTTAGAGTGACTGCTCCACTTTTAGCATTTTTTACCAACCTCCCTTTCATTGAGGGCCACATCCCAGTTAATGGCTGACCTGAGGAGGCCGCTTGTAACAATAGATAATATATTATTTTGTATAAGGGTTTGCCTCATGATATTATTACACAATTGTCGATGCATTTGATTATTATAAAATTTTTTTATGTACGCCTTAATTTTTACGGTAAAATACTGGCAGCTCATTTACCAGAATTTTACGGTAAAATGTATGATGTTTTTTACAGCATATTACTATACATGGAAAAATGGTACCAACGTTTTTCATCGTAAAATTGTGGTGACTGAGCTACCAGTTGTTTTTTTTAACCGTAAAATCTATATTCATTTTTACAGAGAATAAATTAAAATATAACTTGCATTGGATTTATTATTCTTCTTTTTATTTTATGGTTTAAGGTTTGAGTTTATTTGGAACATGCATACAATTGCAACATGATACATCACAATTTCCAGTTTCTCTACTCAACATATTCGAAAAGGAGGAGGAAGAAGCAGAGCTTATTTAATCCTACCTCTTTTCCTTTACATAGCAATTGCTAACACTTTTGTTCACATCCTGTTCTCAATTTGTTCACAATATACTCCATAAATAATAACATTCAAAAAAATGAATATATAAATAAAGTAAGTTGTATTTTATATAGTGATATGAATAAGATTATCAATTAATTCAGAATGTTTATCTTTGTTCTTCTTCTTGGTACTTTGTAAACACTTTGAGTTTGAACTGTTTCTTAAACTGTATCATATTATTTATTACCTTGTTTGATTTATTTACTTAATCCCTTTCATTATATAATTCCACATACTGATATACTGAAGGTTTTAAGTGTTGTATGTGCATACAAATGCTTTAAGTTATATTTTTCTCTGAGGTTATATTTCTCCTCTTTTGTTGAGAAGAATTGCTGTATATTATTGGGTAGCAGGTTATACTTTGCTTTGTGTATAATTTTTGCTGTTTGCAAATGCACTAAGTCGTGGATTTTCAATATTTGTAATTCAACAAATAAAGGGTTTGTATCTTCTCTATATCAAGCATGATGTATTATTCTAACTGATCTTTTTTGTAACACGGTTAGTGACTGAAGCATACTTTTGTAGTTGTTTCCCCATATTTCTGCACAATAACTCTGATAGGGTAACACTAGCGAATGGTAGAGAATATTAAGTGATTTGTTTGTCTAATACATATATAGCTTTATTCATTATTGATGTATTTCTTGCCACCTTATGTTGTATATTTTTATATTAGATTTCAAGTTCCTTTTATCATCAAATATTACACCCAAAAAATGTATTTAATTTACTCTTTCAATGTCTGTTTCGTCTATTTGTGTTTGTGTTTGGCGGTCTCTTCTACTGTTAACGAATATCATTATTTTAGTTTTACTGAGGTTTAAGGATAGTCTGTTTTTCTCAAACCATCTTTTTAATGTGTTCACTTCTTCTGTTATCATTAGTATTATATTCTGTGTGTTCTCTCCTGAACAAAACACTGTTGTATCACCTGCAAATAATACTAACTTTAAGTTTTTTGTAACTTTATAAATGTAATTTATATAAAGATTGAACAATTTTGGTCCCAGTATTGATCGCCACAAGATATATTTAGTGTTGTAGACGTGTGTTCGCCTAGCCTCACGTATTGTTTACTGCTGGTTAAGTAGCTTCGTACCCAGGTCAAGATCAACCCTCTGATACCATACCTTTCTAATGTTTTGATTAGAATATTGTGATTAATTGTGTACCATCTATTGCATTCTTCTGGTATTTCGATTAAAGCCATCGATGTTCCAATATTAGCTCTGTATTCATGTTGGTTCTCTGCGAGTATTCTATATTGTATGAAATTGTCTAATCTGTTATTAAACATTTTTTTGAAATTGTGCAAGTAAAGAAACATGTCTATAATTTGTAAATTGATTTTTGTCTCCATTTTAACAGCAAAAATATGTGTAATGTACGATAACATAATATTTGTTGCATTGATTGGATAATACTAAAGTTTAAAATATTTGCAATTGCAAACAGTACATCTATTTTTTTTGTCAAAATGGAAAAAACCCCAAAGACATTTGGTAGGAAAAGATGACGCACATTATTTTAGGCTTTCGCAGGCCATGATAAAATGATGCTAGATCTGTAATGTCATGATTTATTTTCTACATTTAAAACACTTCCTTGTGGTCTACATAACAAGTAATGGTGTTTTTTTGGTCCAAATTTTGCATGGATTATGTTTTACAGATGGTTTTCAAGCTGCTTTCTGACTGTCTTTTCAGGATGTGCCGTTTTGTGGCCTCTAATTTGACTGCGTATTCTCCCCGCCTTCTTTGTTGTAGTTTTAGAACTTCCATAGCGAGTCTAGTGACAGATAAAGTTAGAACAAAACGCTACTTGGCATTAGGATTGGCGGAGGATGCATGTGCATGTAAGAACCAGTCTGGCCCACAATAAGAGGATAGAGAAAAAGAAGGAGCTTATTGACTACAACGTCAGACTACAATGGTGAACCCGCACAAAGCTCTTTGGGTAATAATCTAACACATACGAATAATTCGCTGACATCACACCAGAGAAAAACGTCACACCATAGGTAAATTCCAAACTCCTCGTTTGGTGGAAGTATGAAAAAAAGCAAGATTGTTTTATAAATATCTCCGCAATTTCAAATTTTCTTGATTTATGCAGATCCCAAATACCGTATTTTCCGGACTATAAGGCACACTTAAAATCCTTTTTTTCCCCTCAAAACTCGACAGTGCGCCTAATGTTCAGAATAATTCTGGTTTTGCTCACCGACCTCGATGCAATTTTATTTGGTACATGGTGTAATGATAAGTGTGACCAGTAGATGGCAGTCAAACATAAGAGATACGTGGTAAAATGTATGATGGCCATATGTCTCAAATAAACAACACCAACATTTTATATGTTCCATTGAAAATATAGAACATTACACACGGAGCTCAAAAATCTATCAAAATGTTTTAGTACGACTTTGGTAAGCTATGAAGCCGCACCGCTTGATGGATTATCGGCGCATTAAACACACAAGTATTATTTTGGTGTGTGTATAAGGTAAGACATATTATCTGGCGTTTTGTTTCTCAATATTAGGCAAAACAACTTTTCTTACCTTCTGGTACCTGCTGATCTGTATTTGGGATCTGCATAAATCCTGAAAAATTGCGCGTGTCCACCTTCGTAGTCTGTACCGACACCGTAGTCGATACTCTATCTTCTTGTTATGGGACATTCATCCTCCGCTGTTGCCATTTCTAATATAAAGTAGTGTAAAGTTTTTACTTATATCTGTCAGTAAATTCGCCATGAAAGCGCTAAAACATACCGGTATAGTGAGTTTACATTATTCACCCAAGGAACTTTAGTTATTAGAGAGTTCCGGTCGAACAGTTTTTCGCGGGACACATTTCTGGTGTTATTGTTTCCCGATGAGGAGATGCTGCTCCGCTATTGATTGAAGTAAAGTCTGAATGTCATTAAAACAGTTAGCTCCATCTTTTGACACTTCTTCCACTCCCGTCCTTGCACGCTACAACAAAGATGGCGGGGAGAAGACGCTGCCAAAGGTGAGCCACGTAAATAAGACCGCCCACAAAACGGCGCATCCAAAAGCGTCTGTCAGAAAGCGGCTTGAAGATGATCTGTAAAACATAATCTATGCAACATTTTGACCAAAGAACCACCATTACATGTTATGTAATGTTATGAAGTGTTTTCAACTTAGAAAAAAATAATAATAATATGACCCCTTTAATGCGCCCTATTATTCGGTGCGTCTTATATATGAAAAAAGATCGAAAATAGACCATTCATCGGCAGTGCGCCTTATAATCCGGTGCACCCTATGGTCCGGAAAATACGGTTCACAAAAACATTTTTTTTCCTAATGGGGACCTTTTAAACAATAAGCATAGATGCATATTATCCTTTTGTTGCAATCCACTAAATGATTTTGTCATTCATTGACCTAACTGTTTTTTAACACAAAAGAACTAGGACAATTCTGTCGACCAATCAACAGACAGTGTTGTATCAAGCTCCACCCACCACAAGTGTACTACGGCCAACAGCACCCAAAACAAAAGTACTGAAAAGTGGGAAGGTTATAGATGCATGATTTTGGCCCTTTGACAATGAAGACAAACAAACCATACTGTATTTTTCATGCCGCCCTCTCAGGCTTTAACACAAACAGTTTGGGTTTATTTTGTTTAAAAAAAAAAATCATAAATAAATAAATAAGTTCTCTCACCTTTCAAATTTAGCCAGAACATCGGCCACGAGCACCCTGCTTTCCACAGCTCTGTCAATAGTGTTGTTGTGCTCGAAAAGAGCAAACATGTTCCTGCTATCCTCCATGGCCAAACCTCTTATCAGCTTCTCCACCACCTTGACACAAAATAAGCATGTCAATCAAAAAATGAATGTCTTTGCATTATTGATTTTACTAACTGAAGGCGCTTGTACCTCTCCAGCAGTGGTGTGTGAGTTAATGGAGATCTTACAGGAGCCTCCTCCGTGACAGTAGACTGTTGTGGTCATTTCCTGTCTTGTAAGCAGTGCTATTATTTCCTCCTGGGAGGGAACAAACTCTCTGGTTTTGGTTTTCTTGAGAGACTCGGAGATGAAATGAGCAAACATTTCAATCTCCGTGCCAGGGAATAGCTCCTTGATCCTACAAGACATATTGGTAAAATGGAGGTGTCTTTGAGGGATTTGCTTCTTTTATGACTTGAAGATGTGTGTTTTACCGTTTGAGGTGAAACTTGAGGTAGCGCAGGATGCCGCGGCTGGGCAGGAAGGTGCAGCTCATGCAAGTCAGAAGGTGCCAGTGGGCGCGGTTGGCGGGGCTGTTAGGGTAAGAGACGTGATTGGTTTGTTTGATTAGCTGACAGTAGACCTCGTCTCTCAGCGGCCTCAGGTCTTGGCAGGTCTGCAGGATTCCCTGGATGATCGGCACCGGGTCTGACACCGCCTCCATCTCTTGCAGAGAGTTGAAGATTTTCACAGCTTCGTCTTGCAGGCTGGTGTAACCCTTCTCCTTTTGCACTGAGGGAAGACGCGTTTACACATTAACATTTTATATCAGCAGATCAGACCCCTTTAACAAGCTAAGACATTTACAATGTGCAATCACAGCAAGTATTACACTTGCACATGTGTATTAACTGTGCTGCACTGGGATTTTATTTGCTTTGGTTTGCTGTTATTGTTTTACTTTCTATTTGCACTACATATAGAATAGAATAAAATAGAATAGAATGCCTTTTATTGTCACTATACACAGGCACAATGAGATTAAAAGCAACTCCAGTATCAGTGCGACAGTCTACAAATATGCAAAACATAGGAAGGAAAGAAAAGAAAAATAGTGCAAAAGGAGGTAAGGTGCACAGTCCAGTCCTGAGAACGAATGTCCTGAATGTGTTGTTTAAATATTAAATATTATACTATATACATACATACAGAAGCATTCAGACTGTTGGTGGAAAGTAAAAATTGCACACAGAGAGGTGCTAAACTCTAAAAACATGATCATTCTATTACATTTTTCTATTTATTCTATTTCTATTTATTCTTTATTGCTATGAAATCATAGCTTACTCTACTTATATCCTATTCTAATTACATTATTTTGTACATACTACGTTCTTGTGGTACTCGGACAAAATCTGGAACCTCAGGTACTAAATTGTGTGCCATCTCACGCATCTTTGCACATGTAAGTTCCTTAAAGGCTTAAAAAAAACAATGTGTGAATGAAAAAAACTGTATCAAAAATATTTGGTGTATAATTATTATGGATTATAGTGAGCTTCCAACTGCAAAACCCCAAAAGCGGATTAGATACTTTTGCCCAATTTGAAGCGTAATAACAAAAACAAGGACACACTTTTTTTAAATGTCATTATTTTAGATTACAATGAGCCTCCAACTGCAAAAACCTAAAAGCTTATCAAATAATTTTGCCCAATTTGAAGTCAGTTACACTAGTTGCAGTTATACTAGATATTAGAGTACACGGAACCTCCAATTGCAAAAACCCAGGGTTTAGAACATAGTTTTGCCTACTTTCAATGTAGTTACCCTAAATGCGTGAATGGAAAAACAAGCAAAAATTGGGAGAGATTTTTATAACATCTTTAAATTTTCATGAATTTTAATAATGATGAGCCTCCAACTACAAAACCCCAAGGCTTATTACGTAATTTTCCGCAATTTGAAGTCAGTTGCAGTAGATGCGTGAATTGAAAAACAAGCAAAAATTGGAGAGATCCTAAGAACATATTTAAAGTTTCATTATTTTAGATTATAATGAGCCTCGAACTGCCAAAAACCAAGGCTTATTAAAAGTAATTTTGCCCAATTTAAAGTCAATTTTTGCCGCAATTTAAAGTCAGATACACTTGAAGGGTGAATGTAAAAACAGACAAAAGACTGAATCTGTGAATAAAACAACAAAATCTGTCCACACAATATATTTTCAATTAAACAATTTTTAGCGTAAAATATGACAAAGTAAAAGCATAATTAGCATTAGCATCCGGAAATGACTTTCTGCCAGTTGTAAAGAACATACATATTTTTTGCATTACAATGAGCTGTAACTGCAAAACACAAACATATTTTTGCCCAATTTGAGGTCAATTAGTCAAATTTCACTGTGAATGGTAAAAAAACCAGTTGTTCCACACACAGCCATAAAGCTTTAGTGACTTTCAAACAGTTTCTGAAAACATCGTTCACGTTTAATGGTTTTGAATCAAAATACGCCTCTAACAACTGTTTTAAGAGTTTTATCAAGTCAAATCATCAAACTAAAATAGATGTGTGAATTAAAAAACTCAGGGTCCACACATTGTATTGTAAGTTTTTTTTGTTGTTTTTTTTTACTTTGAAGCCTTAAACTTGCAGTATGTCACAAGTTTTTGAAATGGCTTTCCTCTGGATTCTGACTAAAAGGCCAATACACTTTGTTAGCGCCGCCCATTGTGCATCAGCCTGTGATGCATTTTGACATAAACTAAGATCCTTAAAAAATGCCATATATTTCAGATTTTATTGACTTCACAATGGGCAAAAAAACGTGTGCATGTGGACAAAATGTTGTTTAGTATCCCCAGCAGAACAGTCAAAACTCACAGTGGATGCTGACATCTCCGTAAGGCAGAGGCAGCAGAGGGGAGTGCAAAGGATGCTGGGTGTATCTCAGGATGGGGTTCCTCCAGTACGTCTGCTCCACTGCCTCAACATTCAAACAGCTCTCCTGCAAGACGATAAAACACTGACTCAGTCAATGCACATCACTTAGTAGAGAAGTCACTGCAGTACACACATATAGTGAGTACCTCACTTTACAACAGATAGTGTCCTTGGCATAGACTGAAAAGAATCGGCGCAAGCATTATATTAATGCCCAAATATGAAATATAGCAAAACAAACAATCTCCGTGTCAAGTCACTGCATGTTAGTTATGACTAAGGTACTAAAAACCTACTTTGATGTCCCTAATGAGTTGCTGTGTCGGTGTTTCAATGGGGACTTTGCTGTCAACGGCTCCTTGTATGGCGTTTGTCCATCTCATGGCTTCGTTCAACATTTTGGTGTACAGGCGGTAGGAGTGCTTGCGCCCATGGATGATGATATTCCAGTAACCTGTAATAGCAACGCAGTCTCCAGTGAGCCCAAACTGACCATCAATTCAAGTGTGGTTATTTGTAAAGGGCTGTATCGATAAAGTTGGTATGGTATGGCCCATTCAGTAGTTTCCACATTGAACTAACCAGTATCTTTGAAGACCTTTTCATCAGGTTGAACCACAGAACACAGGCTGTTGAGGACCAGCGTTCCTAGTTTGGTGGCGTTTCGTTCAGATGACTTGTAGTAGTCGAGGGAGTTTGTGGTGAGAACAAACCAACGCTTCTTCAGCTTCAGAGATGTGCTTTTCACCCCAGACTTCATCTCTTTATGCAGCCAGCCTGAGGGACGGAAAGAAGTTATTGCTCTACTGTATTTCTCTTTGATCATTATATATGCTTTTGTCTTTTAGAGATGGCTGACCTCTGACCAAAAACTCCTGACCATCACCCTTGGAGTCTCCCTTGGATTTCTGCAGCAAACCGATCCAGTGATGCATCTCCTCTGGTGTGTCCGTGTTGCAGTGGATCACTCGGTTGGCGGTGATGATCACAAACGAGTTTGGTCTGGAAGCACCAACACATCACACATATTATCATACATATTCCTTCGGGACCTCGCAGTACCATACAATATTCCTTGAAAAAAAGACACCTTCTTTAACAGATGCCGTGCCCCAATTTAATGGCCATCAGACGCACAAAAAACTGAAACTGCCTACACCAGGGCTATTCAACGGTGGCCAAATCCGGCCACCACACCAGCCCCCCGAGTTCAGTTAAAAACTTTGGGGAAACATTTTTACAGAAAATTCCTAAAAATACTAGAATGCTCCTGTTGTACATAGGAACTTGGACCACTGTAAACACATTGGCAGATCCCAGCATTGACATTTTAACCTTGCTAGCAAAGAGAACACTGGGATCTAAACTTGTGATTTACATAACTGAAGCGTTCTTTAAGGCAGTGTTTTTCAACCTTTTTTGAGCCAAAGCACATTTTTTGCGTTGAATCCGGAGGCACAGCACCAGCAGAAATCATGAAAAAACGAAACTCAGTTTACAGTAAAAAGTCTTTGTCACAATTGTTGGATATGACTTCAAACCATAACCAACCATGCATCACTATAGCTCTTGTCTCAAAGTAGGTGTACTGTCACCACCTGTCACATCACGGCGTGACTTATTTTGAGTTTTTTGCTGTTTTCCTGTGTGTAGTGTTTTAGTTCTTGTCTTGCCCTCCTATTTTAGTGGCTTTTCTCTTTTTTTGGTATTTTCCTGTAGCAGTTTCATGTCTTCCTTTGAGCGATATTTCCCGCATCTACTTTGTTTTGGCAATCCAGAATATTCCAGTTGTTTTGATCGTTCTTTATGTGGACATTGTTGATTGTCATGTCATGTTCGGATGTACATTGTGGACGCCATTTTTGCTCCGCAGTAAGTCTTTGCTGTCGTCCAGCATTCTGTTTTTGTTTACTTTGTAGCCAGTTCAGTTTTAGATTCGTTCTGCATAGCCTTCCCTAAGCTTCAATGCCTTTTCTTAGGGGCACTCACCTTTCGTTTATTTTTGGTTTAAGCATTAGACACCTTTTTACCTGCACGCTGCCTCCCGCTGTTTCCGACATCTACAAAGCAATTAGCTACATGCTGCCACCTACTGATATGGAAGAGTATTACACGGTGACGCTGCCGAGCTCTAGACAGCACCGACACTCAACAACAATACATAATTTGCAGACTATAGTTATTGGTTTGCAAAAAATATTTTTAACCCAAATAGGTGAAATTAGATAATCTCTCATGGCACACCAGACTGCATCTCACGGCACACTGGTGTGCCGCGGCACAGTGGTTGAAAAACACTGCCTTAAGGCACTCCTTTATGTCCTCCCCCTTTTTGCAGTTACACATTTTTTTCATAGTGTGATTTATGTAACTAAAGTGTTGCTGTAGCTCGTTTACTTCAGATGTAGTCAGTAGTCATCTTTTCAACTTCTTTAGTTATTCATACTAGTGGTGTTCCTCTAGGTTCCTTTTTAGGTCCTTTCTTTTTCATCATTTAGGCCAGGGGTGTACAACTTGTTCTAATTGAGGCACAAATCGCAGTTATGGCTAACCTTTATACTATATACTGTAAATATAAATGTAAAGGATTTGCCTCATGATGTTATTGCACTGGATTATTTTAGTTATTGTGAATACACAGTAAAAAAACAAATCTGTAGATTTTGCGGTTTAATTTTAAATTTACAATGATTTTTACAGCATATTACTGTAAGTGGAAAAGCAGGACCACTTTTTTGTATGGTAAAATTCTGACAACTGAGCTGCCAGTATTTTACCATAAATTCTATGATTTTTTTTTTTTACACCGTATTACTGTAAATAGAAAAATAGTCCTGCAATTTTCTTACTGTAAAATTTGGCGAGAGAGCAGACAGTATTTTTTAACCCTAAAATCTGTTGTAATATTTACATTGTACAAAGTCAAGCAGATATTTACGTTTATAATTTTATATAAAAAATAAATAATTGGAATGTAAGATAATGTGATATTTGTTTCATTAATATATAAAAGATAAGCAGTTGCATGCAGTGCATTTACATGTATTTTTTTTTCTGTCAAAATAGAAAAAACGAATACATTTAGTAAGAAAAGATGAAATACTTTATTGACGCATATTTTATCCAGGCTTTCACAGGAGATATAAAATGATGTGGCGGGCCAGATCTGGCCCTCGGTCCTTGTGTTTGACACCTGGAATTTAGGCTATTCAACTGGTAGTCCGCGAGTTCAGTTCAAAAGAACTTGTGAGAGACTTACATTTTTGCAGCATATTCTTAAAAACACTACAGTGCTGCCATATATGTTATCTTCCACTAGAGTTCCCGGAACTCTGACCAAATAAAGAGACCAAAATGAAATGTCTACTGCTGGTTTTTCCAGAATATACAAAATTGGATTGTATATAAAGTCATTAGTCATTAGCTTTATAATGATTTGGTTAAATATCCCTGGCCTACACAATGGACATGGCATCTGTAAGGCTGAAGTTGAAAAAATATCTAGCTCTTTATTATCCTGTCCTCTTTGCAATTTAGGTTCATAAATAATCAAAAGTATTTATGGTATTAAAAAAATGCATTTGTACAAAATGAATACAGTCCTGCTACTAAATAAACCCCCTAAGAGTGCCCGAGTACTTTCTGCAGTTGAGTAAATCAACAACCATGGCTACGATATTAAAAAAAATACATTGTATCTTCAGACAACAAATACATTTTCAGTCACCTTCTTACCTGTCTGGGTTGTCTGACGCACAAACCGAATCAATCAAGCCCACATCTAGCGTACCCTGGACAAAAAGAGGTCAATGCAACTTCTCATGTTAGTCCGAGGAGCCAAATCTGCAAAGTATTAGCGCTGAAGATATCAGACGTGTGCATTGACCTACAAAAGCCTAACTATCGTACAGATGACTAAATGAACATCCTATTTTAGCAGCATCTGTCATTATTATTGGTCCAAAGCGGAGCTAGAGAGCTGTGGCTAAGGCAGGAGAGTGAAGGGGGAACGCCACTAACCACTGCATTCTTTGGGTTGGCCTGTTCATGGTGCATCTCCATGAGCTGCTCTGGGCTGGCACTGTGGACACTACTCAGCACACTGAACCAACCACTGGATGGGATCACAGAGAGTTCAGGGAAGTAAACCAAAGAGAGGAAAAGGTCAGCAATTATGAAAAGACTATTAAATAAAGTTCCATTGGCAACCACAAGGAGGCAGACTTTATTTTCATATACAATCGTGGTCAAAAGTTTACATACACTTGTAAAGAACATAATGTCATGGCTGTCTTGAGTTTCCAATAATTTCTACAACTCTTATTTTTTTGTGATAGAGTGATTGGAGCACATACTTGTTGATCACAAAAAACATTCATAAAGTTTGGTTCTTTTATGAATTTATTATGGGTGTACTGAAAATGTGACCAAATCTGCTGGTCTCCTCCAAACACATTGCTGGGTATTGTGGCCAAACAGCTCAATTTTTGTTTCATCTGACCACAAAACTTTCTTCCAGAAGGTCTTATCTTTGTCCATGTGATGTCAGATGAAACAAAAATTGAGCTGTTTGGCCACAATACCCAATAATATGTTTGGAGGAGAAAAGGTAGGCCTTTAATCCCAGGAACACCATTCCTACCGTCAAGCATGGTGGTGGTAGTATTATGCTCTGGGCCTGTTGTGCTGCCAATGGAACTGGTGCATTACAGAGAGTAAATGGGACAGTGAAAAAGGAGGATTTACCTCCAAATTCTTCAGGACAACCTAAAATCATCAGCCCGGAGGTTGGGTCTTTGGCGTAGTTGGGTGTTCCAACAGGACAATGACCCCAAACACACGTCAAAAGTGGTAAAGGAATGGCTAAATCAGACTAGAATCAAGGTTTTAGAATGGCCTTCCCAAAGTCCTGACTTTGTGCACGTGTGGACAATGCTGAAGAAACAAGTCCATGTCAGAAAACGAACAAATTTAGCTGAACTGCACCAATTTTGTCAAGAGGAGTGGTCAAAAACTCAACCAGAAGCTTGGCAGAAGCTTGTGGATGGCTACCAAAAGCGCCTTATTGCAGTGAAACTTGCCAAGGGACATGCAACCAAATATTAACATTGCTGTATGTATACTTTTGACCGAGCAAATTTGGTCACATTTTCAGTAGACCCATAATAAATTCATAAAAGAACCAAACTTCATGAATGTTTTTTGTGACCAACAAGTATGTGCTCCAATCACTCTATCACAAAAAAATAAGAGTTGTAGAACTCAAGACAGCCATGACATTATGTTCTTTACAAGTGTATGTAAACTTTTGACCACGACTGTATTACTTGGACGTATTGCAAAGAGATAAGTGATTAATTGGACTCTACCTGGCATCTTCAGGGGATTCTGCATAGATGTGATAAGTCCTCTCCTCAGTCACAATATTGAGTGCATTTTCCTTCTCATGGTTGTCCACTATTTCCCTGTAGAAAAAAACCCAATCAAGTTCTGTTGGTGTTTAATGCAAAGTGAGTTTTAAATAGCAAGATTCCGACTAAAAATAGCTTACTTGGCTGTGCAGATGTCAATAGTCCCTTTGAGCTTCTCTTCGCTGTCGTTGTCAAAGTACATCAGCTTGGACTCCCTCAGGACGAACCAGCGCATCTTCCAATTGCGCCGGGACAGGGTCGACATCCCTCCGCCTTTCTTGTAAAGCCAGCCGGACTTGAGGGAGTCCTGCTTGGCCCGGTACCACATAAAGGTCTCGTCTTTCAGCACGCACCAGCGCCGACGCCACGGAATCATGAGTCCGCCTGAAAAAAGATTGAAATGTTTGCAGGATTCTGAATAGAAAACAAGATGCATAGTCTATATCCACCCTTTGGTGCCAAAAAGTGGTACCTTCCTCAACTTTGTTCAATAGAAAGACAATAAATTGTGTACCAAAATGAACAGTAGTGCTTGTTGCAGGAAAATCCGGTCATTGACTTTACATCATAATCTTAATTATAGCATGAACAATTTTAATTTGTCTATTGTATTTAAAAAAAAAATGGAAGTTGAAAAGATAACTATTCAAATACAATATTTTTGTTTTCCCCATTAGATCATTCTGTTTAAAGATTCTGCAACATCCCGAGGAAGCTTATTGCGAGTTGAATAATGCTTGTTTTCAGAATAAAATACTAACTAGCTATTTCGAGATATACAAATCTTAATTTAGGATGTCTTATCAAGCAAAATTAACGAGCTGCATGGACAGATAATTTCACAAGTTTTTAATTATTTTTTTCCCTAAAATCTATTTTTTTTATATTATATTTTGTCAGCTCTTTTTTTAGTGCATTTCTCAGGGTCACTGGTGTGAATAAGTGACCTGAATAAAATCTCTGACTAGCTTGGAGAGAATGTTTCGAACCTCTAGACCCAGAATATAAGAAAACTCAGCTTTTTCAGACAGCATTCTAATTAATTCTGTGTGTTCTGTATGTACAGCTGCAGAAAAAAATATTTTAAAATTACTTTTAATTAATTCCATCTAGTATTATTCTATATATCAGTGTTTCTTAACAACAGGGCCATGGCCCATTGTTGGGCCGCCAATGCACCCGAGAAGGCAGTCAAAAAATATCTGTTTCTCAGCTGTGGTCCGGATGGGCCGCAACAGTATTCGGTTGTAATACACTTTTCCACCACTTGTGGCAGCAAGGGCAAAGCAAACAAACAAGAAGTCTGTGGCTAAAAAGTCATAGAGGAGTTCCTTAAGTGCAAAACTTATGACTAAAGTGGTGAAGCTGTATTTTCATTTGCACCCAATTTTATTAACAGTTTAGTCAATACAAATATTTTTCATTATTAATTTAATTTGTTTTAGTTAGTTGGTTTTGGCACTACATAATTATTTATTTTGTGTCTCTTCTTATACAGTATATTTGGCTAGTACTTATTTTTTTAATCAGCCTGACCTAAGCCGAAGTTTTATGTGTTAAATAAATAATAATCTTTGTGATAAACACATGGTTTCATATCATTGGACAATGTTGTAAACTGTAAGTAGGTTAGATATAATTATTGAATACCATAAGAGAAAAGAGTAATATTACTAATGCAGTGTTAATATTTAAGTGGGGCCCCGGGCCTCTCTGTAGTGGAAAAGTTGGACCCTGAGATCAAAAAGGTTAAGAACCCCTGCTAAATATTACTTATATGTGGATTTTTTGGGGGGCTATTTTAGGATCCCTGTGTAAAGGAGGTTTGTGTGAAGCTACTAACTCTTCATGTAGAGGTAGCCATGGAAGTAAGGAGGCCCGCTGCCATTCAGTATATTCATCCTGCCGTTGGAAACCTCCTCATCCGTGTCCACATAGCCGTCGTTGTCCTCGTCACTGTCGATGAACTGAAACAAAGGCGGTTGATTGTGACATGCGCCTTTCAACACAAGAAACCGTGAATAGAACTGTGCACCTGCAAGTTCCGTGCTAAAAATAACGTGTTTTTTTCACAGTGGCACAAAAGGAATTGGTAGACACACGCTCCTTGTTCAATTGACACTTTTCCTTTTGACAGTACGAGGGAAAAGTCAAGGTGTGTGTCAGTGTGTGAAAATACAGACAGACAATAGCTATGAAGGTTCTCATTAATCCAGGTCGTTGTCATCTCAGGGCGTTCAATCGTTCGCAACGGGACTGCTTGGTTTGTCTTGGAAGACGTTTCGCCGCTCATCCGAGTAGGCCTCATCAGTTTGTGCTCATAGACTTAGACCGGTCAGATCTAGTCTGATCTAAGTCTATTATTACGAACTGATGAAGCCTAATCGGATGTGCTCATAGACTTAGACCAGTCAGATCTAGTCTGATCTAAGTCTATTAGCACGAACTGATGAAGCCTAATCGGATGTGCCCATAGACTTAGACCGGTCAGATATAGTCTGATCTAAGTCTATGAGCACGAACTGATGAAGCCTACTCGGATGTGCTCATAGACTTAGACGGGTCAGATCTAGTCTGATCTGAGTCTATTAGCACAAACTGATGAAGCCTAATCGGATGTGCTCATAGACTTAGACCAGTCAGATCTAGTCTGATCTAAGTCTATGAGCACCAACTGATGAAGCCTAATCGGATGTGCTCATAGACTTAGACGGGTCAGATCTAGTCTGATCTAAGTCTATGAGCACCAACTGATGAAGCCTAATCGGATGTGCTCATAGACTTAGACGGGTCAGATCTAGTCTGATCTGAGTCTATTAGCACAAACTGATGAAGCCTAATCGGATGTGCTCATAGACTTAGACTGGTCAGATCTTGTCTGATCTAAGTCTATGAGCACGGACTGATGAAGCCTACTCGTATGTGCTCATAGACTTAGACCGTTCAGATCTAGTCTGATCTAAGTCTATGAGCACAAACTGATGAAGCCTAATTGCATGTGCTCATAGACTTAAACTGGTCAGATCTAGTCTGATCTAAATCTATGAGCACGAACTGATGAAGCCTAATCGGATGAGCGGCAAAACGTCTTCCAAGACAAACCAAGCAGTCCAGTTGTGAACGATTGAACGCCCTGAGATCGGTGAGACAATGTTTTGGTAGAAAACAACAACTCACAAGTCATTTACATAGTAGTGGAATGGGACTTTTCCTATATTTTCCTGATCTACCAAGACAGTAATGGTTAATTAATCTGTTACTAATGGAATGGGTGCATCTTTTTCCAAACGTTCTGAACTCTGTACCACAGAGCATAATACTTGCGCTTTCACATAAATGCAGCTCAACATTCCAAAGCTGATGTTGACTTCTTTTGACAGCAAACTAGTTGAGACTGAATCAATGGCGCCCCGTAATGTACTCCATTTTGACTCGATTGTTTCAAATGAATTGACACATTTGGAAATGGGTATCAATTTTGTTATATTAGGGTTATTATTGTTGTTTGCAGTGGTGTACAACTGCACTGCAACAGAGTCATAATCCTTGATACCGAATACCGTATTGTTAACATACATCACTGGTAAGTGATTTTTCTACTCCTGCTGTTTACAAATCCCCAAAGTTTGACCCCATAAGTCGAATTGACCAAAAATGTTTTACATAGTTACACATACTGTAACTCGCCGAAAAACAACAACATTTGGTATGCCCATTCAAAAAATACAAGCAAGATTGGTTGCAAAACATGGCCACCATCAGGCAATACGTCTTTTAAGGGTCACAGACAGGACTTAGAAAATAATTGGTCATGAGGAATGGACCATTTCTTTAATGATTATAAAACTCTGAGGATATTTTTTCCTATTACAGTCGTCCCTCGTTTATTGCTCTTCCGGACATATAAACAATAAATACATAAAATGTTATCTGAGAAGTAACAATCATTAATTATAAACCAAATATTTTTTAGTAGCCATCAGTGGCTACAATAGTAAACAGCGTGCTCTGATTGGTTTGGTCTCTTTTACTAGCCAATACTACTGTTGTGTTGACATTTCTAGTTTATTTAGCCGTTTCTATACTTAAAAAAGACCACAAAATAGTGGAATATGCTTAAAAAAAAAATCTGCCATGTGGTGAAGCCGCAATATTTGAAGTGCGATGTGGTGAGAGACGATGGTATTATATTACGTATGGTAGTTTGTACTCCAAAGCATTTTGTCACAAATGCTATTTATGGTCATGTGAAATAATGATGGATGACTTGATTTTTGATCCGTTATCTTGTATATTATTTAGTTCTTACCGAGTCTGAGCTGCCTCTGAAGGAGTCCAGGCTGTTGTGGGTGCATGATGATTTCCGTAGCATGTCCTTGTCAGTAATGTGGTCGTCATTGATGCTCGCACCTGAGCTCCCGTGAGCCTCTTCAAACTCCTCTTGATCGTAGTCCGACTCTGTATCAGGCAGGTTGGAGCAACACGGGTCCTGAATCTCAGGCTCGAAGTCGGACCCCTCGCTAGTTCTCTGCTGTGATAGCGGTTTGACTCCGTTGGCGATCGCAGGAGGAGTAGGGTTGGAAAGTTGGGGGTTGCGGAGATGATGAGGTTCGTTCGGGGGAACCAAAGGAGGGCTGACGAGGAGCCCCTCTGCAAAGGCAGCTGGAGGAGGAGGGACACTTTGGAATAATTCCTTGTCCAAAGGGACTGCAGCTTGCGGAGGTAAGTCAGGTAGAGGAACGCAATCGTCCTCAGCGTGGAACCCCTCGTCTACCTCCTCTTCAGCCAGAGGAGCGGTCGAATTAGTCGGGTCGTGAAGGTTCTCCTCACTTGACAGTGACGGCTCTAATCCACCAAAGTCCAAAAGATCTAGGAACTCCGTAGCCACGCGGGAGGCCTCCTTTTCTAGTCGGTAGATCTCCTCCTCCCTCATCTTGCGCAGCTCCTCACGAGAGATCTCCCCGAGAAGAGACACGCCATCCTCCTGCTGCTTGTGCAGGCGTTCAATTTCTCTCTCCAACCGCAGGATCTCCTCCATCTGACGGCTCTCTTCGTCGGTGGTGTGGTTGTGGGAGGTAGTCTGGGAAAGAGCCTTCTGTACACAAGCCAATGACAGACCACATGGACATTTAGGACCCTCACGCATCACTTTGAATTATGTTTTTAACACAATGGCCTTTTTATGAATAAAATTGCTGCGTAAACCCCGCCGGACTGAACGTGTCATTTGGAAGGAGACACACTGACAAGCAAAAATTGCATTTACGTTGACACAATTTATTTCAAATCTGTTTTAACTTAAAGGGAAAAGATTAGTCCATTTTCTTGCACTTGTTTAATGGTTAAGAGTTTGATAGCCTAATTAATAATTGTAAATTATGGGATGGATAATTGATTGATTTTTTACAGCATGTTAATCTTGTGGTGTTTTGTCCTTCAAGGTTTTTCACCTAAAGACTGCTAAAAAAGGTAACAAAAGTAATAAACCTAAGCAAGATAGAAAAAGACTAAAAAGAATAAAGAAGCTGTTTCTTCGTTTAGAGAAACTGTTGCAAACTAAAGGAAAAAATAAAAGGAAAGAAATATCAACGGTCTGGTCTTTTGAGTGAAATCCAGAAGACACATTCAGCATTGGTACATCCTTTCAAGTGTGGGATGAGCACAGCATAAAAGCAAAACCACTTGACAGTGGGAGAGAACTTCTCATTATGAGTCAATGGTGAGATTTGATTCTAGAGGAGACTGAAAGCAATGGAAAAGCGCTTTTATAGGTAGACCACATTCCAGGAAAAGGACAATATTTTTACACCTTTTGCAGTACAGTTTTCTTGTCGAGTGGGGCGACATTATGTCCTTCACAACTTTTGACCACGACTGTACATCCGCGCTCTCTGCTGAAAGACTGCCCCACTTGCACCATTAAAATGAAGGATGTCCCGATCAACATTTTTAGTCTCAAATCCTGATCTAATACTTTGACAACAGATTATAGAAGTGATTTTTTAGAGCAAATAACCAAACACAATAACAAATTTTTTTAATAAGGTCATCTGATAACATTTTCAATTTGCTAGCATTGTTGTAAATCAGAACATGTATTAAATGTGTGGTATTGAATGTCACACACAATTTTTTTCAACAAAATAAAGTGATACTTACACCCTGAGTAACACCAAACACCAAAAAAAGATATTGTAATAAAAGGAATAAAAATAAAAATATCGATCGAGTTACTTTTGTATCGTTTCTACAATATTAGGTATCGATAGTATCGAAAATTGGATCAATCACCCCTATTTTATATTGAAGTTTTAACTGTTAGTGTCTTGTGTCGACCTGCTCGGTTTGTGTGTGCGTGTGTGTATGCTTGGTCATTCCCTTTCCTCTAGTCCTCATAATGATGATTAGAAGAAACTTGGAAGCTTGCTCTCAAATCGAAGCCGTTGATCGGGCAAGACATGCATGAATACGGAAATGCAACCGTGTCTCCCTGAGCGTGCATTCCCTTTTGCAGGAACCTCTCACACGAGTACAACCTTAAGCCACGTAAACACTTTTTTTGACATAAAGATTATTTATGTATTCAATATATGTTTAAAGTTAAAGTACCACTGATAGTCCCACACACACACTAGGTGTGTTGAAATTACTCTCTGCAGTTACTTACTATGGTATATTATTTATTTATTATTTATTCACTGTTCTGTTACAGAGAACAAAGAAAATGGGATAAAATAGCTACGGTATGAAAAGGGGTAAGATTAATAAGCTCAGCTTTTTCCTACTCCTTTTCGGAAACTGAAACTGAACTGAACAGCTGCGGTAAAGGTCGACTGGACTCGGCAGCTCATTAGCCGATCGCCGATCAGTTAAAAAAAGGCACATTTGGCTATTGTTGTTTGCTATACCAAATGTATTTGTTTATTTCACTTGCAAATAAAGTGAGACAAAAGGTAAGTGGTCATGTATTTTGTTAAATTTTTCATAGAACTGAAAGCGTACCATAGCTATATCGTGGTATATCGTTATCGTGATATAAAATGATCCATATCGTGATATACATTTTTTTCCATATCGCCCAGCACCACATGCTTCACTGATGAGAGTATTTAGCAAGCACCGTTATGTCCTACTAATTTCAGCGAAACTTGAACTCACCGTAGTTTGTTTACATGTACAACTTTCTCCGATGCTGCCACAGAAAGACGTGATTTATGCCACTCCTTCTTTGTCTCATTTTGTCCACCAAACGTTTTATGCTGTGCGTTAGGGTTGTACGGTATACCGGTACTAGTATAGTACCGCCATACTAATGAATCATATTCGGTACTATACCGCCTCTGAAAAGTACCGGTCCACCACACGACCTGCTTGTTGTCATTAAGTTGTTAGATAGCACACGTCACAGTAGAGTCTGATTGCTCAGCTGAGTTGACACACCCATGCAGCAGCTATGTGCTTGTTTAACTCTGTGTTTTTTTTAACCTTTTTTGAGCCAAGGTGCATTTTTTTCATTGAAAAAATCAGAAATCATTAAAAAATGAAACTCAGTAGACAATAAAATGTAATTGTCGCAATTGTTGGATATGAATTTAAACCATAACCAAGCATGCATCAATATAGCTCTTGTCTCAAAGTAGGTGTACTATCACCACCTGTCACATCACACCGTGACTTATTTTGAGTTTTTTGCTCTTTTCCTGTGTGTGGTGTTTTAGTTCTTGCCTTGCGCTCCTATTTTGGTGGCTTTTCCTGTTTTGTTGGTATTTTCCTGTTGCAGTTTCATGTCCTCCTTTGAGCGCTATTCCCAGCACCTGCTTTGTTTTAGCAATCAAGACTATTTAAGTTGTTGCTGTCTTTTTTTGTGTGGACATTGTTGATTGTCATGTCATGTACGGATGTACTTTGTGGAGTGGACGCCGTCTCTGCTCCACACGCTGCAAGTTTTTGCTGTCGTCCAGCATTCTGTTTTTGTTTACTTTGTAGCCAGTTCAGTTTTAGTTTCATTCTGCATAGCCTTCCCTAAGCTTGAATGCCTTTTCTTAGGGGCACTCACCTTTTGTTTATTTTTAGTTTAAGCGTTAGATACCTTTTTACCTGCCTCCCGCTGTCGCCTGCATATTGTGATCACGACAAACCATCGTCGTCTCACACGACCTGTTCCCGACATCTACAAAGCAATTAGCTACCGGCTGCCACCTACTGATATGGAAGAGAATAACACGGTTACTCTGCCGAGCTCTAGACAGCACCGACACTCAACAACGGCACATTACTAGGGGACGGCGTGGCGCGGTTGGGAGAGTGGCCGTGCCAGCAACCTGAGGGTTCCTGGTTCAATCCCCAGCTTCTACCAACCTAGTCACGTCCGTCGTGTCCTTGAGCAAGACACTTCACCCTTGCTCCTGATAGATCGTGGTTAGCTGCCTTGCACGGCAGCTCCCGCCATCAGTGTGTGAATGTGTGTGTGAATGGGTGAATGTGGGAATAGTGTCAAAGCGCTTTGATTACCGTATTTTCCGGAGTATAAGTCGCTCCGGAGTATAAGCCGCACCGGCCAACAATGCATAATAAAGAAGGAAAAAAACATATATAAGTCGCACTGGAGTATAAGTCGCATTTTTTTGGGGAAATTTATTTGATAAAACCCAACACCAAGAATAGACATTTGAAAGACAATTTAAAATAAATAAAGAATAGTGAACAACCGGCTGAATAAGTGTACGTTATATGAGGCATAAATAACCAACTGAGAACGTGCCTGGTATGTTAACGTAACATATTATGGTAAAAGTCATTCAAATAACTATAACATATAGAACATGCTATACGTTTACCAAACAATCTGTCACTCCTAATCGCTAAAACCGATGAAATCTTATACGTCTAGTCTCTGACATGAATGAGCTAAATAATATTATTTCATATTTTAATGTAATGTGTTAATAATTTCACACATAAGTCGCTCCTGAGTATAAGTCGCACCCCCAAACTATGAAAAAAACTGCGACTTAAAGACCGAAAAATACGGTACCTTGAAGGTAGAAAAGCGTTATACAAGTATAACCCATTTACCATTTTTTACCATTTAGGTGAAATAATTGAAAATTATAAAATATAGCAACGATTACTTTCATCCCATTGATTTTTTTTCTTCTTTTTAACGTTGATGTTCCAGGTAATCTTATTTTCAGTGAAGGTATAGGATAGGCAAATATAAGCCTTGGCTTCAGCCTATTCTTTTTTCGGTCATGCTTTTTCTTTTCTTTTCCTTTTGTGTGTAAATGTGTATGATTATTATATATGTATAATTTGTACTCTTAAACTGGTCACAAAAAATGGTGAATGGTTGATGGTTGATTTTATGACCGAAATAAACTTATTTCATTCATTCATTTACAGTTATTTGCGGATTATAATCACTGGTTTGCAAAAAATATTTTTAACCCAAATAGGTGAAACTACTTAATCTCCCACGGCACACCAGACTGTACATTCGTTGAAAAACACTGCTCTAGTTAAAGGACCGTAGGAGGCCATTGAATGACGTCAAGGTGGACATCACGATGTTCTAAAAGAGTGGACTCACCTTCTGACAAGCACCATTCAGCACCAGTGAGTTCCTGAGAATATAAAGCAAGACATGTGAAAGGAACAAGTGTGATGTTATTGTACTCATTGTTTTATGTTTACCTTTTAACGTTGCCATTTGCAGCCTTTTGACACTCCTCCTCCGTGTCCTTGATGAGCCTCAGCTCCTCCTCCGCTTTCCTCTTCAGCTCCTCATCCAGCAACCTCTGTTTCTCCTCCTCTTCCTCCCGCTTTCTACTCCGCTCCTCCTCCTGTCGCCGCATCTCCTCCTCCTTCCGCCGCTTCTCTTCTTCTACCCGCCGCCTCTCTTCCTCCTCTTTCTTGCGTTTCTCTTCCCTGAGCTGCCGACAGAGGGATCGGGCCATCTGTCCTCTGCGGTGCTTCTGCAGGACCACTGAGGCCAGGCGCAGTCGCAGGAAGCTCCGTCTCCAGAAGTGAGCGCGGTAGTTCTTCTGGATGGTGACGATGCCGGCCAAAGCCCTCTTGTACTGCTTCCTGAGGGGGGGGGGGAAACGTTGCGTGTCACCACAAACATAGCTGTGACGTCGCCACATTGGGCAGTCGGCACCCGCTGGCGACCTCTGTTTAAATAAACAGAGCTGGCGGCTCGTGAAGAGCGCAGTGCTGACAGTATGCTGAGCATGCGGTTGTGTGGGCTGTTGTGTTTAGCCTCGTGACTAAGCCTCGTCACCCGCACGCTGCCATCTCACGCATACAGTGTAAACTTGCATAGCATACAGGCCCACACACAAAGCTGTGAACGTTTGACCCTGAGCTTGGCCCTGTCTCGACCATAATCACTCCATGGCCTCTGACTCATCTCAGGCCGGAGATAATGTTACATATAATAACACAAAGGCTGCACTTGTGGCTTCGGGGAACTTTTCAGGCCTTTAGTGAGCTCCAAAAGAAACAGAAAAGCCTGGTAATTGTCAACTCTTCTATTATCCTCTCCTTATGAAGCTTGTTACGAGACAAAACCAGCATTTCATGAGGTTCACCATCACAATTTGCAGGGGTGTCAAACTCATTGTCAACGAGGGCCACAGTTGGCTGCCCCCACTTGTACAGTGAGGTATTTATTAATTATATGTATATTTTTTACGTATGCTGTAAAAAAAATCTGTACATTTTACTGTAATTTTTTTTAAATTTTGGTGTTTTTCTACAGCATATGAATAGAAATGGAAAAACAGTACCACTGTTTTTACTGTAAAATCTACCGTTGTTGTTTTACAGTATAATAATAATAATATTGCTCAAAAAGGTTCGTTATGTCTTCTTATTCATATACTCTTTCAAATTCTCAGTAACACTTTAGTATGGGGAACATATTCTAAGTAACAAAGACTTAATTCAGAGTTATTTGGACACTAGGGGAACATATTCTAAGTACCCTAACCCTAACTCTAACCTTATTGAGGGAAGACTCTTAGTTAATGGCTTACTGGTTAGTGAAGTGAAATGAATTATATTTATACAGCGCTTTTCTCTACTGACTCAAAGCGCTTTACATAGTGAAACCCAATATCTAAGTTACATTTAAACCAGTGTGGGTGGCACTGGGAGCAGGTGGGTAAAGTGTCTTGCCCAAGGACACAACGGCAGTGACTAGGATGGCGGAAGCGGGGATCGAACCTGGCGGGGACCAAGTTGCTGGCACGACCACTCTACCAATCGAGCTATACCGCCCCATGGTTGTATAATAAGGCCATGCAGAATAAGGCATTACTAAGTACTTAATAATGACCAATATGTTACTAATTTTCATGTTAATACGCAACTAATTAATGGTGAATATGTTCCCCATACTAAAGTGTTACCAAATTTTCTTGTAATCAGACAATATTTTCGGTATATTTAGATAGAATCTTGACAGTGGTCAGGTGACCCTTCTGAAGAAGACTGCAGATGACAGTCGAAACATGTCAGGTAAAGATTCCATCTAAATATACCGAAAATATTGTCTGATAACAAGAAAATTTGAAAGAGTATAATAATAATAATGGATTAGATTTATGTACCCAAGTTTTGTATTTATTTATGGTAAAATGTTGCCTTTTTTTACCTTAAAGTGCACTTGCTTTAAAATATTTATGTACTTAATTGCAGTTTAACAAAAAACTGTTTGAAATATAATACTAGATCAAGTTTAAAAGATATGAAATTGCTTGCAGTGCATGTACTTTTGTCTGTCAAAATGAAGAGTTGAATAGATTTAATAAGAAAAGACGCGTATTAATTCCAAGCTTTTGCGGGCCACACAAAATGAAGTGGCGGGCCTGAACTGCCCACCGGACCTTGAGTTTGACACCTGTGATCTAGAGCAATAAAGCTGAGCTCGCAATGGCAATAACGTTCATTTTGAATGACAAACTAACTATTGGATCACGCGTACCCCATAAAAATGTATGTCCGGTGAGTGAATATAAAACAGTTAATAACTGCAAACCTAGATATCTTGCCAAAGTGCTTGCTATTGTGCAGTATACACAGTGTTGTCATAATATCTGACATATTGACACAATATACTTACAGATAAGGAAATGCTTACTAAAAGCTTTAATATGAAGTATAATTTGTCATATAAAAAAAAAAAAAAGCAAGCATTGGAGATTAACACAAAATACACTTTGAGATACTTGCTCTGCCAGATAACATTATGACAAAATGATCACAAATCATTACCAAGAACTTAATATATATTTGCTGAATTTTGTTGCAAATTCTACTGCCCCATTTGCAGTGGCGGGCCGTGCGTTTCCCACCTAAGCCTTCAGTGATGTCCGACTTCAATGATTAACTGTCAAAATACCATCATTGATGTCACCACATGACCATTGCTGGAGAAATACTATACAGAAACACATTTACGCACTACTACTACTACAGTGTACAAAACGGGTTATTTTCTGGCACATTTAAAAAATCTATTAAAACGCATCAGCAATTAAAACATATCTTATGTGGTACTGTCAAAATTGAAATTGCAAAAAACATGTTAAAAGTGAAAAAATAAAATATTTGAACTCACAATTTGTAGGACCTATTGGACGCCATTTCAGCCAGTGGTACCCCTCGTCGTCGGCTTATTCGAGTGAAAATGGTGAGCATTTCCCCATTTCATCGCCAGAACAGCTGAGCTAGCTTCCGGGGTTGGCCGACATCGTCTCACAAGATGTAGTTTCTCTTTTAATATCCTTCTTGAAAATGGCTTTGCAAATATGTATCTGCCACCTAATCAACGTTTTGTTCTCCTTTTCTGCTATCCCGGTCTGGCTACGGCGCAACACTTCCTGCTATATTGCAACTTGTGATCAGATACTCACTTTGGAATGACAAGTGAGTATCCAATCACAGTCTCGTAAACATCCGGCTACCTAGATAGGCTACTGATTGGCTATCGCAACTGTCTATCAATTCTGTGTTCTCAAATTCATCCTCTAATGGTCCTGATGAGTATCCAATCACAGGACGCGTAAATGTCACGTTCAACGTGAGGCCATCTAGAAGGTCTTACTGACAACAACTCCTGATCTGATTGGCTATCACAACTGTCTATCAACTGTATGTGCCCATTCGTTTACAGTGCACGGACGCCCGCATTGTTGATTTTGAAGGCCCAGGGCAGATTTGGTACAGCATGGCAACATAAGCTAGCTGAATTCTGATTGGATACAAACTAAAACTAAAAACAACAGCACTGGAAGGAGCATAATATTACATGAAGAGAATATAGGTACTTTTACATAATTAGGGAAAGTAAATAAAACATTTTTTTAATCTTTAATTATGATCATGATTTCTGGTTATGTTAGGCCAGCAGAGAAGGCTTTGCTGGCCCTGACGGCCCACCACTGCCCATTTATATTATCTTTCAAACCACAGGTGTCAAACTCAAAGACCGGTGGCCAGATCTGGCATGTATCTTCATTTAGTGTGGACCGCCAAAGGCTGGAAATAACGTGCATTAGTAAGGCAGTGTCTGGCAGACAAAATGCACTACTTGCATCTTCAAGTTAAATATAAAAATATCTGAGATGGGACAACATATTCCAAGTATTTTTTTTGGGTTATCAAAAATAAATACTTAAATATCTGCTTGTCATCTTGAATTGTGATTTCAAAACAAGTTACCTATCAATCTGTGTAAACAATAAAATAATCAAAAACAACTACTATGTACTCAGCTATTGTAAGTTTGTTTATATATACACTACCGTTCAAAAGTTTGGGGTCACCCAAACAATTTTGTGGAATAGCCTTCATTTCTAAGAACAAGAATAGACTGTCGAGTTTCAGATGAAAGTTCTCTTTTTCTGGCCATTTTGAGCGTTTAATTGACCCCACAAATGTGATGCTCCAGAAACTCAATCTGCTCAAAGGAAGGTCAGTTTTGTAGCTTCTGTAATGAGCTAAACTGTTTTCAGATGTGTGAACATGATTGCACAAGGGTTTTCTAATCATCAATTAGCCTTCTGAGCCAATGAGCAAACACATTGTACCATTAGAACAATGGAGTGATAGTTGCTGGAAATGGGCCTCTATACACCTATGTAGATATTGCACCAAAAACCAGACATTTGCAGCTAGAATAGTCATTTACCACATTAGCAATGTATAGAGTGTATTTCTTTAAAGTTAAGACTAGTTTAAAGTTATCTTCATTGAAAAGTACAGTGCTTTTCCTTCAAAAATAAGGACATTTCAATGTGACCCCAAACTTTTGAACGGTAGTGTATATATGTATATATTGACTGTCACAAGTGGCACTCTTGGCAGCCATAATTGCGATGCCCTCAATAAAAACAGTTTGCCACGCCCGTATTATTTTATCGACACAGTACACTGTGCTGATCGTGTTATATATTTTGTACTTAATCGTTCATATCCGCGCTACGGCTATCATTGTAAAAACAAAGCTTGCACCATAGAATACATATCTTGTGTGAATTGTGCATGTATGATAATAAAGTCCCTGTAAACATTGAATCCATAGTTTGGGATGGAACACTGTCCTACAAGAATACTCTACTACAGGGGTCAGGAACCTTTTTGGCTGAGAGAGCCATGAAAGCCAAATATTTTAACATGTATTTCCGTGAGAACCATATAATATTTTTTAACACTGAATACAACTAAATGCGTGCATTTTTAAGTAAGACCAACATTTTTAGAGTATAATAAGTCTCTTACTATTTTTTTAATTATCATTGTTATTCTGAAGCTAACCAATAACAGCGGAATTATTCATTACTTATCCTGTTGTTAAGCAATGTCAGCTAAGATTTATCTGAGAGCCAGATGCAGTCATCCGGTCTTCCCTAGAGGGGTCTGGTGGGTCACCCACATCTGCGGTCCTCTCCAAGGTTTCTCATAGTCATTCACATTGACATCCCACTGGGTTGTGAGTTTTTCCTTGCCCTTATGTGGGATCTGAACCGAGGATGTCGTTGTGGCTTGTGCAGCCCTTTGAGACACTTGTGATTTAGGGCTATACAAATAAAAATTGATTGCATTGATTGATCAAAAGAGCCATAGGTTCCCTACCCCTGCTTTACTACCTCTACAATTTCGGATTATTAAGAATGAAATAATGACCGCAACCCAACTGAAGTTATGGAGTCAGCTTCGGTATTCCTAGAAGGAACAACACAACATGCAACGCCTCCAGGTTGAGGGGTGGAAGGCCTTCCCACAGCAGTGTGTGTCCAACCTGGCACCTGTGGCATTGTACAATTTGTTTCTTTTGTTTTTGTACTGATCAGAGTTGAATCATTTAATCTAGAACAGAGCTTAAAAATGGAATAGCAAAAGCAGAATAAGCGGTTTGTCATAGATTTGTCACATTTTACATGGTCACAACACATGGAGTTGTGCATGTTCATCACAAACTGGGCCTTATTTCAACTGGGAAATAAACAGGCTGCCAGTATTATAAGATGTATTGTCAAGTAGCAATGTTGCAATGTAGAATGAATGACTGCATGCAATGTCTCTATAATATTGGCACACACAGTAAATAATGTAGTTGCTGTTTGCAAGTGTTAAAATATTTTGATTATCGCAGTATGTCTTATAGTAATTAGGGCAGTGTTTTTCAACCTTTTTTGAGCCGAGGCACATTTTTTGCGTTTAAAAAAATCCGGAAACACACCACCAGCAGAAATAATTAAAAAATGAAACTCAGTTGACAGTAAAAAGTCGTTGTCGCAATTGTTGGAAATGACTCTAAACCATAACCAACCAAGCTCTTGTCTCAAAATAGGTGTACTGTCACCACCTGTCACATCACGCTGTGACTTATTTTGAGTTTTTTGCTGTTTTCCTGTGTGTAGTGTTGTAGTTCTTGTCTTGCGCTCCTATTTTGGTGGCTTTTTCTCTTATTTTGGTATTTTCCTGTAGCAGTTTCATGTCTTCCTTTGAGCGATATTTCCTGCATCTACTTTGTTTTAGCAGTCAAGAATATTACAGTTGTTTTTATCCTTCTTTGTGGGGACATTGTTGATTGTCATGTCATGTTCGGATGTACATTGTGGACGCCGTCTTTGCTCCGCAGTAAGTCTTTGCTGTCGTCCAGCATTCTGTTTTTGTTTACTTTGTAGCCAGTTCAGTTTTAGTTTAGTTGTGCATAGCCTTCCCTAAGCTTCATTGCCTTTTCTTAGGGGCACTCACCTTTTGTTTATTTTTGGTTTAAGCATTAGAAAACTTTTTACCTGCACGCTGCCTCCCGCTGTTTCCGACATCTACAAAGCAATTAGCTACCGGCTACCACCTACTGATATGGAAGAGTATTACACGGTTACTCTGCCGAGCTCTAGACAGCACCGACACTCAACAACTTCACATCATTTGCAGACTATAATTACTGGTTTGCAAAAAATATTTTTAACCCAAATAGGTGAAATTAGATAATCTCTCAGTTGAAAAACACTTAATTAGGGTATGTGTTCAACTTTCAATTGAATATAATGAAACCTGTCTGGCAGTGTCAATACAATGTGAGCAAAGGCATGATTTTTAATTAAGTGGAGCTGCAATAGATGACATGCCGGAGGGTGCTGGTCTGTCAGGCCGAGGAGGAAAGATGCAAAGCTTTGTGTTCAGACAAGAGTGAGGCTTATCGACTCTAGACAAGTGCATCCATTGTACACTTGACTCACTTAAAAGTTCTGCTCCAAACTTTTGCATCACATCGGTAACTGCAGCAGCACATGCACAAACGTGCCCAAAGGCATGCACATAATCCCCCCCCCGCCCGCCTGCCCCCCCCCCCCTGCGCACGCGCACACACTTCCATCCCAAAACAAACACTGACAACTGTCACTGCCACTCAGCCCACTCACCTTGCAACATAACTGAGGATGTGGGCGCGGATCACCATGCCAGCCTTGTGCCGCACCTCCTCCCTCTCCTTCTCCAGCCTTTGCTCCAGGGCCTCCTTCAGGAACACCTGCGGGTCGAGCAGCGCCACGACCAAGCCCGACAAGGAGAGCGACAGGAGGAAGGTTGGGAGTGGGGATGGAGGGGGTGAGGTGGAGAAAAGAAACAGGACGGGTTAGTTCCTTTTTTTTTTCCCCTTGGTGAATATGGGCCAACAGCCCCTTGTGCTGTTGGCTGGCAGTGCCCTTCTGCAGCGGAAGCTGGGCTGCAGCTGAGGCTAGCAGGCTGGCCGCCCTCCTCCCTCGCCGCAAAGTGGAGATTGGGGCAAAACTGGCACCGGGACTGCGGAGCTGCTGCGTGTGACGCCGCTGCTGCACAGCCTCATTGTGTTTGGTTCCTGAGTATTTCCCTGCTGCTGCTGCTGCTGCTGCTGCTACTGACGTGCACAGGCAGCAAGGGGAAGGGAGGGATGGAGGGATGAGGGGGAGGGATGGTGGCGGTTGTCCAGAAAGGCAAGCCACACCTCCAGTTGCTCTTGTGAAGTAAAGAATAAGAGTTTGGTTAACCCCTTCGTGGGCACACCGGGGACTCGATGCTGTCGTTGGAACTGTAACCTGGGGAAGGGGCAACACTGTGTCGTGCCAAGTCACTTTGGGCTATTTACTTTTTAGTTTTAAGCGATTTTAACTTAAATTTGTAGAGGAAGCCCCCCCTTATGAGTTATGGGCCAAAGAGGAAGCCATGGCAGTTTTGGTTGGGATCTGGTTCATTGAGGTTAGCTAATTTGACTTGTTTTGGAAAGTCTTGCCAAGTCAAATTTTATTGTTCTATTGGCAGATAATTTTGCTTAGTTCAAGTAAAATACCCCTAATATTTTATTTTTTTCTTCTTGTTTTGGAACACTGACTTTTTGCAGTGTGAGCACTAACAAATCAACCATAAACAAACAATGTACGCCAATGTTTTGGGCCACAACCACTACTCTGACCACGTTAAAAGGGTTTAATGCAGGGGTGTCAAACGTACGTACGGCCCGAGGGCCGGATCAGGCCCGCAAATAGGTTTTATCCGGCCCGCGGGATGAGTTTGCAGAGTATAAAAATTAACCTGACATTTTTTAATGAAACAGCTGTTCTTAATGTGTCCACTGGATGTCGCAATAGCAATTATTTGTATCTTAATAGATGATGCTACATATGTACAAAATAAACCACATGATGTTAGTGCTTCAGTTGAGGAAAATGATCAAACTACATAAATAACATCCTGTAATTTGATTTTGATGTAATATTTTGGTAGCACTTTAGTATGGGGAACATATTCACCATTAATTAGTTGCTTATTAACAGTAACACTTTAGTATGGGAAACATATTCTAAGTAACAAAGACTTAATTTAGAGTTATTTGGACACTAGGGGAAACATATAATGGTTAGGGTTACTAATAAGCAATAATTCTGAGGTTATTGAGGGAAGATTCTTAGTTAATGGCTTACTGGTTGTATAATAAGGCCATGCAGAATAAGGCATTAATAAGTACTTAATAATGACTAATTAAGAGCCAATATGTTACTAATTTGCATGTTAATAAGCAACTAATTCATGGTGAATATGTTCCCCATATTAAAGTGTTACCAATATTTTTATCTTGATAGATTGAAAAGTAACACAAATGAGTTGACTGATGAACATTATCACATAGTTTATTCAGAAAGTATAAATAACAACAAAGAAAGAGAGAATACTATTAACCGCAACATGTACGTGTAAAAAAAAACATTATGATTTGTACATTTTCAGAATGTGCTTGTTCTATTTTTAAACAAAGAAAACAATCTGAAGTTGTCTTTATTTTTAAGTTATCGTGCCGTGATTTCCACTTGGGAGTAGATTTTTCTCCATGTGGCCCCCGATCTAAAATGAGTTTGACACCCCTGGTTTAATTTGATTAACAACTAATAAAATAAAATCTAAACTTAGTAGCAATACAAACTAAAGAGGGGCTACAAACAAAATTTTGCTTAGGGCACAAAAAGCTTTGAAAAAACACTGAAATAACATTTTTGATGTCAGAGCTTTTCACAAGACAAAGCGTCTAGGTCAGGGGTGTCAAACTCATTTTAGATGGGGGGCCACATGGAAAAAAATCTACTCCCAAGTGGGCCGGGCTGGTAAAATCACAGCACAATAACTTAAAAATAACGACAACTTCAGATTGGTTTCTTTGTTTAAAAATAGAACAAGCCCATTCTGAAAATGTACAAATCATAATGTTGTTGTTTTTTACAGTTACATGTTGCGGTTAATAGTATTCTGTCTTTATTTGTCATTATTTATACTTTCTGAATAAATTATGTGATAATGTTCATCAGTCAACTCATTGGTGTTACTTTTTAATCTATCAAGATAAAAAAATATCAAAATCAAATTACAGGATGTTATTTATGTAGTTTGCTCATTTTCCTCGACTGGTGCACTAACATCATGTGGTTTTTTTTTTTTTTTTACACATGTAGCATCATCTACTACAGTAGTTCTTAATCTGGGTTCGAAGGCAACAAGAGAAGTATCCTACACTTCTCTTTTGTAAAGTAAATCTGAACAGCCGATATGGGCATCTACATCAACTATATGATTTGCCTGAGAAGCTGGACAGGACAAAAAAAAAAAAAAAAAACCTGGGTTCGATCGAACCCTAGGGGTTCGGTGAGTCGGCCTCAGGGGTTCGGCAGAGCCTCCACCGCTGAGGTCAAGACACACCCGACTCATTGTGTAAATAAAAACTTCTCCCTATCGGCATATTATGAATACCCCCAAATAATGTTCCCTCTAATTTTCCATCTGATTTGCAAGTGTGTAATTTGTTGTGAGTTCATGCACTGTGTTGGTTTTGTTCTTTGAACAAGGTGATGCTCATGCACAGTTAATTTTGTGCACCAGTAAAAAAACATGATTTTGTCTGGAATTTGAAAAAAAATATATATATACATTTTTCACTAAAGAAGGGTTCGGTGAATGCGCATGTGAAACTGGTGGGGTTCGGTACCTCCAACAAGGTTAAGAACCACTGATCTACTAAGATACAAAGCATTGCTATTGCGACATCCAGTGGACACATTTAGAACAGCAGTCTCTTTTATTTAAAAATGTTGACTCATTTTTATACTTAGCAAAGTCATCCCGCGGGCCGGATACTTTTGACACCTCTGGTGTAGGTCAAAGTAGTAAAGTAAAGGCAATGTCGAACAATAAAAAAATCTTAATCGCCCCGCAAGTTTTCAAAAATATGTTTTATTCGTATTTTTTTTTTTTAGCTCAGGGGCTTTTAAATTCTACCTAATTTGCTTTGGGCCAATCAATCCACTTCTTCAATGATTCCCGGGCGTGGCCATTACTGCTGCTCACTGCTCCCCTCACCTCCCAGGGGGTGATCAAGGGTGATGGGTCAAATGCAGAGAATAATTTCGCCACACGTAGTGTGTGTGTGACAATCATGGGTACTTTAACTTAACTTGAACTTTTAAGTCTATAAAGACGATGTGTAATGCTGAGAACCGGTTATTTGTCTAGGGGCGGTATAGCTCGGTTGGTAGAGTGGCCGTGCCATCAACCTGAGGGTTGCAGGTTCGATCCCCGCTTCCGCCATCCTAGTAACTGCCGTTGTGTCCTTGGGCAAGACACTTTACCCACCTGCTCTCAGTGCCACCCACACTGGTTTAAATGTAACTTAGATATTGGGTTTTCACAATGTAAAGCGCTTTGAGTCACTAGAGAAAAGCGCTATATAAATATAATTCACTTCACTTCACTTCACTATAACAGGGGTCGGCAACCCAAAATGTTGAAAGAGCCATATTGGACCAAAAATACAAAAACAAATCTGTCTGGAGCCGCAAAAATTAAGCCATATTACATGTGTCATGAGATATAAATTGAATTAAGAGGACTTAAAGGAAACTAAATGACCTCAAATATAGCTACAAATGAGGCATAATGATGCAATATGTACATGTCGCTAGCCTAAATAGCATGTTAGCATCGATTAGCTTGCAGTCATGCAGTGACCAAATATGTCTGATTAGCACTCCACACAAGTCAATAACATCAACAAAACTCACCTTTGTGCACTCACGCACAACGTTGGAAGTGTGGCGGACAAAATGAGACAGAAAAAGTGGCATAAAACACGTCCTAGAAAGTCGGAGAAAGTTAAACATGTAAACAAACTATACGGTGAGTTCAAGGACCGCCAAAATAAGCAGGACAAAGCGGCGCTCGCAAAATACTCGAATGAGTGAAGCATATTTAATATAAACAGTGTGCTTTATAACAATTAGGGAGGTTTGTGTCATGTTTGTCCTCATACAGAAACCATACTAAAACAAAAAAATTGATTTTTTTCCCCCTCATCTTTTTCGATTCTTCATACATTTTTGAAAAATCTCCAGAGAGCCACTAGGGCGGCGCTAAAGAGCCGCATGCGGCTCTAGAGCCGCGGGTTGCCGACCCCCGGTCTATAAAGATCAAAAAAGCATCCGAGGGAGTTTTGAAGTTGTCGCTCGTGTTTGTATCCCAGATGTCACAGCTGCCCGCTTGTGTGTGCACGAGGAGGTAGAGGAAGCTCCCACTCCGTCCACATCCTTCCCTCGCCTGTGCACGAATGGCTCGCCAACACAGAAAAACACGCCGCACACACCTAATCCATGCGACGTCAAGCCCCTAATTCAGCGCGCACACTTCCTCCGCAACACAATCAGCAAGCATATAATTACACCTAGATTGTTCCTCCAAAAGGAAACGCGGCTCGCTCTGTCTCTCTTGGTCTTCTTCCCACAAGCATCACATTTCCCTCAAAACATGACCATGTGCTTACCAAACTACGGGCCAAATACAGTATGAAGCGGTGTGGTCATCAGTCAAAAGTCCAACTAGGGATAGGTTTTTAAAATTGTTTTCCAATGAGACATGATAACTCCAAAAAAGGGCATACCATGTGCTTAACATATAGAGGCACGTGTACATTAGCGGTTTAGCAGTCAGATATTCATTAAGAAACTGCATGTGGGTGACATCAAACACACCATATGTTGAACTGTGTGTCACCCAGATGGTTCTATCCAAAAATATAAGTTCTCATACATGTAGGAGGTGGTGCTCTCTAGAATCAAACCTGCTATTGAAAGGTTAATCATTCGTTGAGAAAGCTGGAAGAAGATAGTTAATGATTGAAACAAAGAGAAACTAGTGCAGAAAAAAGGTGTTACCTGAAGGCCTCATTGCCTCCAAACCTAGCTAGTTTAATAATTATTTGGGCAACGCCCCCTCCTGCAACAATGCTTCTGGACTATAAGCCAGAGCTCCTCAAACTTTTGGACCGGGGGGCCGCATTGGGTTAAAAAAATTTGCCCAGGGGCTGTAAATGTGTATATACAGTCGTGGTCAAACGTTTACATACACTTGTAAAGAACATAATGTCATGGCTGTCTTGAGTTTCCAATCATTTCTACAACTCTTATTTTTTTGTGATAAAGTGATTGGAGCACATACTTGTTGGTCACAAAAAACATTCATGAAGTTTGGTTCTTTTATGAATTTATTATGGGTCTACTGAAAATGTGAGCGAATCTGCTGGGTCAGGACTTTGGGAAGGCCATTCTAAAACCTTAATTCTAGCCTGATTTAGCCATTCCACTTTTGACACGTGTTTGGGGTCATTGTCCTGTTGGAACACCCAACTGCGCCCACGACCCAACCTCCGTGCTGATGATTTTAGGTTGTCCTTAAGAATTTGGAGGTAATCCTCCTTTTTCATTGTCCCATTTAATGCACCAGTTCCATTGGCAGCAAAACAGGCCCAGAGCATAATACTATCTATCTATCTACCACCACCATGCTTGACGTTAGGGATGGTGTTCCTGGGATTAAAGGCCTCACCTTTTTTCCTCCAAACATATTGCTGGGTATTGTGGCCAAACAGCTCCATTTTTGTTTAAAATTTAGCTGAACTGCACCAATTTTGTCAAGAGTGGTCAAAAATTCAACCAGAAGCTTGTGGATGGCTACCAAAAGCGCCTTATTGCAGTGAAACTTGCCAAGGGACATGTAACCAAATATTAACATTGCTGTATGTATACTTTTGACCCAGTAGATTTGGTCACATTTTCAGTAGACCCATAATAAATTCATAAAAGAACCAAACTTCATGAATGTTTTTTGTGACCAACAAGTATGTGCTTCAATCACTCTATCACAAAAAAACGAGAGTTGTAGAAATTATTGGAAACTCAAGATAGCCATGAAATTATGTTCTTTACAAGTGTATGTAAACTTTTGACCACGACTGTATGTATACAAGTGTATGTAAACTTTTGACCACAACTGTATATATATATATATATATATATATATATATATATATATATATATATATATATATATATATATATATATATATATATATAAATATATATATATATATATATATATATATATATATATATATATATATATATATATATATATATATACACTACCGTTCAAAAGTTTGGGGTCACCCAAACAATTTCGTGGAATAGCCTTCATTTCTAAGAACAAGAATAGACTGTCGAGTTTCAGATGAAAGTTCTCTTTTTCTGGCCATTTTGAGCGTTTAATTGACCCCACAAATGTGATGCTCCAGAAACTCAATCTGCTCAAAGGAAGGTCAGTTTTGTAGCTTCTGTAACGAGCTAAACTGTTTTCAGATGTGTGAACATGATTGCACAAGGGTTTTCTAATCATCAATTAGCCTTCTGAGCCAATGAGCAAACACATTGTACCATTAGAACACTGGAGTGATAGTTGCAAGAAATGGGCCTCTATACACCTATGTAGATATTGCACCAAAAACCAGACATTTGCAGCTAGAATAGTCATTTACCACATTAGCAATGTATAGAGTGTATTTCTTTAAAGTTAAGACTAGTTTAAAGTTATCTTCATTGAAAAGTACAGTGCTTTTCCTTCAAAAATAAGGACATTTCAATGTGACCCCAAACTTTTGAACGGTAGTGTGTATATATATATATATATATATATATATATATATATATATATATATATATATATATATATATATATATATATATATATATATATATATATATATATATATATAAACTAAACTGCCTTTTCCTTACATTGAACAAAAAAAAGTCATATGTCCACTGATGTTTAAAAAACTCTACACTCCGAGTCTATTTTACGTTTCCCTAACGATTTCACCATTTTTTCCCCTCGTGCACTAACTTGACTTTGCGGTGCGAGCATGATGGCGTCACGTTATCAATGGGAAAATTGATTTTTAGACATTATGATCTGTTTGAGTGGCTAGGAGACCCAGTAACAAGCGGTAGAAAATGGATTGACGGATGGGCGAAAAAGGACAGATTAAAAAATATATATATTAAAAAATATATATATATATTTTTTACACAAAACAAGCGGTAGAAAATGAATTCATGGATGGGCAAAAAAGGACAATTTAAATTTTTTATTTTTTTTTAAACTGTAGAAAATGGATTGATGGATGGGTGAAAAAGGACAGATTAAAAAAAATATTTAATTTTATTTTTTACCCAGGAACAAGCGGTAGAAAATGGATTGATATATGGGTGAAAAGAGACAGATTAAAAAACAATTTAAAAAAAATTAAAACATTTTTTAAATTTTTTTTTACCCAGAACAAGCGGTAGAAAAAGGATTGATGGATGGGTGAAAAATGACAGACTAAAAAAATTATCATAAAAAAAAAGCGGGGGAAAATGGATTGATGAATGGGCGAAAAAGGACAGATTAAAATAATAATAATAATTATTATTATTATTATAATTTTTTTAATAAAATGGATTGATGGATGGGCGAAAAAGGACAGATTAAAAATATATATTAAAAAGTATATATATATATTTTTACACATCAACAAGCGGTAGAAAATGGATTCATGGATGGGCAAAAAGAGACATTAAAAAACAATTTTAAAAAAATTATTAAATTAATTAATTTATTTTTTACCCAGTAACAAGCGGTAGAAAATGGATTGATGGATGGGTGAAAAAGGACATATTAAAAAAATAATCACTCAAAAAAAGCGGTAGAAAATGGATTAATGGATGAGCGAAAAAGGACAGATTTAAAAATATATATATAATAATAATAATAATTATTATAATAGATAAAAAATTTTTTTTACAAAAAGTAGAAAAAAAAAAAATCTATATATATTTTTACTCGGTACTACCTGTGGGCCGGATTTTGGACGCTGGTGGGCCGTATCTGGCCCGCGGACCGTAGTTTGGGGACCCCTGCTGTAAGCAAACCTAACGCTGGGCCGCAGTAAACTCTAACTGTCCGCCATGAAAACACTGTGGTTGTCAACAAGGGAGCAGCACATCTGACCACTTTTTTCCAGTAAATTCTTTGGGACCTGAGTCACACCAAGGGGCGTCCAAACCATGACACGCATTAACAGCCTGGGAATTGTTAAAAAAAACCCTATGTGTGGAAAATAACCTGACATTTCCCCAGCTCTTGATCTTCGTCACAGAAGTGCTATATTTTGCCACAGAAAACAATATATATTTTTTTACCAAGTAAACATTATATCCTCTTGACCACCAGCATCCTCTACAGCAGACATTTGTGTTTTGCATAACAGGGCTACAATGTGTGTGACTGTGACAAAAGAACATGACAAAAACAAATGCCCACTGAAAAGGACGCTGGTTCTCAGGAGGACATTTTGCCACAGAAAAGAAAACAAGCTTTTGCCATACAAACCCACAGAAAACACCATATTTTGTGCGTGGACATATATAATTCTTTATTTTGCTAGAGAAGCACTTATTTGTTCACAAAAAACACTATATTTTGACACTTAATGCACTACACAGTAACACCTCACGTTCCAAACTCAAATGGTTCTGTGACGACGCTCTTAACTTGAAACATTTGTAACTCAAATAAACATCACCCTACATTTAAATACATTTAATCGGTGCTTGCCCCTCCAAAAACAGCACAATTTTAACATGTTACATGCCTTTTTAAACAAAATATTGGAATGAAATTATGATTAATGTAATGTAAAGTACACTCAAAGTTTCACATGATTGATTGAAACTTGTATTAGTAGATTGCACAGTACAGTACATATTCCGTACAGTTGACCACTAAATGGTAACACCCGAATAAGTTTTTCAACTCCACGTTATCAATTCATGGTAGGATGCGGTCGTTGGGGTCCATAAAATACAGATTGCGTTCTTCCCAAGATCGTGTTGTATAGAAATTTTTATTTTTGTAGTCGTGGACATCACTGAGTTGATATTTGGTTATTCTTATTTAGTTGTTTTTTTAATTCCTTCTTTTTGGAGACTTTCACAAATATTTACTGTGTAAGTGTTACGATTTGTCTGCGAAGGTTGTGTCTCCCAAGATGCAAAGGACGGTAGGAAGCAGCTTGCAGGTCAGAATGCCTGTTTGATTCCAGTACGAGGCACAAAAACATACAGAGTATTAGCCTAGCGCAGGGGTCAGCAACCCGCGGCTTTTTAGCACCGCCCTAGTGGCTCCCTGGACCTTTTTCAAAAATGGAAAAAGATGGTGGAAAAATACATTTGTTGTTTTAATAATGTTTCTGTAGGAGGACAGACATAATACAAACCTTCTTAATCGTTAGAAAGTCCACTGTTTAAAATGTTTGTGTTTATGCTTCACTGATGAGAGCCAGCGTCGTTTTGTCCTACTCATTTTGGCGGTCCTTGAACTTACCGTAGTTGGTTTACGTATACAACTTTCTCAGTCGCTCCCACAGAAAAACGCGTTTTATGCCACTCCTTCTTTGTCTCATTGTGTTCACCAAACGTTTTATACTGTGCGTGAATGCACAAAGGTGAGCTTTGTTGATTATTGACTTGCGTGGAGTGCTAATTATCCATGCTAACATGCTATTTAGGCTAGTTTTGTGTACATATTGCACCATTATGCCTCATTTGTAGGTATATTTGAGCTCATTTAATATCCTTTACTTATGTCTTTTGTGTATTTAATTTATATTTGTATGTCTCATGACAGATTATCTGTATGTAATATTGGCTGCATTTCTGATTGTGTGCCATGTTGTTACAGACCACAGCAAACATTACCCATCTTGCAAAGATTGTAATAAATCCGAAAAAGACAGCGTGTCCTTTCCTTTAATTTGGGCACACACATCTATACCTTTGGCAGTTTTAAGCCATTAATTTCCAGGAGTTATCTAACCTTTTGAGACACTTAATGTGTTGCCTTCATTATAACACTTACATACAGCTTTTAACTTTTTGCGGCTCCAGAAAGACTTGTTTTTGGTATTTTTAGTCCAATATGGCTCTTTCAACATGTTGGGTTGCCGACCCCTGGTCTAGGGTGAAGCTAACTGGAACTCAAAAGGTCCCCAACAGCCAACAACAACAAATTTTAAGTGCAGCAATAAAGACATGTAACTGTCGCGTAGAGTAAAACAACGCAGGACAATGACCGGGAGGGACTGGTCATGACAGTTAGCTTTTAAAAACTTGATAATTTGGTGAAAAACAACGCGATTGACTCGGGTGGAAAAAAACGAGCATTATATCAAACTTTGAGAGGTATCTAAAAATAATTTACAGCCTTTATCATGGAGAGCAGCCTTCTACAGTATCAACTTCTGGCTCCTTCTCCGTCAAACACACCATCAGCAGCTTTCCATATTTTCATTGACAAATTCCATATTTTCATTGACAAATGTTCGTCATATTTATATTTTTTTAACATCCTTGGCTGTTGTTGTCGATCATCTTGATCTCATTTTGTTTCAGCAGTGTGAAGTCCAGCAGTGATACACTTAAACTGCTTTGCCCAGTCACAAAACTACACGTTCTATCAGGTTATATATATATATATATATATATATATATATATATATATATATATATATATATATATATATATATATATATATATATATATATATATTTTTTTTTCCTCCAGAAGGTCTTATCTTTGCCCATGTGAAAATTTTTGCTGTTTGGCCACAATACCCAGCAATATGTTTGGAGGAGAAAAGGTGAGGCCTTTAATCCCAGGAACACCAATTCCTACCGTCAAGCATGGTGGTGGTAGTATTATGCTCTGGGCCTGTTCTGCTGCCAATGGAACTGGTGCTTTACAGAGAGTAAATGGGACAATGAAAAAGGAGGATTACCTCCAAATTCTTCAGGACAACTTAATATCATCAGCCCGGAGGTTGGGTCTTGGGCCCAGTTGGGTGTTCCAACAGGACAATGACCCCAAACACACGTCAAAAGTGGTAAAGGAATGGCTAAATCAGGCTAGAATTAAGGTTTTAGAATGGCCTTCCCAAAGTCCTGAGTTAAACGTGTGGACAATGCTGAAGAAACAAGTCCATGTCAGAAAACCAACAAATTTAGCTGAACTGCAACAATTTTGTCAGGAGGAGTGGTCAAAAATTCAACCAGAAGCTTGCCAGAAGCTTGTGGATGGCTACCAAAAAGCGTCTTATTGCAGTGAAACTTGCCAAGGGACATGTAACCAAATATTAACATTGCTGTATGTATACTTTTGACCCAGCAGATTTGGTCACATTTTCAGTGGATCCATAATAAATTCATAAAAGAACCAAACTTCATGAATGTTTTTTGTGACCAACAAGTATGTGCTCCAATCACTCTATCACACAAAAATAAGAGTTGTAGAAATGATTGGAAACTCAAGACAGCCATGACATTATGTTCTTTACAAGTGTATGTAAACTTTTGACCACGACTGTATATATTATTTTTCTCAGCACTCACCTTCACACTTACTTTCTTCCTTATCATCGGTGGAGAAACAAAGTTATGTCCATCTCGAGCTATAAGCTAATGCTAACAGTTAAGACCAGATATTTTGGGCGAATCTTACGAGGTTCACTTCGACATTTGCCATGCCAGCTAAAGGCGGAGATGCCTATAACTCCAATTTTAACTTGCAATTTAAAGCATAACAATTAGTTCAGAGACAGCTTTTATTTCAAAACACTCTTAAGTGGGCGGTATAGCTCGGTTGGTAGAGCGGCCGTGCCAGCAACTTGAGGGTTGCAGGTTCGATCCCCGCTTCCGCCATCCTAGTCACTGCCGTTGTGTCCTTGGGCAAGACACTTTACCCACCTGCTCCCAGTGCCACCCACACTGGTTTAAATGTAACTTAGATATTGGGTTTCACTATGTAAAGCGCTTTGAGTCACTAGAGAAAAGCGCTATATAAATATAATTCACTTCACTAATTCACTAAGTTGGGGTACTCTTAAGTTGAGTTACCACTGTATTTTGCAACAGAAATTATTATAATATTTAAACATATTTTCAAAATGTTTTAAGGTTTCAACACAGAAAATTGATACGTGGAAAATAATTCTACAGACATATGCTGAGGAAAGATGTTCAAAATATGATTTGGGGTAGGAATCAGGAGACATTGCCAAGTACTGGCATGGCATGCATATGACATCATTCTCAATGTGTGCTTTACCTTTGTCTTTCCTAGTTGCCAATCTTTCTTTGTGCTGTCAACATGTGCCAGAAGCTCCAAACAACTCTGCTTCTCATCTTCCATGTGGACTTTATTCATCAGGATCATCTTGTATCTGCATACAGGCAACAAGCAGACTTGACACAATTTGATTGCATGCGGTAACTTAAGACTCACAAGATTAGATGCACACCTGTTGAAGAAATCCTTAAAGGTGCGGCGAACTGGAAATCCAGCCTTGCGGATCTTAACGGTCTCCAGCATTCCAGAGTATCTCAGCTGGTTCAAGACCACATTTGGATCAAACTGGTTGGCTTTCTATGGAAAGCAATGGAAGAAAACGGCGTGATATAATGACTACATTAACAGGGTTAGTGCAGAGTAGACAGGGTTCGTACGGGTGCTTAAAAACCTTGAAAATGCTTGGATTTTAATGTTGTGTTTTCAAGATTTAAAAAATGTTAGAATTTTGTTTGAAGTGCTTGTAAATGCTTGGAAATGTTCATCATATTTCTCGACAGTCTGACTCAATAGGCTAATTATAAAATGGAAAAAAATAAAATATGTTCCCTTAAAAATGAAAGCTACACGCTTGATCTGTTGGCTTTGCACGAGCCCTTACATTAGGTTGTTGTCATGCCAGAGCCATATATAGGGCTCTGTGTCGCCCCCAAGAGGACAGTGGTGCATCGGTCCATCATGCCGGGAGGTTGTCGTTTTAATGAACATTGGATAGAAAAAGAAAAAATACAAACTTTGGATAAAACGTGGACCACATCCACGTGTAGCCTGCTGCAAAGTATGCAAAAAGGAAATTAATTTGACATTTTTGGACTTGTTTGCACTGTGAAGGTCATATGTAATTTGTAACCTTTTGCACAACAAAGAGCTGAGTTAATGTGAATGATTTTGAGTTTTTATACAACATAGTTCAATGTGTTTTTTGGTCCATCATTTTGGTTGTCTACTTAACTTGTCTGACTACCTCAGTTAAAGCAAACAAGTTACATTTTGTTCGTTTTGGTTAATTGCAATAAAATGGTTACATTATTGGAATTGTTTGTACTGTGAAGGTCATGTAATGTATAATTTGTAACCTTTTTCTCAACTTAGAACTGAGTTAATATGAATGATTTTGTAGTTTTTACACAACATTGTTGTATGCATTTCTTGCTCTATTATTTTCGTTGTCTACTTAACTTGTCTGGCTACCTCAGTAAAAGCAAACAAAGTTGACTTTTGTCTTTTTGTTCATTTGTTATCATAGCCACAGTTATAAGGCTAGATATGCTTAATGAAAGGTGCCTGAGGTGTTGTGAAACAAACAAAATATTTTCCTTTAATTTATTATCCTTCTATTAATGTGGAAAAGTTTTGTTAATAAATGAGTGAAATTGACATTTTGAGGGTGCGTGTATTTATATCACATTATGCAGTTTACAAGCACAAATATGGTGTGAATCAATCCGTGCTGGTCGATGTCATTGAGTGCTGTAAGTAAGAAAAAGAACAACACAAATGGAGACACCAATGACATTGAATAGTCTACAAAAACACTGCTTCATTTTCTATGCCCCATTCAGTTAATGATAACTGCTGGTTCAATGTTAGGTTTAGGTTTTAGCAGATTTTCCATATTTTTCCTACAGACAGCATTTGGTGACCTCAAAGAACAAGGCTATGGATTGATTCACACTGGTTTTCGCCTTTTGAAGGGTACTGGGAAAACTGGAAAATTGATCTTGAAAGTACTTAAACAGTGCTTGAATTTGGCCTTGGAAAAGGTGTAAAAACCCTGAGTAGAGAAATATTAACTGTGTTATGCAAGATTGTGCACTTTATGCCTTGGTCTACAATGGTGCATATCAGTGAGGTGGATCAATGATGCCAGCCGCCTTAGACTTCCACGCAAAGGCCATTGTCACCCAGAGAGTAATCTGTGACGGATGAGCCTCCAAAGAGAACCAGGGCATTCCGCGAAGGTGTCAATCTAATTACGTGCAAATGTTACAATGCAGGGAGGCCCCTTCAATGCTTGCATGTGTTCATATTCATAATCAAACACACGCACAAAGGCCAGCGCCTCCTCTGAGCTCTGAACTCTGCTCTTTAGCAGGGGGGATTTAGGATGCTGAAAGAGGCACTGGCATGAAAACAAACTGAGCCTCCCAGTGACGACAGATGAATATAAACTGTGCGTGTGTGTTAGAATGCATGTAATCATATCAGAAGATTGTAATCCTGCAAATCTGTGGGTTAAACACAAGCATGTCTTGTTCCATCGAGAGGCAAGGGAGCAGAGACGTTGTGTTTCCACGCTACTAGGTGAGCGGCATTTTTGTGTTTTATATTTAATACAGAGAAGTTGCTTGTGTAAAAGCCCAAACTAGTCATACTCCACTAAAAGGGATTTCAAAATTCAAGGCGGGCCTGCCCAGGGAGACGCCAAAAGACTTCAAAGGAGTTGACTAAAATAAAAACATATTTTAAAAAACCTGTCCAGCTAACTTAAGTCATGCCAAAGGAAAAAATGAATTGATGTTTCAGTTAGCAGAAAATTCAAGAAAATATGCTCAAGAAAATTATATTTTCAGGGAGTAGGGCAGGGTCAACTGTGTCTGTCTGAGAGGAGTCTCACTGTGGCAAGCTTTGCAAACCATGACCACTATCTTTAGGCAGTTTCGCCCATTCTTCTTTGCAGCACCTCTCAAGCTCCATTAGGTTGGATGGGAAGCATTGGTTTTCTTCCAGGATGTTTCTGTACAATGCTGCATTCATCTTTCCCTTTATCCTGACTAGTCTCCCAGTTCCTGCCGCTGAAAAACATCCCCACAGCATGATGCTGCCGCCACCATGCTTCACTGTAGGGATGGTGTTGGCCCGGTGATGAGCGGCGCCTGGTTTCCTCCAAACATAATGCCTGGCATTCACGCCAAAGAGTTCAACTTTTGTCCCATCAGACCAGAAAATGTTGTTTCTCATGGTCTGAGAGTCTTTCAGGTGCATTTTGGCAAACTTTTTACAAATAAATGGCTAGAGTCTGTCCACTCTACCATACAGCCCTGATTGGTAGATTGCTCTCGGGATGTTGTCCTTCTGGAAGGTTCTCCTCTCTCCACAGAGGAATGCTGTAGCTCTGACAGAGTGACCATCGGGTTCTTAGTCATCTCCCTGACGAGACTAAGATGAATGCAGCAATGTACAGAGACATCCTGGATGAAAACCAACACTTCCCATTCAATCTGATCGAGCCTGAGAGGCGCTGCAAAGAGATAGGTGTACCCAGCTTGTGGCATCGTATTAAAAAAGACTTGAGGCTGTAATTTCTGCCAAAGGTGCATCAATAAAGTAATGAGCAAAAGCTGTGAATACATGTGATTTTTTTTAATTTTTTTTTACATTTTAATGCATTTAAAAAATAAAAATAAAAAATCACCTTGTCATTATGGGGTATTGTCTGTAGGATTTTGAGGACACAAATGAATGTCTTCCTTCTTGGAATAAGGATGTAGCATAAACAAATGTGTACAAAGCACTGTGAATACTTTCCGGATGAACTGTGTATTTCGTATATATCTCATAAACAAATACTTTAGACATGTAAGATGCAATATTTTGGAATAAAACAATGACTGTTGACTGAATAAAAGACCTCCACCTAAATGTATTGTCTGATTTCTACAATACAACTTTGAACGTCTTTGTACTTTTAAAGCAGCACTAGGTAATTTTTCAACCTTCATAAATTATTTTCATAACTTTTTAAACGATACATCGACTTACAACTAGTTGAATGACACCTCTGTCATGGCCTGAGGGGGTCTGTATCGTTTTCACTGGCACTTTGCGGCATTGAGAAGGGTGACAGGAACCCTGCCACACAAAAAACTACAAATGTGCTGACTATTTACGGCATACGTCACTCCCCTTTTCCCATTTTTAAAAAAAGACAGAAGTTGATGCGAACGCCTATGTGCTGCCAGAAAATAATAAGAAGAAGAACGTCTTCGTGCAATTACTGCTATCATGGCCAAAGCTCTAAAACGACCAAAGAAACAAAAAGTTTTGTCTAACGAAGCTTACCCGGATAAAAGGACAGTTAGGATCAACATTGCCCCGGCTTTCACTTGCTGGCATGAGCTCAAAGACGAGGAAATTCAGGCCGATGCTGCCCTGTCTGTGTTCCCGCTGGACTAGTAACTGACTTTCGATGCTCAAATCAAAATGATAATGCTACAGTTAGCTATCGGAAATTTCCGTGGTAGCAATAAATAGCCACTGGGGTGATAGTTTGAATACTACTTCCGCCGGTCTTTCTTTGCTTCGGACCTGCATCCGCCCTGATACATTATTGGTAGTAGCGTCATGTTTGTAGCAAATTCAAGATAATTTTGTGATAGTGTCTGCTATTTAAACATCAGCGTAGCCATTAGAGACGTAATATTTGTGCCAATATTACAGCAGACATCATGTCAGTATGACGCTATATGCGCTACTCATCATGGGACATATGGTCTTCTTCTGGCTTTAATCCACTGGCGCCGCCAAAATCAACCAAAACTGAAAGTTCTTAAGTGGGGCTTTAAATATGCCAAAGTTAATACTGTAAATGACTTGATAATACTACTTAGTTTAGTAGTATGCTCTATGCCAGGACACATATAGTTAAAGTTCAAGTTAAAGTACCAATTATTGTCACACACACACTAGGTGTGGCGAAATTATTCTCTGCATTTGACCCATCACCCTGGATCACCCCCTGGCAGGTGAAGGGAGCAGTGAGCAGCAGCGGTGGCCACGCCCGGGAATCATTTTTGGTGATTTAAGCCCCAATTCCAACCCTTGATGCTGAGTGTCAAGCAAGGAGGTAATGAGTCCCATTTTTATAGCCTTTGGTATGACTTCTTGTTTTAAAACAATTAATTAAAAGTTGAGTCAACTTTGAATAAGTTAATACAACTTATAAACTTAAGGCAACTGGCTGCAAAGCTTTTAAGAGTTTACTCAACTTAATCAGGAGGTAATTGTGACCACTTTACAGTGGCCTAACTTAATTTAATTTTAAGAGACTTTTAGTACTTTTGTTATTTTTTTTAGTCCCAGGAACTTATTATTCTTATTTTGTAGCTAGTTGTATTTACCTATACAAGTAGACATACAATCCATCTATTAACTACGAATCAAGTAAGAGTTGGCACAACAATAACCTTGAAACAGCCCTTTGAGACACTTGTGATTTAGGGCTATATAAATAAACATTGATTGATTGATTGATTGATTGATTGATTGATTGATTGATTGATTGATTGAAAGTTAACTGAACTCAAAAATGCTTTGCAGCCAGTTGCCTTAAACTTTTTTGGTTGATTCAGTTTTTTGTTTTGTTTTTAAACAATGTAGCTCCTATGTACTGCAACTACAACCATTCATGTAAAACGGCATTGAGAGTAATTTCCTTATAGTGAGAGTATGTCCAACTTTGCGTGACATAAAAGACCTAATGGGTGTGGCTAAGACATCTGCAATCCTTTTACTGATCTATATGGCAGTTCTTATTTAGTCCTATAAATTCTGCCTAGCAACAAACGGCTATGACAAATAACGATTCCATTTATCTGCTTTACATATTTTGCTAGATTGTAAAAGTATTCGAGCTTTGCATTTTTATAATCAGGACAAAATACGACAAATACAGTACCCTTTTTCTGTATTGGCATATCTGGGTTTCACATGGTAGTTAGGCACTGCAGCAGTACAAATTGTGGTTTAAATTGAAAGGTTTATATTAAAATGAGCCAAGTACCATGAAAAATAGTATGTGAATGTGATGGAGTGGATCAATACACTCCTAGGTAGAAATACAGAAGGGAAGTGTTTAAGCTATCCTGTCGAACGCATGTCCTTCCTTGAATCTTGATGGGTCGATGGATTACGCATCAAACCATGGAAGACAGCGCTGGACTTATTTGTGTAAGTAACATATTTGAGGATAAACGGTATAGAAAAAATGGATGCATGGAAGTTTAGTTTTTGCAGTTGCTCTCCTGTTGCAAGCCAAATATTTTGCTGTCATCTATAATTCATGTCTGCAGTTTTTTTTAATGGTGTGAAATTCATGTTTAGTCTCAACGTTTAGCTAGATTTAGCTGCTTTCCTGTTGTCCAGTAATGTTTGGTCTACAACAATATTTAGCGTCATGACATAGCTGGTTTACGAGCAGAGGAGCATGTTCGGCAGCGCACAATCGCGGACTACTTACAAGCAGACACAGTGTGTAGACAGAAAAGAAAGAACGGACACATCTTGGCTTAAAAACTAACGATAAAGGTGAAGTTATAACACTGAAACGCCCTCAGGAAGAGGTGCTTTAAAGTCCAGCTGCAGTCTGCAGTGTTTTAGCTACTTCTAAATCACTAATCCTCGCCTCCACGGCGACAAATAAAGTAAGTTTTTTACAAGTATCATCCCTGCAGGATGACGAATAGCTATGCTTCACTGCCCACCATAGCTCACGGTAGCTCAATTAACAGTAATTGAACAAGTAGATTAAAGGCCTACTGAAATGATTTTTTTTATTTAAACGGGAATAGCAGATCCATTCTATGTGTCATACTTGATCATTTCGCGATATTGCCATATTTTTGCTGAAAGGATTTAGTAGAGAAAATCGACGATAAAGTTCGCAACTTTTGCTCGCTGATAAAAAAAAGCCTTGCCTGTACCGGAAGTAGCGTGACGTCACAGGAGCTAGGATTCCACACAATTCCCCGTTGTTTACAATGGAGCGAGAGAGATTCGGACCGAGAAAGTGATGATTACTCCATTAATTTGAGCGAGGATGAAAGATTCGTAGATGAGGAACGTTACAGTGAATGACTTGAGAGGCAGCGATGGACATATCTTTTTTCGCTCTGACCGTAACTTAGGTACAAGCTGGCTCATTGGATTCCACACTCTCCTTTTTCTATTGTAGATCACAGATTTGTATTTTAAACCACCTCGGATACTATATCCTCTTGAAAATGAGTCGAGAACGCGAAATGGACATTCAGTGCCTTTTATCTCCACGACAATACATCGGCGAAAGGCTTTAGCTACGAGCTAACGTGATAGCATCTTGCTTTAACTGCATATAGAAACAAAAGAAATAAACCCCTGACTGGAAGGATAGATAGAAAATCAACAATACTGTTAAACCGTGGACATGTAAATACACGGTTAATGCTTTCCAGGCTGGCGAAGGTTAACAATGCTGTGCTAACGACGCCATTGAAGCTAACTTAGCAACCGGACTGCACAGAGCTATGCTAGAAACATTAGCTCTCCACCTACGCCAGCCAGCCCTCATTTGCTCATCAACACCCGTGCTCACCTGCGTTCCAGCGATCGGCAGAAGGACGAAGGACTTCACCCGATGCGTTTGGCGGCCCGGAGACGTAGGAAGTCAAGGTGAGGTCGGCGGCTAGCGCGGCTAGCGCTCCAACAAAGTCCTCCTGGTTGTGTTGCTGTAGTCCGCTGCTAATACACCGATCCCACCTACAACTGTCTTCTTTGCAGCCTTCATTGTTCATTAAAAAAATTGCAAAAGATGTCCAGAATACTGTGGAATTATGAAATGAAAACAGAGCTTTTTGTATAGGATTCCACGGGGTACCATAACTTCCGTTACTCTGACTTCGTCACGCGCATACGTCATCATACCGCGATGTTTCAGCCGGATATTTTCCGGGAAGTTTTAAATGTCACTTTATAAGTTAACCCGGCCGTATTGGCATGTGTTGCAATGTTAAGATTTCATCATTGATATATAAACTATCAGACTGCGTGGTCGGTAGTAGTGGCTTTCAGTAGGCCTTTAATAATTAATTTTCTACCACTTGTCCTTAATAATTTTGACAAAATAATAGAATGATAAATTACACAATATGTTACTGCATACGTCAGCAGACTAATTAGGAGCCTTTGTTTGTTTACTTATTAATAAAAGACATGTTGTCTAGTATGTTCACTATTTTATTTAAGGACTAAATTAGGCTGAAGCTTAGAGGTGACAGAGCTTTCGCCGCTGCTGCTCCCAAGCTCTGGAACGAACTACCTCTGAGTGTTAGACAGGCCTCCTCTCTTCCTGTTTTTAAATCTCTCTTAAAAACATACTTTTGTTCAATGGCTTTTAACACTGAGTGATATCCATCCTGCTATGGCGCCCCATAATACACCTGTTGTGAACCTGTTTTTATGTTCTATTTATTTGTTATTTATTTTTTATCGTGCTCTGTTTGTGTTGTGTTGTGTTTGCTCGGTTCTCGTATTATCTTTTAAACTGCTCATTGTACAGCACTTTGGCTACCCCTGTGGTAAATTTTAAATGTGCTTTATAAATAAAGTTGATTTAATTTGATTTGATTTGATAAATTGCAATAAGAAACATATGTTTAATGTACTGTAAGATTTTTTGGTTAAAATAAAGCCAATATTGCAATTTCTTGTGGTCCCCTTTATTTAGTACAGAAAAGTATCGAAATACATTTTGGTACCGGTACCGGTACCAAAATGTACCGTCACATACTGTCGCACGTGCAACGTCATACACCCTCGCGGAGCACAGAGTTAGAGACATGGCTAACGTTAGTTGTGGTGCTAGAGGAGTGGTGCGCGTGGTAATACGAGAGAGAGAAGGTGTGAATCTGGTAACAAATGGAAGAAAAATTAATTCCTAAGAAAAACAGCATGGGGTCCATCATCTGGCGGTGGTTTGGCTTCAAGCGGAAAGATGTTGAACAGACAACAGTAATATGTCAAGTATGCGGCAAAAGTGTTGCTACAAAAAGTAGCACCACTGCTAATTTGTAGCATCATTTGAAAAGTCACCCGCTAGAGAATGAAGAGTGCTTGAAACTCCGCATGTCAACATCTCCGTTCGGTGCCACACCCACAAAATGCCAAAGCAACCATTTCCAGATCAACACCGTATGAAAACAATAGTCAACAACAGAAGGAAATAACGTCCGCAAGAACCTACCACATAGCAAAGGACATACACTATTTGATTTCCTATGCAGCTAATTTTTTATTTGACAGTTATTGAAATATCTTGTGTGACATCATGCACTTTAATTTAGTGTTGTTTTGATATGTCATCTTAGTGACATCATGCACAAAAGTGCACTTTAATTGTTTTAAACTATTGTATTGGCGTTCTGTACAAAAAGTGCACTTTAATTTAGTGTTGTTTTGATATGTCATCTTAGTGACATCATGTACAAAAGTGTACTAATAGCTTGTTTTAAAATGTCTGTGACAATCTTGCACTTTCTGTTTTGGAAATGACATGAATGTTTGTGCCACTGCTTAATAACTGTTTAATAAATACAGTTTTGGTCAATTGACTTAGTTGTGATTTCCCTCTCTGCATGAAAGTTTAAAATGAGCATATATTAATGCAGTATGAACAAGAATGTTTTAATGTAGACACATAGAATCATCATACTGGTGTGACTACATGCATCAAGTGTTCATTCAAGGCTAAGGCAAAATATGGAGATATATATCGTGTATCGTGACATGGCCTAAAAATATTGAGATATTAATAAAAGGCCATATCGCCCAGCCCTACATTAATCCGGTCCGCGGTGCAAAACAGGTTGGGGACCCCTGCACTATGCAATGACTTCCCCATACACCCTGATTGTGGAATTATTGCATTGTTTTCAATTGTTGTGGAAAACTCTGATGGTTTGAAACATTTGAATAATAAGGCACCGTGACAGCGAAAGCCAGCAAAGTCAAGAATAATGTTTTATTTTGAATGTATTTGTCTTGGAAGAATGCAGAATGAATCGGACTGGCATAGCTATCGTCCCCCAGTGTGTAAATGTAGGAAGAAAAGTTTTTACAAAATCCAATTGTAAATGTCAAAAAGCAGTAGGGGATTCATGTGGTTTGTCATATAAAAAGGCCACTTGGCGATTGCATGAGAAATTGGGGAAGTTCCTAGCGGACCATCCCTAAAGCAATGGCAGCTCACTCTCTCTCCCACACACAATAAAGACTTTGCTTGAGCCAATAATCAGACAACTGGATAACCGTCCTGGTTTAAACGTTTTTATAGCCATGTGGTCGGGGGGGCGGCGAGGGGGCGGGAGGGAATGGAGGATGAATAAATAAACCGCCTGCTCACTCTGCTGCGGCCGCTGTGGTTTTATTTTGGCATTCCACTGATGCATCCAGATCAGCGAAGCCGCTACAGCTGGAGTGACCTCTGACCCTCCCCTGTAAAAGGGCTAGAGCGGTTGGAATGTTCTGGTACGCAGCCCAGGAGTACAAAGGAGTCTTTGCATCAAGCCAGGGGGAATGGCGCGTGTTTATTAGTGATGAAAATGTGCACCAAAAGCAAATAAAACATATTTATTTCAATGCTGTAGTACGAGTATTTAGTGGTAAGGAGTACTGTTAGACTGTAAAATAACTTTTTGGACCATTAACGCTAAGCAATGGGAACAACGAATAGTAGCTCGACGAGATTGGAAAGAGTTCTTGGACATTTTTTGCCAAATGGAATTAGTGTGACTTACCTTAGCCATGTTTGGTTTGATGCAGCGAACAAAGAAGGGGTTGGAAGCACTTAGCGTGGCCATCAGGGAGTGAAGAGATTCCTACAAAAACATAGCACGTTAGCTCATTTCGTTTATGTAAACTATTGCTATAAGCACATTCATTTGTGAAAATTGGGCTGTTTTTCTAAGTATTATTTGTATCTGACACCTCACATGAGTATGACTGCCTGATGCTACATTCCAAAAGCCTGGGAAATAATACACTCCCAACTGGGAAAAAAACGTCACACAAAGTCCCACCATTAAGGACTGCGCTAGAAAGTAGTTTTGCATGGATATGGAATTCATTCTGAACAACTTTGCAACTATGAGAAAACAAACACTGCAAAAACTGAAATCTAATTAAGATTGAATATCTCAAATAAGGGTGATATTTGCTTATTTTCTGTCTGATAAGATAATTCGTCTCACTAAGCAGATTTCATGTTAGTGTTTTACTTGTTTTAAGTGTTTTAGTCCTAAATTATCTCAGTAAGATATTACAGCCTGTTGCTGAGATTTGATGACCTATATTGAGTAAAACATGCTTGAAACTAGAATATCAACTGTTGCAAAGCTGTGTCATTAACACTCATGAGTATAAAACTGCTTTTTCAAAGTAATAATTTCTTATTTCAAGCATGAACAAAAAAATCATGACTTTGACACAATTGTGTCTCATAATTTAAAACAGATGACTGCCAAATGGAATTTGCGGTTTTATTTTCAATGAAACAAGAGAAAATACGTACTCAAATAGTAGTACAGTCGGCACAGTACAGTAAACGGACAGTTAATATTTAAACATTTAACATGTGACATTTCAAACTATTTTGAACAGAAATAGTTCATGCACATTCAGGTAAATTATTCAAAATTACAATTTAAAAAAAACTGGCTCGGGAGCCGGGCTGTATATATATATATATATATATATATATATATATATATATATATGTATATTACTCGCGCACTAATTGACTGAAAGAGAACGCACTTGGCGCGATGATGTCATGTTATCGATTGGAAAATGCATTTTTAGACAATATGATTTGCCTGAGCGGCTAGTAGACCCCGAGAGTAACAAGCGGTTGCCTTTCCATTAAGAAAAATAAACTAGTTTTTAGTGTAAGTTTGCTGGTTTCAAGAAATGTAATGCATAACATTATGTCAAGATAATGGCATTAGCATTTACTTAATTTAAGATTATTTTTCAACATATTGAGAAAAAAGGTCTCATATTTTTTTTTTCTATCAAAAAAAGTGCACTTGTTATTAGTGATAATATACTTATTTTAAGGTATTTTTAGGTTAGTTGAGGTTAGCTAATTTTACTTGTTTTGGAAAGTCTTGACAAGCCAAATTTTCTTGTTCTATTGGCAGATAATTTTCCTTAGTTCAAGTAACATACCCCCAATTTTTGTATTTTTTTTTCTTGTTTTTGAACACTGACTTTTTGCAGTGCAATGTCATCATTTCACCAAAATGTAGCTTTTTGGTAAACTACTGAGTCTCAAATAATGCTGACCGAGCAGGTTGCTCTTTCCCGCTATTACCGCATTGGTCGTGTAACTGCTTTGTTGTGCAATATATTCGTAGATAAATGTCTATGTGGTCCACTTCCAAATTGTTAAGTTGTTAAATATAATTTGTTTTCAAATTTCAGAAATAACAGCCTGTCTCTAATTCCATCCATCCATCCATTTTCTACCGCTTATTCCCATCGGGGTCGCGGGGGGCGCTGGAGCCTATCTCAGCTACAATTTATTGAATTAAAAAAAAAAATCATCACACTGAAGCAGGATGAGTTTAACGCCAGCCAAGAATGTTAAAATAATATCCAAACGGAAAACATTTATTCATGAAAATATGAGGAAGGCGGCTGATGGTGTGTGTCAAGTTCTTTAGGACTGTTGTTCGTCTATGACTGAAAAGGCTGAGACGGGAAAAGACGCTTTACCAGAGGTGAGACCAAGTCATTGCTTTGCAAGTCACAAGTAAGTCTCAAGTCTTTGCCCTCAAGTCTCGAGTCAAGTCCCGAGTCAAGACAGGCAAGTCCCGAGTCAAGTCCAAAGTCAAGACTGGAAAGTCTCAAGTCAAGTCACAAGTCCTGCATTTTGAGTTTCGAGTCCTTTCAAGTCCTTTTAACCACAGACTAATATTTTTACACAGATTGTGTATGCTTTTAAACCGCTGTATTTATTTATTAAAACAAGTGCATTTTAAATAGCAGGAAAAAAAATAGTACTGACATTGCAATTCATAATAGCACTATTAACCAGTCATTTTAATAGTTTAAACTATTTTAAACATTTAACTCATTCCTTTACAGAATAAACCAATTTGCAAAAACAAGTGCAACTGTACTTATTTGTACAAAAGTGTTAACATTGTATTTCCATGGCATATTGCATTGTAACTAGTTCCACAGCAGTTTCTATTCTGTTCTTACCTTATCTCATTGATCTCATCTCATACTGTATGTGTGTTTATGTGTGCGTACACATGAAAAACATAACAAATACATGAACATAACAATGAACAGAGTTGTACTTTTTAGATGTCAGGGCCCTATGCAATATGTACACATATTCTTAATATAGTATACATTTTAACTGACCTTTATTTGACTATGTTTGTCTTTTTGTAGGTGGCTAAAATATGCGGTGCTGCTGACCGCCATCTAACATTATGTTACTGTGTGTGATACATTGACTAACGTAACGTTATGTGTAGGTACCTCATGCAACCCTGCTTAAAAAAATCACTTGACAAAAAGTATGAATAAGGAAGCAAACTGCAGTGGACGCAACATATTGCTGTGTTTGAAATGATGTTATAACCATAGACATCTTATAAGTAGACGCAGTATTGGTTGCTGTGACGCGAGCAAATTGCATCTTGAAGTGGTGATGAGGAGCCGGCGAGCAGCCTAAACTGACAGTTGACAGGTAGAAAACAAAGATGTTTTTGGTGTTCAGCGTTTTCCTGCTCAAATGAGCGGACTGTTGAAAATAGGAATCGGGGGATTACTTTTCACAAGTAAGATTTAACATTAATGTACTTTTGGTTGTATTTTATGAAAATAACATTACCACAGAGTTAAGAAGGAGCAAAGATCTTCATTATTTGTATGTGAAAATCACAAACAAATCTTCTGGGGGAGGATGACCCCCCTACAGGGGTTTGGTTTACAAACTTTCAGCCCCACCTAAAACAAAATTCACCAGCCGCCACTGATTATGATGCATTCTCATTTTAGGCAAAATATAAGACAATACTTTCTTATCAGTATAATTGTAACCAGGAATAAGTCTTCAAGTAACAATATTCAAATACTAACATTGTTGGGTAAGACAGCATTTGGTTTTATTCTGAATCCAGTGAAACAGATTGGTGGTTTTAGCTGATATAAAGACTTTCAGGTGTTTATATATGTTTAAGTATTTGGCAGACGCTTTTATCCAAAGCGAAATACATACAAAATACATATATAACAATCACTGTAAACATTATCATTTAAGGGAAGAATGTAATACAAAATATCAATACAAAGTGTCAAGACAGAATAAACTCTCTGCTGCTGCAGCAACAGAGATACGGTCTATAAGATATATAGATATCTAATGTATTCATACATTGTTTATGTAGGATATACGCATGTATATATAACGTAATTATATTGTTTCTTCAACTTAAAAATAGCTGACCGTTTTTTTCCCCCTTCTCTGGGCTTATATTCCCAGTTTTGATCTCGGACGTCTGGTCACTTATAGCATATAAGAATATTCTATTACTGTTAAGCAAACTATGAATAATAAAACATGTGTCCGTTATCATAGCTACGCGTATGACAAAAAAGCGTGTGAAAATGAGTGGTATTCAGTGAGGTAAAATGAATTAAATGCGCTGACAGTTCATTGCTCCTGCCAAATGAATTGCACTGAGTGGAGCGAATCACCACTCCAAGATGGCGGCCCCGCGTCTCGTCTGCGCCAGTAAGCAGTAGCGCTCGATGCTGCGTCTACTTATAAGATGTCTATGGTTATGACGTTAGCAGTGAGTTTACAGCCTCACTGATTTAACAACACAGCAAATAAAAGTCATGTTACTTAGCCAATAAACGTTAGCTTACATTCAAAACTTACCCTTCTTTGTGAAACTTCAAATGTCGAACGAAGTTGGAAGTTGTTGCGTCTCCGTCTGTAATATTCGAACTGCGTGATTTGCATACGGCAATTCGTTTTTTGTTGACCAAGTCGTAGTTTTTATACCCGAACGAAACCAACTTTGGTATAAATCTTTCTCACTGGCGCGTTGTTTGACAACTCTTGTTCATTGGTTGTCCTGCAATTTGATTGGCTGAATGCTGTGTGATGAAAACAATGTAGATCTAATTTGATTGGCTGTTGTACTGAGAGCACACACGCTGACACGCAGCACACACGCTGATAGACAGACAGACATGTACAAAATGAAAGCTACGGAGCGCTCCCAAATAACTTTTTAAACTTTAGGTTTTGGGGAAAGTAGCAAGTCATGTCAAGTCAAAAGGCTCAAGTCCAAGTGAAGTCACAAGTCATTGATGTTAAAGTCTTAGTCGAGTTGCAAGTCTCTTTACATTTTGTCAAGTCGAGTCTAAAGTCATCAAATTCATGACTCGAGTCTGACTCGAGTCCAAGTCATGTGACTCGAGTCCACACCTCTGCGCTTTACCAACCCAACTCCAGTAGATTTTGTTGGGTTTATTTCACACCACATTCATTATAGCTTGATAGCACTTAACCAAAAAGGGATAGCATTAAGCACTACTAGCAGAAACCAGTCAATGCTTGGTAATAATGTGTTTTTTGTGTGTTTGTATGCGGTGTAAAACAATGGAACAAACTGGACTTGCCAAACTATTAATGGATTTAAACTATAATACAAACATCAGGTCTGGTTCAAATATAGAGATGAGGTTCTTTAATTTGACCTGCTGTTGTACTCTATTTCAAAGTGGTAACATGTGCTCAATGTTTCCTTACCATTGTTGCTATGTTGTCTATTACTATTGTTGGTATGTTCAGTCTTCCTACATTGTTGATACAAATTATCGTTACAGTGTAATAATTATTATATGATATGATTATATGATAAAACATTTGTATTACAATCCTTAAAGAAAGTAACAGTGAAACTCAATGTATTAATCACTGAATGGAGAACTGGGGGTGGGATTAAATACGTTATCTTCTTTCCACTCCCTTTCAGGCAAAACTGGACAATCATCCATTACATACTGTACATTACCTTTTGCATTATATTATTTTATATTATTACGTGTTGTCTAACTTGTACTTTTTGTTATGTCATTGCCTGAAATAAATGAATAAATGAAAAAATGAATGAAATGAACAATCAATATATATAAGACTGTAATTACCCCCAACCATATCTTAGGACCAACAGTTTGATCATATTACACCTATACTGGCTCACCTGCACTGGCTTCCTGTGCACTTAAGATGTGACTTTAAGGTTTTACTACTTATGTATAAAATACTACACGGTCTAGCTCCATCCTATCTTGCTGATTGTATTGTACCATATGTCCTGGCAAGAAATCTGCGTTCAAAGAACTCCGGCTTATTAGTGATTCCACTAAAACTGCAGCCATGCAAGTTCCTAACAATAATACTTAGATGAGAAATACTACACATTAAAAGTATATCAATCAAACATTTATTAAGGTGATCATTGCAAACTTGTGTATTTTGCATCCCGATCTGCTCCCTTGGATTGGAGAGCGTGACACTTATCTCGTCGTTCTTCGTAAAACCTTGCGCTCTTCTGCCCTTCTTGATTACCTCTCGTGGATCTCTGAAAAAACTTTTATCCTTTTCAAGACGGCCGTGACAATGAAGTTTCGGAGGATCACAGAATGTTACCAGAAGTGCATTAAGGATGGAAAAGTGCATTATACCAGAAGAGGATTACTTCGAAGGGGAAAGTTCTTGGATTTGAAATATACAGTATCTATTGTGACTCAAGTGCTGGAACTTTTCTGATACACCATGTGTATACGTATATATAAACATGGACACGTGATCCTGCAAATACAGGAAGTAGAACATTTTGGAATGTGTCTCAAGGGAATTGATTTGTGTTTTTATAATTGTGATTGAGGTCAGGATTCTGTACAGGTTTTTCCACACTAAACACATCCAAGCATGCCTTTATGACCTTGTATTGTGTATTGGGGCACAGTCATGCTGGAAGAGAAAAGGGGCCTTCCCCAAAACTTCCCACAAAATTGGAAGCATACAATTGTCCAAAAAGTCTTGGGGTGATGAAGAAATAAGACTCCAATGACATATGGTTTAGTCCAACTCTTAAATGAGACATCAGTTGATTTAAAGCCACCTAGGATGACTCAAATCTACAAACCCTAAAACCAGTGAAGTTGGCACGTTGTGTAATTCGTAAATAAAAACAGAATACAATGATTTGCAAATACTTTTCAACTTATATTCAATTGAATAGACTGCAAAGACAAGATATTTAATGTTTAAACTGAGAAAAACATTTTTTTTTGGCAAATAATCATTAACTTAGAATTTAATGGCACCAACACATTGCAAAAAAGTTGGCACAGGGGAATTTTTACCACTGTGTTACTTGGTCTTTCCTTTTAACAACACTCAGTAAACGTTTGGAAACTGAGGAGACCAATTTTTTAAGCTTTTCAGGTGGAATTCTTTCCCATTCTTGCTTGATGTACAGCTTAAGTTGTTCAACAGTCCGGAGTCTCTGTTGTCGTATTTTACGCTCCACACATTTTCAATGGGAGACAGGTCTGGACTACAGCCAGGCCAGTCTAGTGCCCGCACTCTTTTACTATGAAGCCACGCTGTTGTAATATGTGGCTTGGCATTGTCTTGCTGAAATAAGCAGGGGCGTCCATGATAACGTTGCTTGGATGGCAACATATGTTGCTCCAAAACCTGTATGTACCTTTCAGCATTAATGGTGCCTTCACAGATGTGTAAGTTACCCATGTCTTGGTCACTAATACACCCCCATACCATCACAGAGGCTGGCTTTTTAACTTTGTGCCTAGAACAGTCCGGATGGTTCTTTTCCTCTTTGTTCCAGAGGACACGACGTCCACAGTTTCCAAAAACAATTTGAAATGTGGACTTGTCAGACCACAGAAAAGTTTTACACTTTGCATCAGTCCATCTTAGATGAGCTCGGGCCCAGCGAAGCCAGCAGCCTTTCTGGGTGTTGTTGATAAATGGCTTTCGCTTTTAGTTTTAACTTGCACTTACAGATTTAGCGACCAACTGTAGTTACTGACAGTGGTTTTCTCAAGTGTTACTGAGCCCATGTGGTTATATCCTTTACACACTGATGTTGGTTATTGATGCAGTACCTAGGGATCGAAGGTCACAGGCATCAAATGTTGGTTTTCGGCCTTGCAGTGATTTCTCCAGATTCTCTGTACCTGATGATGATATTACGGACCGTAGATGGTGAAATCCCTAAATTCCTTGCAATAGCTCGTTGAGAAATGTTGTTCTTAAACTGTGCGACAATTTGCTCACGCATTTGTTCACAAAGTGGTGACCCTCGCTCCATCCTTGTTTGTGAATGACTCAGCATTTCATGGAAGCTGCTTTTATGCCCAATCATGGCACCCACCTGTTCCCAATTAGCCTGTTCACCTGTTGGATGTTCCAAAATAGCGTTTGATGAGCATTCCTTTAACTTATTTTGACACTTGTGCCAGCTTTTTTGAAACATGTTGCAGGCAAAAAATTCCAAATGAGCTAATGTTTGCAAAAAATAATAATTTTCCAGTTCGAACGTTAAGTATCTTCTTGTCTTTGCAGTCTATTCAATTGAATATAAGTTGAAAAGGATTTGCAAATTGTTGTATTCTGTTTTTATTTAAGATTTACAGACCGTGCCAACTTCACTGGTTCTGGGGTTTGTACATTTAACACATATTTTACAGTATTGTGTTGCATTGGAGATGCTTTGTTGTAAATTTTGCCTAAGTTTTGCTACAAGGTGACATTTTCAACCCCCTTACTGAGTATGCCTAGACACCAGAGCAGGCGGGAGGGTAGGAGACGAAAAGTGATGACAAGTGAGGCCACAGTCTCGACGCAGCCTGAAGTAAAGGGGGAGGAGTTAGGCTGACAACATATACAGAGGAACCTCCATTTACAAACCCCTCTAATTGCGAACTTGTTGATTTAAAAACTTTCAGATTAAGCGAAATAGAGTTCGGAGGCATCCAAACTGCATGCAAGCTCACGCCACAATGCATGAACCTTATAATTTGATGCTTTGGCAATGTTTAACCCGAGCAACCAACATTGTAACATTACAAGTCGGTAAAGAGGAAAACCATCATAGGGCCCCTGGATACTTATGTCTATATGGTGTATGCACACTTGCGGGGACCCTTGAACTGTAACGTCTATGTCAGCTTCGCTTTCCTCCCCACCTCAGACAGGCTGTCTCCAGCGAGGCCTGGCCTGGCTGTGCTGAGCGTGATTGGCCCCTGCTTGGCCCCGCTCTGCCCAGCCATCAACACTAATCCTCTGGCTTTAAAAACTATGGCTTGGGCAGCCTGCCAAATCCTCCCCTGCTCCCCTTCTCTCTGCATTGCAGTGAGGACAAACTAACTCAAATAAAGCTCTCCGTTTGCAACCCTCCCCCTCCTGTCCATTTCTCCCTGCAGATCAGATACACAGACAGCATTCTGCAAGATGTCTTATCTTCTATGCGACTGTGGGTGTAATGACCCTCACATGCAGCAGGACATGGAGCACAATGAGCCGCTCTGTCTCAGCCCGTGACAGTGGAGTGGCTACTGCGGAATAGGAGAGTAGTTTGCACCCACCCTGAACTGAGAGCTGACGGTGGGCTTGCGTCGGGCCGTGCCCATCTTTAACGTCTCGTCTCCATTTCTGCTGCCCACGCGCTCAAAGAGGTCGTAAATGAAGTCCAGCCTGGGGGCACAGTGTTGATGCAAAGCGTGAGACGGGGAGGACACTCAATGGACTCGATAAAAGAAAGATACTTACCTGCTATCTTTGAGAATAAACAATATGTCGTCTCTAAAGGTGTCCCTGTTCTTCTCCAGGACGCCACGAGCGTCGTAAAGCACCTAAAACAAGAACATATTCTGATCTTAATCATAATTACAAGTATTCAGACAAATATTACCAAATAGTAAAGCTACATGCAGAAGTATTTGTGCCTCTTAACCTGTAGACCTGTGATGCTCCTTGGACCCACTAGTCCAGTATTGAGCCTTTTTGACCCTTTAAGGCCACTCTACCACTCACTTGTGTATATTGATGGAAAACTCAATTAAATTCTACTCCTAGTTGATGTGTGTAACAGGCAGGCTTGTGAAAATCTGCAAATTTAATCCCATGGATTTAAACTGAATTTGAACTGAGGTTGCAAACAGGAGGTATATATATATATATATGGGTAAATATGTATATATTAAGGTTGTACGGTATACCGGTATTAGTATAGTACCGCGATACTAATGAATCGTTTTCGGTACTATACGGTCTCTGAAAAGTACCGGTCCCCCACGCCCGCGTCGAAGTCATGTCATGTCATTGCTGGTTTACGAGCAGAACAGCATGTTCGGCAGCGCACAATCATGGAGTACTTACAAGCAGACACAGTGTGTAGACAGAAAAGGGAGAACGGACGCATTTTGGCTTAAAAACTAACGATAAAGGTGAAGTTATAACACTGAAACGCCCTCAGGAAGAGGTGCTATAAGACATGGCTAGCTAGCTAGCGGCTAACATCCATCTGCCGTCGACAGTGTTGTAGCTACTTCTAATCTTCGCCTCCATGGCGACAAATAAAGTATGTTTCTTACAAGTATCATCCCTGCAGGACGAGGAATAGCTAAACATGCTTCACTACACACCGTAGCTCACCGGCGTCACAATGTAAACAAACGCCATTGGTGGATCTACACCTAACATCCACTGTAATGATATCAAGTACAGGCACGTATCTAGTCGATACTACTATGAGTACGTCGATATTTTTTGGCATCGCAACATCTTCTTTCGTTTAAAAAAAAAAAAAGTATATTATGTTTATAAACTCAGGAAATATGTCCCTGGACACATGAGGACTTTGAATATGACCAATGTATGATCCTGTAACTACTTGGTATTGGATTGATACCTAAGTTTGTGGTAACATCCGAAACTAATGTAAAGTATCAAATAACAGAAGAAGTGATTATTACATTTTAACAGAAGTGTAGATAGAACATGTTAAAAGAGAAAGTAAGCAGATATTAACAGTAAATGAACAAGTAGATTAATAATTCATTTTCTACCACTTGTCCTTAATAATGTTGACAAAATAATAGGTAGATAAATGACACAATATGTTACTGCATACGTCAGCAGACAAATTAGGAGCCTTTGTTTGTTTACTTACTACTAAAAGACAAGTTGTCTTGTATGTTCACTATTTTATTTAAGGACTTAACTGCAATAAGAAACATATGTTTAATGTAGCCTAAGATTTTTTGTTAAAATAAAGCCAATAATGCAATTTTTTTTGTGGTGCCCAAGATTTTGAAAAGTACTGAAAGTATCGAAAATATTTTAGTACCGGTACCAAAATATTGGTATCGTTACAACACTAGTATATATATATATATATATATATATATATATATATATATATATATATATATATATATATATATATATATATATATATATATATATATAATAACTTGAAGTAAATAATGAAGATTAAAAACCAATTACAATTAAAAAAAAAATCTAAATTTATTTTTACTAAAAGCTTACCTTTTTTATATTTGCATAGTATGTATAAATTATTAATGTTGTAAATACAAACCTTTATATATCTAGAAAGGGTGGTCCTAAAGAGGTAGGCATTTTTCGGAGGTCTCAAGAAGGTAACAAATAAAAGATTGTGTGTGTGTGTTCTTGTATTTAAACCCTTCTTGAGACATCAACAAAGAAAAGTAGCTTCCATATGAGGACCGGTGAACAAGTTAGGACCGAAATCATGGTCCCAATACGGAAAACCATTGCATCTAATAGAGAATGTTTCATTTGCAACCCTGGTGGTGAAATCTATCAAAATTAGGGTGGTCCCAAAAAGGAGGGATTTTTCAAATTGACTACGTCGGTTTTAAAAGTGCACCCCCTCTGGTCAACATATGAAATAACAAGTGTGTGTAAGAAATTTAAATGTGCCCCCTTTGGCCAAAATTAATACAGAAATAAAATAAATATGTATATAGAGACATACTGTAATAACTTGAAGTAAATAACAAAGATTAAAAACCAATTACAAACAACAAATACAAAATTAACAAAAAGCAGTCTTTCTCACAATGTGTGGTCTTTTTTCTTGTAAAATTGGGAACAATTTCTCATATCCTTTCTGTTTCTGTAATATTGCAATATTTTCTCGTAAAATTATTACTTTTTTATGTAAAATTATTACTTTTATCACAATATTGCCAATTATTTTGTTGTTCTTGTAAAATAGTGACATTTTTGGAGTAAAAATTCAGATCATTATTATAAATTTGTCAGTATTTTAAAGTTTTCTTATAAAATTGTGACTTTTGTTTCTTTTCATAAAATTGCCAAAATTTTAAGGTTTTCTTGTAACATTGCAATGTTATTGAGTAGAATTGCAACTTTTATCATGATATTGCACAAATATTTAGTTTTTCTTGTAAAATTTTGACTTTCGTTGAGTGACATTACGACTTTTATTATAATACTGACAAAATTCTAAGTTTTTCTTGTGAACCTGTGACCTTTTTCTTGTGAAATTCCAACTCATTTTTCACAAGAAGCTTTTTTATATTTGCATAGTATGTATATATTATTAATGTTGTAAATACAAATCTTTATACATCTAGAAAGGGTGGTCCTAAAGAGGTAGGCATAATTCGGAGGTCTCAAGAAGATAACAAATACAAGAATGTGTGTGTGTGTGAGAGAGAGAAAAAGAGAGAAAGACAGAGAAAGGTGAGAGGGAGAGAGCTATAATCCAATAAAACAAACTCATCCCTTGTTCCCCTCGTGGCTCTTAGGGGAAGCCATGAGATCCATACTGATGTGATACATCATTTATAATTCCCCAACCCTACTTCATACAAAGCTAAGTTGTTTTTGTCAGTTTCAGTTTTGTTTGAAACCGTGTTTACTATGGATGTGTTGTGACACTGCAAACTGGACACAATTTGACAACATTTTGCAGGGGAGAATGTTTTTGTAATTGTCAATATGTTCTCGATTTTAATACCATAGTCTCCAAATCTGAGGGTGAGGCCGAACACAAGTCATTTGATGGCTTTAGGAGGAGGCAGTAATTTTGTCTCGTGATTTGACAGGGAGCTAACTCACACAAGGAGCCTGCAAAGTGTAACACTGGAAAGGGACACCGAGAGGGATGAGGAGGGCTTTGGGGGTATCCTCTTTGGATGAAGTCATTACCATAAGCATCCATGCCAAACTTGTGACTGTGCTGCCTTGCTCACAGTGAGGCCCTTGTCTAAGGAAGCCCATTATCCTATTCAGCATTGTGCCTGTGTGTGTGCATGTGTGTGTCCCCACTTGTATCAGGCTAATATTTGCCCTTATCTAAGTCATAATAACTACAAAAGCACTCTTACGAGTGCAGACCTCCAACAGGCCCTATGTCCTAATAGTAAAGAATCCATTTAAAAAAAACCTGAATCAAGGCAGTGATCTGAAACCACCCCGAAAATCAAATAACTTGTTACTTATCCCATTTCTGACATTTCCTGAAAGTTTAATCAAAATCTGCCAATAGTAATCAGAAAAACCCCAGCGAATACATACCCTAGGTAAAAATTGACTTTATAGGGCAGGGGTCTGCAACCCAAAATGTTGAAAGAGCCATATCGTACCAAAAATACAAAAAAATAAAATCTGTCTGGAGCCGCAAAAAATTAAAAGCCTTATATAAGTGTTATAATGAATGAAACACATGATGCAAGTGTCTATATTAGCTATTTTAGCCTAATATCAAAGGCTGACGCAAATCTTCATTGACAGAAATGTTGTATTTTTATTTTTATTCTACACATTTTTGCAACATTGGAAATCATTATTAAAATGGAGGCTTCTCACAGGATGAGGTAACTTCTGGAAATTACTGGCTCAGAATGGACAAAAGTATAAATGTGTGTGTCCAAGTTTAAGGAAATGGCAGGCTGTCTTCTTCTAATGGATTTATTACAATCTTTGCAAGCTGGGTAATGTTTGCCGTGGTCTGGAACAACATGGCACACAAACAACTATGATAAATGCAGCCTCATTCCACACAGATAATGTGTCATGAGACATGCAAATATAAATTAAATACACGGAGGACATAAGTAAAGGAAATTAAATGAGCTCAAATATACCTACAAACGAGGCATAATGATGCAATATGTACATACAGCTAGCCTAAATAGCATGTTAGCATCAATTAGCTTGCAGTCATGGATTGACCAAATATGCCTGATAAGCACTCCAGCAAATCAATAAAATCAACAAAGCTCATCTTTGTGCATTCACGCACAGCATAAAACGTTTGGTGAACAAAATGAGATAAAGAAGTAGTGGCATAAAACATGTCTTTCTATGGCAGCATCGAAGAAAGTTTTACAGGTAAACAAACTACGATGAGTTTAAGGATCGCTGAAATTAGTAGGACAAAACGGTGCTTGCCAAATACTCTGATCAGTGAAGCATGTATAACATAAACAGTGGGATTTCTAACAATTAGGAATGTTTGTGTCATGTTTGTTCTCCTACAGAAAATATATTAAAACAAAAAATATATTTTTTCTTCATCTTTTTTCATTTTCACACATCTCTGAGAGAGGTCCAGGGAGACACTAGAGCTCCCTGGACATACAAAAGGGGAATATCCTTTTGTATGTGTGTGTGTGTGTGTGTGTGTGTGTGTGTGTGTGTGTGTGTGTGTGTGTGTGTGTGTGTGTGTGTGTGTGTGTGTGTGTGTGTGTGTGTGTGTGTGTGTGTGTGTGTTAATTACCTCTCCTGCATAGTGCTTAATGCCGAACTGGTGGTCGGTCACCCTGGGCTTCACGTAGTACTGGTTAGTCTGAAAAGAGACATGATGGATGGATAATCAAATCAAAGGTACAATATGTATGCATTATGAAGCCTAAAATACCACAACGGAGACCCCGGACTGTTGAATAACTTAAGCTGTACATCAAGCAAGAATGGGAAAGAATTCCACTTAAAAAATGTGTCTCCTTAGTTCCCAAACGTTTACTGAGTGTTGTTAAAAGGAAAGGCCATGTAACACAGTGGTAAAAATGCCCCTATTACAACTTTTTTGCAATGTGTTGCTGCCATTCAATTCTAAGTTAATGATTATTTGCAAAAAAAATAATCAATTTCTCAGTTGGAACATTAAGGCCATGTCCACACGAACACAGATACTTAATAAACGCATACTTATCTCTGTGTTTAGGGCTCTTGTCCACACGCAGACGCATACTTTTGTCTTTAAAAAAGCAGACTTTTACAAACGCTGGCCAAAGTGTAGAGATCCAAAACTCTCCGCTTAGCATATGCTTGTACACGGCACAAACGGAGACTTGTGATGACGTCACGGTTGTGCGCTGTCATTTCCAAAGCTCAACAACACTGCCTTGCTGCCTTTAAACAAACTATAAGATGACTTACTGTATGTTTGAACGTAAACATGCTGCTATTTTCACTCAACTTTCATTAATGGAGAAAGAATACAAATTGTCAGCCAATATAAATATATTGGGTTAATATAGATTCAAAGCTGTCCTTTTAAGCCCGTATTGGCAAATTGTGTAAAATAATCAAGTTTCATCTCGCAAATTTTCGTGCAATTCGAAATGAAATGTCAACTGAAGCTGCAAAATTGTATTTGCATTCGATGATTTTCAGCCACTTCAACTATTGCCTTACCAGCTGGTCTCAAGCTGGTCAGAGTTAAAAAAAACCCCATTGGAAATCTTGTACAAACAAGCAATTAAAGTTATGGATAAAAAACCTAGGCACTATCATCACTGTGCCATTCTAAAAAAATACAGTATTTTAAACTGGGACAGTCTTCACACATTTAATACCTGGGATTTATATAGCGCTTTTCTAAGTACCCAAAGTCGCTTTACATGTTAAAAACCCATCATTCATTCACACCTGGTGGTGGTAAACTACTTTCGTAGCCACAGCTGCCCTGGGGTAGACTGACGGAAGCGTGGCTGCCAATTTGCGCCTACGGCCCCTCCGACCACCACCTGTCATTCATTCAACGGTGTGAGTGGCACCGGGGGCAAGGGTGAAGTGTCCTGCCCAAGGACACAACGGCATGGTAAGAGGCAGGGAGCGAACCTGAAACCCTCAGGTTTCTGACACGGGCGCTCTACCCACTACGCCATGCCGCCCCATTTGCAGACTTAAAAGTGACCTATAAAGTACTGCATGAATTGGCTCCAGATCCTCTGGCTGAGTTCATCAGCCAAAGAAACACTCCAGGCTCTGTCAGAGGTGACTGTTATATTCCTCTGCGCAGGAGCACTTTCAGCAAGTCGGCCTGGTCAGTAAAGAGCGCAAATGTGTGGAACTCAAAAACTGAAATCTAAGTAAGATTAAATATCTCAAATAAGGGTGATATTTGCTTATTTTCTGTCTGATAAGATAATTGTTCTCACTAAGCAGATTTTATGTTAAAGTGTTTTACCTGTTTTAAGGGTTTTGGTCCTAAATGATCTCAGTAAGATATTACAGCTTGTTGCTGAGATTTTTATGACCTATATTGAGTAAAACATGCTTGAAACTAGAATATCAACTGATGCAAAGCTGTGTCATCAACACTCACAAATATAAAACTACTTTTTTAAATTAAAAATATCTTACTTCAAGCATGAAAAATAAAATCATGATGCCGAGCGCATATCATTATGTCAAGATAATGGCACAGCATTTATTTAATTTAAAAATATTTTTCAACATATTGAGCAAAAAGGTCTAATTTTTTTTCTACCAAGAAAAGTGCACTTGTTAATAGTGAGAATATACTTATTTTAAGGTATTTTTGGGTTCATTGAGGTTAGCTAATTTGACTTGTTTTGGAAAGTCTTGACAAGCCAAATTTTCTTGTTCCATTGGCAGGTAATTTTGCTTAGTTCAAGTAAAATACCCCTAAGTTATTTATTTTTTTTTCTTGTTTTTGAACACTGACTTTTTGCAGTGTGAGGAGGTTAAACTGGTCACAACTTAGAAGGCCTTCACAAATTTTTTTTAAATGTGGCTTATCAACGCCTACAACTGCCAGCACTAAAAGATGAGCCTGTTTTGATGCTAAGATAAATGATATGTTGTGATGTTGTATATTATTTTTTATCATATTGTATATGTATATTGTGCTTTTATTCTTTTTCTCTCTCTTTTAAATTGTAATTTTACTGCCTTTTTTACATCATGGCCAGGGGACTACAGATGAAATCTAGCCTTCTGGCTAATTCTGGCTTTTTTTAACCATGTGTAGTCATGTGTTTTATGAAATTGCATTGTCCCCTTTGAAATAAACTAATCAAATCTAATCTAATCTAATCTAATCTAATCAACATTATTATTATTTTTTATTTTATTTTTAATTAAATAAAGAAAAAATAAATAATAATACATTATTAATATTAATAATCAGAAATAAAATAACATTTTATATATATATATATATATATATATATATATATATATATATATATATATATATATATATATATATATATATATATATATATATATATAAACATACACATAGTTAATGAACAGGTAGGTAGTATTTCCTGCTTGGCATTGCTGCCTGTCGCACCTCCTCCAGTGCCCACGGGTCAGCTGCAGGGTCATCAGCCAGGAACCACCATTCACCAACGTTTCACTCCTTTAATCCTGGAACGTCTCCTGGTGGCGGAGCAGTGACAGGGACGTCTCCCTGTCACCCCCTGCAGCTGATAGCTGTTACCCCCTGCGGCTGTTATCGGGGTTAGTTGTTCTTTCCCCAGCTCCTGTCCTTCCTCCTCAGCCAGAGCCAAAAGCTGCCTTTCTCGGCCTCCTCTGCCAGATCTTTTATGGCCTTTCTCAGCTTTCTTCCAGTCACTCCTACGTCCCTCAAAAGGCGTGTGGTTGACAGCCCCACGTAGCCTCGGCAGCCAACTTCTACTGGGTAGATGGTTGTCTTCCAGCCAGCCTCCCGGCACTCAGCAGCCAGCTCCGAGTACTTGGCCTTCTTGCGCTCAAAGGCGGCCTCGATCCCCTCCTCCGATGGTACGGTCAGCTCAATAAGGTGCACCACTCTTGCCTTGCTGGACCACACTACAATATCCGGGCGGAGAGATGTAGTGGTGATCTCCGTGGGGAACCGGAGCTGCCTATTGAGGTCAACCCTCATGTCCCACTCCTGGTCTGGGGAAAAGGGCCTTGCTGCTGTCTCTCTTGGCCTGATGTATCTTTGACCCCCCCCTTCCGTGACAAAGCTGGTATGGTTCTCTGCTGGTGGTGATTCTTTGCTGCCCTGTCGACACCCCTCCAGCACCTCCGCTAGTTTCCTCAGGACCTGGTCGTGGCGCCATCTATAGCGCCCCTGAGAGAGTGCGGTCTTGCAGCCCGACAAGATGTGCTGGAGGCTTGCGTTGGGAGCATTGCAGAGTGAGCAGCATTCCTCGTTCCCGAACCATTGGTGAAGGTTACGAGGACAGGGAAGCGTGTCGTAGGTTGAACGAATAAGGAAGCTGATCCTTGCCTGTGGAATCTTCCACAGGTCGGACCAGCTGATGTTCCGGTTGACCACTCCCTCCCAGGTTGTCCACCTTCCTTGTCGGCCCTGCGACACGGCCTTGATCTTATAGCGCTCTTCCTCCATCCTCGTCACCTCCGCCACCACCATCTCCTTCCTCTCCTTGCGGTTGGCCTTAGACCAGAACCGAGGCGCTTCTCCCCATCCTAGCCCTGCTCTTCCTGCCTGGACTCTGCCCATGAGCTCTTGGTGATGCAGCCTACTGACAGCTCGGTCAACCTCAGTTTGGGCTTTCCACTTTCGGCCAGTGGGAACCTTGGCATTGGCGTTCCTTACTGACTGGTCAGTGGACTCTCTTAGTTCGAGGACCAGCCTGGACTTCTCCTGCATATAGCCCAGACTGATAGACTGCAGTGGCAGCTGCAGTGCGTTCTTCCCAAAGAGGCCCGTTTCTGAAAGGCACCGTGGTAGTCCCAGCCACTTTCTGATGAATGAGTTGGCTTTTCCATCCATCTTACTCACGGCAGATGAGGGGATCTCGCTCATTTTCAGAGGCCACATCACCCTCCTGTAGAGTATGAACTGGTAGCACCAGACCTTGTACTTTCCAGGGAGTTGGCTCTGGTCGATCCTTGCCAGGCCGTCCGTGAGTTGTTTCATGACAGTCCTCCCCATCTGTTTATCGGACAGCTCTGCAGTGTACTGCCTCCCCAGGCTTTTGATGGGTTGCTCAGACAGGAGGGGGATTTTCTCTCCCCCGACGACAAAGATGGTGTTGTCGTTTCTGACTCCCCTTCTGAGTGACAGGCTACGGGATTTGGAGGGTTTGATCTTCATTCTGGCCCATGATGTCAACTCATCCACCCTTTTCAGCAGTCGAGATGTACATGCTGCTGTCTGAAGGAGGCTGGTGACATCGTCCATATAGCTCCTCAATGGGGGTAACCTCTGACCAGATGGTGTTTTGATTCCTCCAACCATTTGCCTTGCTCCGATGAGGATTATCTCAAAGGCTGCCACGAACAAGATTGGAGAAATGGCACACCCCATTGCAATTCCCACTTCTAGATGCTGCCACCCGGTGGTGAAGTCCTGGAGGGCAAAGCACATCTGCAGATCGCTGAAGTAAAGCGCTACCAGGTTCTTGATGCAGGGTGGCATGTGGAAGAACTCCAAGGCGTAGTTGATCAGCTGGTGTGGGACCGATCCGTACGCGTTGGCGAGATCGAGCCAGATGACATGCAGGTCGGTCTTCTCCCGCTTGGCCTTCTGGATCTGGTCCCAGATCATCGTAGAGTGCTCTACGCATCCTGGGAAACCTGGAACTCCTGCTTTCTGGCAGTTGGTGTCGATGTAGCAATTCTCTAGCAGGTAGGTGGTCATCCTTCTGGCCAGCACTGAGAAGAAGATTTTTCCTTCTACGTTCAGCAGGGCGATGTTTCTGAATTGGCCGATATTTTTGGAGTTTTCTTCCTTCGGGATGAATACCGCTACAGCCCTTTGCCACTCCGCTGGAATGAGTTGCTTTTTCCAGGCAGTTCTCATTAGATACCAGAGCAGTTCAAGTACCTTGGGGCAGTTCTTATAGAGCTTGTAGGGAACTCCATTGGGGCCTGGTGCTGATGAGGACCTTGCCTTCTTCACGGTTTGCCTAACTTCGCTGAGCTTGGGGGGCATGATGTTAAATTCAGCTGTCGGTGGCGCAGGCCGGGGCACGTACCCTGGTGTTCCTAATGGGACGTTTCTTAGCGGATCACTGTACTGCCTTTTGACGTGCTGTTCCATTTGCTCCCTGGTGGTTTCGAGCTTCCCGGACTTTTTCTCCTCCAGCAGTTGTCTGGCGTGCTTGAAGGGATCCTTGAAGAAGCTGGCTCGCTCTTTCTGCTTCCGTTTGCTACGCTTGCGGATGCGTTCAGCTCTGCGGAGCCTGGATAGCCTTTGCCTGACCTCCTCCCACAGGACTTTCAGACCTTCTCTCTCTGGCTGGGTTGCCTTCCTCCAGTTCTTGCGGAGTTGTCGGCGTCTTCGCACAAGCTCGGCGATCTCCTTTTCCCTCCTCCCCATTTCCCTTGGGGCAGTCCTCTGCTTGGAGATAATTTCACCAAACCTGTCTTTGCAGGTCTGGTATATGATGTCCCCAAACAGGTTAAGCTTAGCTTCGGCACCTCCATGCAACCTTTCCTCCAGGATCTTGGTCAGGTCTGTATCCAAAGTACGCCATGCCTCTGCTTCATTTGCCTTTGGCCATTTGAGCTTGTTCCTTCTTGCTGGTTTCTTGGTCTCTGCTTGTGGCTCTGTTCTGTGTGAGATGGTAGAGATTGGGTCTTGGTGCTCACGTGGGGGCTCAGCCTCCACCGAGGGGCTTTCTTCCTCTGTGCCATCTGTGCTTTCAGCAACATTGGGTCCGTTAGCACTGTGGTTTTCTACCTGGCTTCTGGTCCCTCTTGTCTCACCCGCTGCCGCGGTGCAAGGTTGCTGTTGGCCTCTCTGACCACACTTTGCTTTCCCCTGGTGGATTCGCAGTCCCCTGTACGTGGTCACCTTTTCCCATCCGCAAGCACACTTTCGGAGGATCTTCTCCTCATTAACTGGAGTTCTGATGTTCTCGTTATCCGTTTCCGTTGCCATCGTCGTTACCGTGTGGTCCGTCATGTTAGGCCCATCTTTCATCCCGCCTCTCGGAGGGCCTGCGGGTTGTTTTTTCCTTGATTTCTTCGTAGTTAAGGTGGGTGTCCCTCTTGCGAGAGACCAGTGGGTTGGGTAACTAGCCGTCCACTCCCGGTGCGGTCTTTCCCTGCTGCCATCCAGTCTTTCCTGGCTGTCCTCCAGTCTTCCCTGGACTCCAACTGCCCTGTTCACAGTAGTCACTGGGGTTTCCAGAACTTCAGTTAATGAACAGGTAGGTAGTATTTCCTGCTTGGCATTGCTGCCTGTCGCACCTCCTCCAGTGCCCACGGGTCAGCTGCAGGGTCATCAGCCAGGAACCACCATTCACCAACGTTTCACTCCTTTAATCCTGGAACGTCTCCTGGTGGCGGAGCAGTGACAGGGACGTCTCCCTGTCACCCCCTGCAGCTGATAGCTGTTACCCCCTGCGGCTGTTATCGGGGTTAGTTGTTCTTTCCCCAGCTCCTGTCCTTCCTCCTCAGCCAGAGCCAAAAGCTGCCTTTCTCGGCCTCCTCTGCCAGATCTTTTATGGCCTTTCTCAGCTTTCTTCCAGTCACTCCTACGTCCCTCAAAAGGCGTGTGGTTGACAGCCCCACGTAGCCTCGGCAGCCAACTTCTACTGGGTAGATGGTTGTCTTCCAGCCAGCCTCCCGGCACTCAGCAGCCAGCTCCGAGTACTTGGCCTTCTTGCGCTCAAAGGCGGCCTCGATCCCCTCCTCCGATGGTACGGTCAGCTCAATAAGGTGCACCACTCTTGCCTTGCTGGACCACACTACAATATCCGGGCGGAGAGATGTAGTGGTGATCTCCGTGGGGAACCGGAGCTGCCTATTGAGGTCAACCCTCATGTCCCACTCCTGGTCTGGGGAAAAGGGCCTTGCTGCTGTCTCTCTTGGCCTGATGTATCTTTGGGGAGTAATATAGGGAGTAATCCTTTTTTTTTTTTTAAAGCAGTACAAGACACTTGTGATTTAGGGCTATATAAATAAACATTGATTGATTGATAATTCGAAAAATTAAAGTCAGGCTTATGGGGCGTGACATAAGTGACCCAGTTTTACCAGTATGAAGTAAATTTCTCCAATTTATAATTAATAAAGGCAGTTATCTTCTCCATTTTATATATGTCCATTGTGATTTCCATCCATTTCTTCAAAGTTGGGCTCTCCTGGGATATCCATTTCCTAGTAATGGTCTTTTTACAAGCCATCTAATCAACATTAAGACAAATGACACATCAAAATGGGCTTTGTGACACTCCCGCTGGACGTAAATATTTATGATATAAAAGGATACAGGCAGTTTAGTTGGTTTGACAAATCATTCAACTAACTAAAGAGAGAGAATAACATGGTTTTGCAGCTTTGCAGAACAAATATGATGCAATAGGATGTACTGTATTTTTTTTTGCAAAGTAAAAAAAAAAAAAGGCAGGGTTATTTTGTAGCACTCGCTGTTCTAAGAACACTCTTTTGTGCACAAGGCTGATGAGGCTCATAGAAAGGCTGCTCACATTTCAGCATTGTTGCGTTCGCATGCGAGCGTGCGTTTAGGGGGGGTAGGGGGGGGTGTAGGAGTGCTGCACGGACATTCAACTTGCAACCGCTCGGAGGTTTCCCTGGATCATCTTACGTAGTTGTGCGTGCATGTGTTAGCGGTCTGGTAAAGCGTGAAAGATGTATTGTGTGTGCTCGCACGTGTACATGCAGACTCACTGCGTGTCGGCTGTGCAGTTTCTCCAGGAGGGTGTAGTCAGTGCCTTTGGGGAAGCGACTCTCCTCATTGATAAGAGCCAACATGCCCAGTTTCTAAAAGACAGGGTGACAAAAGAGCATTGCAGTCGTGATACAACAAGACATAAAGCGAAACCACAATCTTTCTCACGACAAACATTCACATAATAACACACTTCTACAACACCAATTCACAGGGCACGTTGTTCACTAAGTAGGCTCTGTCTGTTAACACAATGTCAAAAACAACACACAAATAAGTATAGTAATATTACTTGTACACTCTATGTAACATTGTGAAACCAAATACAATATATTGAATATATAAAGGGAACAATATCCAAATCCATTGCTATTCTTAATAAAGTAAGACACATGCTGAATAAGAAATGTCTGCATATGTTATAATATTCTTTTATTTTTCCATATTTAATATATCGTGTTGAAGTTTGGGGAAATGTTTATAAAACAAACATAGACCCAATAATTAAACTTCAAAAAAGGGTAATTAGAATAATACACAAAGCGTGGTAATATGAACCTACCAACACATTATTCATAAGTTCTGCTGTTTTAAAATGTTCAGATATTGTGTTTTTAAATACAATGGAAATTATGTTTCGAGTAAAGAACAAAAGCCTTCTAGCTTGTATTCTTAGGTTATTTAAATCAAAAAGAGAAAACTATAATTTATGGGGGGATATTGATTTTTGAAGTATGTAAAGTAAGAAGGAATATAAAATACAAATGTATTTCAGTTTTAGGAGTCAAATGGTGGAACAAACTCAGTGATGAGTTGAAGACATGTGGTTCTTTGTTAAGGTTTAAAAAAGCCTTGAAAGGTGAACTAATGGAAAATTATAAAATATAGCAACGATTACTTTCATCCCACTGATTTTTTGAACGTTGATGTTCCAGGCAATCTTATTTTCAGTGAATGTATAGGATAGGCAAATATAAGCCTATGGCTTCAGCCTATTCCTTTTTCAGTCATTCTTTTTCTTTTTGTGTGTGTATGATTGTTAATATGGATTATCTGTGCTGTTAAATTGATCACACAAACTGGTTGATTATATGACCGAAATGAACTCATTTGATTCATTCAAATACTAAGACAGAAAAGGGAAAAAAGTCCAAATTATATCACACTTTACCCTATTGCATATTGTTTTGTTTTCTAAGCATGTTCTACATACAGTACAGGTCAAAAGTTTGGACACACCTTCTCATTTGAATGTGTTTTCTTTATTTTCATGACTATTTACATTGTATATTGTCACTGAAGGTGTCAAAACTATGACACCTGTGAAATGAAAAAACATTTCAGGTGACTACCTCTTGAAGCTCATGGAGAGAATGCGAAAATATAAAAACATGTTTTCAGTTATTTCACATAACTCCACATGTGTTCATTCATAGTTTTGATGCCTTCAGTGACACTCTACTATGTAGATAGTCGTGAAAATAAAGAAAACGCATTGAATGTAAAGGTGTGTCCAAACTTTTGGTCTGTACTGTATGTTTGGCCTAATTAACATTAGTAAGAAAAAAAAAGGCAACATGAACTAAAAATAGCAATACTGCAGTAGTATTGGCCACCAGATGAGACCAAACCAATCATATCGGGGCCACGGATTGGCTCAGCCTCAGGCAGCATTACTATATTGGTTTAAAGAGGTATAAAGGTGACTAAAGAGTGTTACTTTTTAATTTTTGTATTAATAAAACAATTATTTAGATTGTCTTAAATATATTTGTTATACTCTATGAAAATATTTGATTTATAATTTATTATTTCTACTTTTGACAGTTATTCTTTTTTATATAGCCAAATTAAACAAATATATTGTTTGAAAATCCACTATTTTGCGTGTTTTGTGTGTCTAATGCTTCACTAATAGTGTTTATAGCATTTTATCTGTTTTAATGGCTAAGCTTTTATTGTTTTGAATATTGATCTGTACTGTGGCACATTTAAGATTCATTTAAATGAAAAGTACATAACAAATAAAATGTATTATTATTATTTTATTATTTTTGCGGGTGTTGTGGCATCTTACTCTATTCAGCGGTCCCTGAGGTGAAAACACCTCCTCGTATCATATAGAAGGATCATCATGTTTTAATAGAGCACAGCTTGTAGGTTGAATGTGCACAATTTAATTTCTTAGTTGCACAGACAGTAATGTGTTTGTATAAGTTTATATTGGGGTATGTTGTTTCTTGTTGCAGAAAGACTTTAAAGGGGAACTGAACTGCACCTTAGGCTCCATTGTAAGCGGACTTTTGATCAAATGTATTTAATATTTAGAATGCATAAATTGTTTTAAAAATCTATCCATCGTCATAAGTCTTTCATAATGGTTGTGAACAATAATAAAAAAAAAATAAAGTGCAGTTCCCCTTCAATGACTCGTGTTTTCATGTTGGCAGCGAGCAAGCTGGCATCAAACAGTCCATGAATTTATCAAAGTGCAGTTATCGCTCATGGGTTTTCCATCATTTTCATTTAAAACGATAATGCTAATCGTCGTGAGTTGTACCGCAGTTACCATTAGTATCGTTCATCGTTACATCCATACATCATTATCGCTAAGCCACAACATAAATACAACATAAAGTATGAAATATAAAGTCTAGCTACACAGCATTGAAACACGCGCACATGTTCATTGCAAAATAAAAGCATGGCATTAATAACCTGCATTCTACAGCCACTTTTTTTATAAAACCCAAAACCAGTGAAGTTGGCACGTTGTGTAAATCATAAGTAAAAACAGAATACATTGATTTGCAAATCCTTTTTAACTTATATTTAATTGAATAGACAGCAAAGATCAGATACTTAATATATGAACCTTGGAAAACGTTATTTTCTTGCAAATATTAGCTCATGTGGAATTTGATGCTTGAAACATGTTTAAAAAAAAGCTGGCACAAGTGGCAAAAAAGACTGAGAAAGTTGAGGAATGCTAATCAAACACTTATTTGGAACATCCCACAGGTGAACAGGCTAATTCGGAACAGGTGGGTGCCATGATTGGGTATAAAAGCAGCTTCCATGAAATGCTCAGTCATTCACAAACAAGGATGGGGCGAGGGTCACCACTTTGTCAACAAATGCGTGAGCAAATTGTTTAAGAACAACATTTCTCAACCAGCTATTGCAAGGATATCATCAAAATGTTCAGAGACTGTGGAGAAATCACTGCACGTAAGCAGCAAGGCTGAAAACCAACATTGAATGCCCTGAGGCAGTACTGCATCAAAAACAGACATCAGTGTGTAAAGGATATCACCACATCGGCTCAGGAACACTTTAGAAAACCACTGTCAGTAAATACTTTTCTTCGCTACATCTGTAAGTGCAAGTTAAAACTAAAAGCGAAAGCCATTTATCAACAACACCCAGATACGCCGCCGGCTTCGCTGGGCCTGAGCTCATCTAAGATGGACTGATGCACATGTTCTGTGGTCTGACGAGTCCACATTTCAAATTGTTTTTGGAAGCTGTGGACGTTGTTTTCTTACGGAACAAAGAGGAAAATAACCATCCGGACTGTTCTAGGCGCAAAGTTCAAAAGCCAGCATCTGTGATGGTATGGGGGTGTATTAGTGCCCAAGGCATGGGTAACTTACACATTTGTGAAGGCACCATTAATGCTGAAAGGTACATACAGGTTTTGGAGCAACATATGTTGCCATCCAAGCAACGTTAACATGGACGCCCCTGCTTATTTCAGCAAGACAATGCAAAGCCACGTGTTACAACAGCATGGCTTCATAGTAAAAGAGTGCGGGTACTAGAATGGCCTGCCTGTAGTCCAGACCTGTCTCCCATTGAAAATGTGTGGTGCATTATGAAGCCTAAAATACCACAACAGAGACCCCGGACTATTGAACAACTTAAGCTGTACATCAAGCAAGAATGGGAAAGAATTCCACATGAAAAGCTTCAAAAATGTGTCTCCTCAGTTCCCAAACGTTTACTGAGTGTTGTTAAAAGGAAAGGCCGTGTAACACAGTTGTAAAAATGCCCCTGTGACAACTTTTTTTGCAATGTGTTGCTGCCATTAAATTCTAAATTAATGATTATTTGCAAAAAAAAAAATTACGTTTCTCAGTTGGAACATTAAATATCTTGTCTTTGCAGTTTATTCAATTTAATATAAGTTGAAAAGGATTTGCAAATCCTTGTATTCTGTTTTTATTTACCATTTACACAACATGCCAACTTCACTGGTTTTGGGTTTTGTAGATTGCTACATCATTTTCAATTCTTAATTGAAAGTCACAAGTTTCATTTTCGAGTTCCGCTATGTCAGCATGTCGACATTAGTCAATTCAGCCAAGGGGCGTCTAAACTGTATCGGGGATTACTTTTGTAGTGTATGATGCTTGTAGTAGCGCAGGTCAGAAGGTCAAATCTGTGCACGTGCTGTGTCAGTGCCATCTTCTTGTTTATCTGTGACTTCTATAGGGGAAGCCCTGATGATTTTGAATAATATTTGATGCAAAACAGGCCATGTAGTGGATGTCAACAAGGAACTGTGGCAGACCGTTACCTTCTCGATGAGATCTAGACACTCAGCATTGTCCATCCAGTCGATGGCCTCCCATTGGATTCCCTCCCTGCCAGGACAGGAAAGAGATAGAGCAGCCACACATAAACATGAATAAGCAGACAGACATAATGGCTGCATTGAGCCCAGTGAGCATGTGATGAAATGAGCAACGAGCTGGCTGCTGCTCTATGATGACACAAAATGATCCCTTGTGACTCTCGGGAAAACTTCTCTGACAGTGCCATAACCATGCTGCACATAATCACAAACCACAGGTGTCCATTTAACAAAAAAATAGCACTTACCTGTTGTATTCCAGCTGCTCTAGTGAAAAGATGTGCTTGTTGAAATATTCCTGGAGCTTCTCGTTGGCGTAGTTGATGTTAAACTGTTCAAAGCGATTCACCTATACGGCAGAAAGAAACGGCAAATTCTGGGCAAGCTAATTCAATTAGAAGAGTTAAAAGCATTTTTATTCAAATGTTTGAAATAATTTAAAACTTAAAGTCTTATTGAGAGAGAGAAACACATATCAAAACTAAAAACATTTTCTTTAACTCCATCACTCCAAGTTAAAAAACTGGGCGTCGTTTTTGACTCTGAACTTAGTTTTATACCACATATAAAAATGTAACATAAATATTTTTTTTCATCTTAAGAATATAGCTAGGATTGGCCTGATTCTCTCTCAGGGCAACACGGAGACGCTAATGCACGCTTTTATTACAAGTTGTATAGATTATTGTAACGTCCTGCTTTCTGGTCATCCTAAAAAGGTTATTGCACCTTTATAACTACCCCAAAATTCAGCGGCACGTCTCCTGACGAAGACCAGAAGGCGGGCTCACATTACACCAGTTTTAAAATCTATGCACTGGCTCCCCGTGTGTTTTATTTTATTTCAAGGTTCCTCTTATGGTTTATAAATGCTTTTACAGTAATGGGCCTTCTTATATTTCAGATTTGCCATTACCCTACGAACCTTTGCGGGCCTTGAGATCATCCGGCACTCGTCTCCTAATTATTCCAAAAGTCGGAACACAAAGTCACGGGATGGCATCTTTCCACTATTATGGCCCCAGTCCATAAAAAAGCTTGCCGGAAGACCTCAGGGATGTGGAGAACGTTCATATTTTTAAGAGCAGACTTAAGATCCGCCTTTTTGATTTTGCTTTTACCTAATATTTATAAATTTTATTGAAGTCATTCATACTTTACTTTTTATCTTATTAGTTATTCAAGATTGTATTTAGTTCTGTTTATTTATTATATATTTACTTTATATTTATTCATTTATTTTTGTTTTATCTTCATATGTCTTACTTGTGTTTTATCCTTTCTCTACTCATGGTTCTTACTATTTTACAGGTTTTATTATTTTTATTTTCCAGTGTTCCTCAAAAGGGAGCCATCTGCTTTAGGGGTTATCGGCCGTGCTGTCAGGGCGCGTTGTGTCAGCGTCCTGGTGGCCATGGTCTGATGACCTCCTGGTGCAGATGGCTCCTGTGATAGTGTTTACTCACCTGTCTCCTCTGTACTCAGTCATGCATTAATTTGTTCATATACAGGCGTGCGTGTGTGTGTGTGTGTGTGTGTGTGTGTGTGTGTGTGTGTGTGTGTGTGTGTGTGTGTGTGTGTGTGTGTGTGTGTGTGTGTGTGTGTGTGTGTGTGTGTGTGCGATAATGTGGGATCTGGGTCATCGGGGTATTGTTTAAGTCTGTAAAGCACTTTGCGTTGCATTTCTTTTATGTATGAAAAGTGCTTCATAAATAACTTTGATTCGATGATTATTTGAAAACATGTAATTCAGTATTTTGGTCATTGTAAGCATTAGGTTCCAGTACCTTATCTTTTTTCTTCTAACTATACAGAGGATGAGCTACAAGTTTTAGAAGCTGAGTGATGAAGAAGAGAGGGTGAAATGTCAAAGCTGAGTGTGGTCGAGGGAGTTAGGACCGCAGCAGTGATACAAATAATGTCGGGGATACAAAATCTAGCGGCATGACTTGGTGATGGAAATGTGGAGCTTGCCAAGTCCTGCAGACAGAAACTGAGTGGGAGACAGTGTCATTATCGATGGAAAGGCTTTTGTGGAGCTGGATAAGAGGACACCGCTCAAACGGACTGCATCGCAACGTAAGAATAATTGAGCACATAGTGCTTGATATCACAGTCGATCTAGCCGTGAACAAACAAAACATGAAATGTTATGTTATATATAGAAAAAAAAGGTGAATCCTCATTACCTGCATTGTTAGCCACCTTGTGCCTTTTCACTATCTAGAGCAGGGGTCCCCAAACTTATTGACTGTATATACTGTATATATATATATACATATATATATATACAGCCCGGCCCAATTTTTTTAAACCAATGCGGCCCCCGATATATATGTATTCTGAGCGTAATGATGTCATGTTATCGATGGGAAAATGCATTTTTAGACAGTATGATTTGCCTGAGCGGCTAGGAGACACCGAGATTAGCAAGTGGTAAAAAATGGATTAGCACGGACAGATTTAAAAAATAAAAAAATAAATATATATAGAGATTTCTGTGGTTTATCCGTTATACAGTGCTCAATACCGAGGAAGAGCGGAGTATACGTTAGGTCAGGAAAAAACACAGAGGCTATATCATCCCTCCAAGCCTGTTTCTGCTTCGCAGGTTTCCCTGCTCGTCAGGGGATTTTCTATAAAATCCCCTGACGAGCAGGGAAAGCCTCTGTGTTTTTTCCTATATATATATATATATATATATATATATATATATATATATATATATATATATATATATATATATATGTATATATATATATATATTTTTTTTTTTAACTTGGGACTTCCCGCGGGACGGATTTTGGACGCTGGCGGGCCGGATCCGGCAGTTTAATGGAGCGCCCATTATTTTTGCAAAAATGTAGTTTGCAAAATTCAAACGCAAAAAATTAAGTTACCGTACATAAATTCAGTGTCAAAAAAAGCTTTCATAATAAAGACACAAATTAACCTCCAAAATATGGCAGAGACAAGGAAAGACAAGTGTGTACTAGTGTCACAATTTTTTTTTTTTTTTTTTCCAAAATAACATTGTTTTGTATTATTCATGTTTTTTTTTTCAAGGGAATTCACAAGTTTTTTTTGTGATATTTCTGATTATATCCTGACTTTTCAAAAAAAAATTCTCCATATTTTGCATTGCAATATTTACACCTTTTGTAACATAAGGTTACAAATCACAATATTATAATCTTATTCATATGATGTTGGCACTTCTTTGTATTATTGCTTTTTCCAGTTCAATTATTAATTTAGAACATTATTCTTCTATAATTGTAAATGACAAAAATAATACAAAACCCAAAACCAGTGAAGTTGGCACCTTGTGTAATTCGTAAATAAAAACAGAATACAATGATTTTCAAATCCTTTTCAACTTATATTCAATTGAATAGACTGCAAATATAAGATATTTAATGTTCGAACTGAGAAACACAATTTTTTTAATGCAAATAATCATTAACTTAGAATTTAATGGCAGCAACACGTTGCAAAAAAGTTGGCAAAGGGGCATTTTTACCACTGTGTTACATGGCCTTTCCTTTTAACAACACTCAGTAAACGTTTAGGAACTGAGGAGACCAATTTTTGAAGCTTTTCAGGTGGAATTCTTTCCCATTCTTGCTTGATGTACAGCTTAAGTTGTTCAACAGTCCGGGGTCTCCGTTGTGGTGTTTTAGGCTTCATATTGCGCCACACATTTTCAATGGGAGACAGGTCTGGACTACAGGCAGGCCAGTCTAGTACACTCTTTTACTATGAAGCCACGCTGTTGTAACACGTGGCTTGGCATTGTCTTGCTGAAATAAGCAGGGGCGTCCATGATAACGTTGCTTGGATGCCAACATATGTTGCTCCAAAACCTGTATGTACCTTTCAGCATTTATGGTGCTTTCACAGATGTGTAAGTTACCCATGCCTTGGGCACTAATACACCCCCCATTATTATTCTGTTTTTATTTACAATTTACACAACGTGCCAACTTCACTGGTTTTGGGGTTTGTATAATAACAATATAAAGTAGTGAGTTGTGAAACTTTACCTCGAAGTTCTCAAAGCCAAAGATGTCTAGGATGCCGATGGACTTGAAGTTGTCTTTGCCTTTAATCTTCTGGTTGATCTTCATTATGATCCAGGAGAAACACTGAGAATAAAGCGCCATGGCGACAGAGTCCCGCGAGTCCACGGCCTGCAAAGTGTGATGACAATTCCCACGGTTAGCAGGTGAGGCATAAGCCCCAGCCATCAGCATAAACATGTCCTCAGATAGACATCAGACAAAGGCTAAGTGTGTGTCCTTTGGTTGTCATTCTGTTTCTGATACACCAGATGCAATTTTTAAAGCATAAAAACGGTTAAGTGCAAAAGGACATACTGTATATGAAGCAATGGTTTTATCCAATCCCAATAGAAATGATAGCGTTGCACAGACATGAGCCACGACATACACTATATTTCCAAAAGTATTTGGCCACCCATCCAAATGGTCAGAATCAGGTGTCCTAATCACTTGGCCCAGCCACAGGTGTATAAAATCAAGCACTGAGGCATGGAGACTGTTTCTACAAACATTTGTGAAAGAATGGGCCGCTCTCAGTGATTTCCAGCGTGGAACTGTCATAGAATGCCACCTGTGCAACAAATCCAGTCCTGAAATTTCCTCGCTCCTAAATATTCCAAAGTCAACTGTCGGCTTTATTATAAGAAAATGGAAGTGTTTGGGAACAACAGCAACTCAGCCACCAAGTGGTAGGCCACGTAAACTGACAGAGAGGGGTCAGCGGATGCTGAAGCGCATAGTGCAAAGACTTTCTGCACAGTCAGTTGCTACAGAGCTCCAAACTTCATGTGACCTTCCAATTAGCCCACGTACAGTACGCAGAGAGCTTCATGGAATGGGTTTCCATGACCGAGCAGCTGCATCTAAGCCATACATCACCAAGTCCAATGCAAAGCGTGGGATGCAGTGGTGTAAAGCACGTCGCCACTGGACTCTAGAGCAGTGGAGACGCCTTCTCTGGAGTGATGAATCACGCTTTTCCATCTGGCAATCTGATGGACGAGTCTGGGTTTGGAGGTTGCCAGGAGAACGCTACATTTCGGACTGCATTGTGCCGAGTGTGAAATTTGGTGGAGGAGGAATCATGGTGTGGGGTTGTTTTTCAGGAGTTGGGCTTGGCCCCTTAGTTCCAGGGAAAGGAATTTTGAATGCTCCAGGATACCAAAACATTTTGGACAATTCCATGCTCCCAACCTTGTGGGAACAGTTTGGAGCGGGCCCCTTCCTCTTCCAACATGACTGTGTACCAGTGCACAAAGTAAGGGCCATAAAGACATGGATGACAGAGTCTGGTGTGGATGAACTTGACTGGCCTGCACAGAGTCCTGACCTGAACCCGATAGAACACTTTTGGGATGAATTAGAACGGAGACTGAGAGCCAGGTCTTCTCGACCAACATCAGTGTGTGACCTCACCAATGCGCTTTTGGAAGAATGGTGGAAAATTCCTATAAACACACTCCACAACCTTGTGGACAGCCTTCCCAGAAGAGTTGAAGCTGTAACAGCTGCAAAAGGTGGACCGACATCATATTGAGCCCTATGGGTTAGGAATGGGATGGCACTTCAAGTTCATATGTGAGTCAAGGCAGGTGGCCAAATTATTTTGGCAATATAGTGTATATGTGTATACAAACTATGTGAATCTAAAATGAAACAGACGTAACAATGCTTTCCTGGGATCCATCATGCCACGACACCCCCTGCATGTGAAAAGAAAGCTGTTAGCTCCAGGATCTCCGTCACAGGGGCGAGAAGAGAAGAATGGCTGTTTGTCCCAGATGAGGAAAGAAGGAAGGGGAGGTGGAGGAGGGATGTTGGGTGGTTGGGTGTCCACCCCAAGTGGTCGTAGGTTGGGTGCCCCCCTGGTTTCTGTAAGAAGAAGGCTTTATTCCACACTGGAATAATGCTCCCTATTTAGTGAGGAGCTTCTTCAAAGGGCAGAGAGAACAAGCTGCAGTGGGGTGACTGCACAACGTCTTTGTCCCCGTCATGAAAAGCTTTCTTGTGGCTCGCTGTTATTAGTGAAAGACGCATTTCCCATGTTTACTGGCATCTTTGAGAAGGAGGACGGCTGATGGTTTGAGTTGAGTCAGAAAGTTCTTGCGAAACCTCAACATTTCAAAGGCCCGAAGGAATTCAACCAAAAAACGTAGCAAAAAATACCTCTCAAATGCCGCACCGAACAGTCTCGTCACGCTACAAAGAATATGTTGCGAGATGATTGCGAACCACACTGGAGCAGAGTTTAAATGGACAACTTTTTAGGGGCAAAAAAATCCAAAACAAAGACCATACAGTATACTCTTTTCAGCCCTCAACAGGCTTCAGAGATATTAAACAGACAGCTTGCTGAAATATCAACATGGCTTCAAAATAACCCTAAATTATAACAAAACAGTCTCAATGTGGTTCTCTTTGAAGAAACAATCCTTAAATGAAATTCAAGTCAACATTAATGAAAATAAAATAGAGCAGGTAAAGGAATTTAAATATTTGAGTTATTTTGGACCCTAAGCTAAAATTTGATGGCCATATTATAAAAATTACTAAGACCATAAAAAGAAATATATAAACTGTTACAGGCGTATTAGACCTTGTTTATCTGTTCAAGCTGCACAAGTTTACATGCATGCAATGATTGTATCCCATATGTCTTATTGTGCCATGGTCTGGGGACAGGCCACAAGATGTGTAGTGAAGCCTCTGTAGTCAAACACTAAATATATTTGACCAAAAACCAATGAAGCATCATCACTGCCTTATTACTCAAAAATATAACATGGTGAGTTTTGATAATTTAATACATTTCTCATTTTGAAAAGCTATTTTTAAGTGTCTTAACGGATTAGCCCCTGATGCGATATGTAAAGAAATACAAAGGTACAGTAGTGAAGGTGTGCAGACTCCAGCTGTAGAGTGAAAAGGTGCCGGACCACTCTGAGTCAGTCTGCATTCTCAGTGAAGGCCTCACATCTGTGGAACTCTTTGCCACTGGAGTTAAAGTCACAGTCGGACATTCAACTTTTCTCCACAAAACTGAAAAAGTGACTTAAGGAAAATCAGAAGTGTGAGCACTAGAACTGAATGTAGTATGGACAGTGGGGCCAATTATTTTCAATGTGTTTTTATTTTTTTGCTTGTCTTACTCCTTTTGTTGTTTTACACTTTTCTCAACTTTTTTTAAAAAGCCTAACCAGAGACAAGGGTTGCAAATTAGCCTGTGGCTAGAAGTCTGATGTACTTTGACATCGGTTACCTGTGGGTAGCAATGTTTCATTGTACTGCCCCTGTCAAATAAATACATAAATAAAATAAAATAAATAAAAGTTGAGTTATGATTACTTAATGTTGAGTTATTCCCAACCAAACTATTGGGTTGAATTATTTAACCCAGAAGTTGAGTTATGCTAACTCAATGTTGGGCGATTGTAAATAATGTTAATGACATTAATCCATAATAAAATTCCCTTCAAGAAAAAAGTAACTTTTTAATTAAAAAAAAGCCTTTTACCCAAAAATGCATTACTCGTTTAATAATTATTATTATATATATATATATATATGTGTGTGTGTGTGTATATATATACACTACCGTTCAAAAGTTTGGGGTCACCCAAACAATTTTGTGGAATAGCCTTCGTTTCTAAGAACAAGAATAGACTGTCGAGTTTCAGATGAAAGTTCTCTTTTTCTGGCCATTTTGAGCGTTTAATTGACCCCACAAATGTGATGCTCCAGAAACTCAATCTGCTCAAAGGAAGGTCAGTTTTGTAGCTTCTGTAACGAGCTAAACTGTTTTCAGATGTGTGAACATGATTGCACAAGGGTTTTCTAATCATCAATTAGCCTTCTGAGCTAATGAGCAAACACATTGTACCATTAGAACACTGGAGTGATAGTTGCTGGAAATGGGCCTCTATACACCTATGTAGATATTGCACCAAAAACCAGACATTTGCAGCTAGAATAGTCATTTACCACATTAGCAATGTATAGAGTGTATGTCTTTAAAGTTAAGACTAGTTTAAAGTTATCTTCATTGAAAAGTACAGTGATTTTCCTTCAAAAATAAGGACATTTCAATGTGACCCCAAACTTTTGAACGGTAGGGTATATATATATATATTTGTATGTGTGTGTGTATATATATATATACACACATATATATATATTAAGTTAAAGTACCCATGATTGTCACACACACACTAGGTGTGGCGAATATATATATATATATATATATATATATATATATATATATATATATATATATATATATATATATATATATATATATATATATATATATATGTGTATATGTATATATATATATATATATGTGTGTGTGTGTGTATATATATATGTATTGAATATGTGTGGCGCACACTAGGTGTGTATATATATATATATATATATATATATATATATATATATATATATATATATATATATATATATATATATATATATATATATATGTATTGTATATGTGTATATATATATGTGTGTATATATACAGGTATATACACTACCGTTCAAAAGTTTGGGGTCACATTGAAATGTCCTTATTTTTTAAGGAAAATCACTGTACTTTTCAATGAAGATAACTTTAAACTAGTCTTAACTTTAAAGAAATACACTCTATACATTGCTAATGTGGTAAATGACTATTCTAGCTGCAAATGTCTGGTTTTTGGTGCAATATCTACATAAGTGTATAGAGGCCCATTTCCAGCAACTATCACTCCAGTGTTCTAATGGTACAATGTGTTTGCTCATTGGCTCAGAAGGCTAATTGATGATTAGAAAACCCTTGTGCAATCATGTTCACACATCTGAAAACAGTTTAGCTCGTTACAGAAGCTACAAAACTGACCTTCCTTTGAGCAGATTGAGTTTCTGGAGCATCACATTTGTGGGGTCAATTAAACGCTCAAAATGGCCAGAAAAAGAGAACTTTCGTCTGAAACTCGACAGTCTATTCTTGTTCTTAGAAATGAAGGCTATTCCACAAAATTGTTTGGGTGACCCCAAACTTTTGAACGGTAGTGTATATATAATTGTATCCCCCCAAAAAAATTACGAGAAAAACAACCCAAAAATGGTTAATTATTTTGAAAATCCAGAAATTGAGTTAAAATAATACCCTTATAACCCCAAAAATGGATTGCTCTTCATAAAAATAACTCCAAAATGTAACCCAAAACTAGAAACTCATAAATACAAATAACCCAGCATTTTTTATTGTGTAGTTTAGTGTGGTCACTTGTTATAAAAAGCAGGGGCTTTTATCAACTTAACATTTTACACTTGTGTGGCAGTTTATGATAAACATTGCCTGTTGTGTTGATGGCGACTACTTGACCCAGAAACAGACAATTTTAATTTCCACTATTTGCTACAGGAAAATAGTTTCCAAAAAAATCAAAGGTCATCCAGAACCTGACAGTGTCTGACCTTTGAGCTTGTAACGTATTTATAAAAGAACATGAAGACGTGCCATCATTAATCATAAACGCGGTCATGGATGTATAATGGCAGGCATGCTGAGAGTGACTTATTACAGTGTGTGCCACCAGAGGATAAGTCCCCCCCCCCCCCCCCCACCCCCGCAATCATGAGCTCCATTGTGTTTCTGACTCAGATCACTATCGCCACGGCTTCATTGTGCCGGGAATCTCGCAGACAAAAAGCAGGAAATGTCTGGAAGTCACGCAAGCCATGTGGAGGGGGGCATGTCTGTGTGTGAGAGAGGGGTGAGTGTCACCCAGGGAAGGGGCGGGGTGATGTGTTGGGGTCTGGTTAAAAGGTGACAAAAGATGACAATATTCCAGACAGAAAATATGTGAACGATGGGTTGGGGAGCAGCAGTGATAGGTGGTGGTGAGTTGGATGTGTTGCTACCTGCTCCACAGTGAGCGGCGAGCAGATCTCCTCTCCTCTCAGGATCATGGAGCGCTGGGTCAACACCTCAGACAGCTGGAAGGAGTCCAGGCCAAGCAGCTCACTGACATTGCAGACCACTAAAACAAAAAAAGAAACACGTATATTCATGAACCTAAAACCATAAATATGACCCATTCCAAGGAATCAATGTCGTTTGTGTCCCGAATAAATAAAATGTAAAAAGGCACAATAAAATTTACTGTAAAATGATTTGTATTATTAATCAAAATGCCCTGCATATTGATCTGATTGCATATTTAAAGGCCTACTGAAACCCACTACTACCGACCACGCAGTCTGATAGTTTATATATCAATGATGAAATCTTAACATTGCAACACATGCCAATACGGCCAGGTTAACTTATAATGTGCAATTTTAAAATTCCCGCCACACTTCCGGTTGAAAAACTCCTTTGGATATGATTTATGCGCGTGACGTCACAAAATCCACGGAAGTGGTTGGACCCCGTCGAACCCGATACAGAAACCTCTTGTTTTCTTTGACAAAATTCCACAGTATTCTGGACATCTGTGTTGGTGAATCTTTTGCAATTTGTTTAATGAACAACGGAGGCTGCAAAGAAGAACGTTGTAGGTGGGATCGATCGGTGTATTAGCGGCTAAGTACAATATTTACAGCAACACAACAAGGACTAGCAGACGCCTAGCCGATGCTTGCCGCCAAACCCACGGATGAAGTCCTTCGTCGCGCCGTCGATCGCTGGAATGCAGGTGAGCACGGCTGTTGATGGGAAGATGAGGGCTGGCTGGCGTAGGTGGAGCGCTAATGTTTTTATCATAGTTCTGTGAGGTTTCAGGCACAACACCGGTTGCTAAGTTGCTAAATTAGCCTTAGCGTCGTTAGCAACAGCATTGTTAAGCCTTACCAGGCTGAGAATTTTTAACCGTGTAGTTACATGTCCATGGTTTAATAGTATTGTTGATCTTCTGTCTATCCTTCCAGTCAGGGATTTATTTATTTTGTTACTATCTTCATTTGAGAACGATGCTATCACGTTAGCTCAGTAGCTAAGTGTGTCACCGATGTATTGTCGTGGAGATAAAAGTCACTTTAAATGTCCATTTCGCGTGCTCGACTCTCATTTTCAAGAGGATATAGTATCCGAGGTGGTTTAAAATACAAATCCGTGATCCACAATAGAAAAAGGAGAGAGTGTGGAATCCAATGAGCCAGCTTGTACCTAAGTTAAGGTCAGAGCGAAAAAAGATACGTCCATCACTGCCTCTCTAGTCCTTCACTGTAACGTTCCTCATCTACGAATCTTTCATCCTCGCTCAAATTAATGGGGTAATCGTCGCTTTCTCGGTCCGAATCTCTCTCTCTCCATTGTAAACAAAGGAAAATTGTGAAGAATATTGCCTCCTGTGACGTCACGCTACTTCCGGTACAGGCAAGGCTTTTTTTTTATCAGCGAGCAAAAGTTGCAAACTTTATCGTCGATTTTCTCTACTAAATCCTTTCAGCAAAAATATGGCAATATCGCGAAATTATCAAGTATGACACATAGAATGGATCTGCTATTCCCGTTTAAATAAAACAAATTCATTTCAGTAGGCCTTTAATATACACTATATTGCCAAAAGTATTTGGCCACTCATCCAAATGATTAGGCATGGAGACTGTTTCTACAAACATTTGTGAAAGAATGGGCCGCTCTCAGTGATTTCCAGCGTGGAACTGTCATAGGATGCCACCTGTGCAACAAATCCAGTCGTGAAATTTTCTCGCTCCTAAATATTCCAAAGTCTTTGATTGATTGATTGAGACTTTTATTAGTAGGTTGCACAGTGAAGTACATATTCCGTACAATTGACCACTAAATGGTAACACCCGAATAAGTTTTTCAACTTGTTTAAGTCGGGGTCCACTTAAATTGATTCATGACACAGATATATACTATCATATATACTATCATCATAATACAGTCATCTGTCAACTGTCGGCTTTATTATAAGGAAATTGTGTCATGTCTGTGTTAATCATGTTTTTGTTATTTAAGTCTTTCTTTCTGTTCACTCGTTCTGCGTTCATTGCACTAGACCAGGGGTCGGCAACCCGCGGCTCCGGAGCCGCATGCGGCTCTTTGACCACTCTGATGCGGCTCAGCTGCATACCTGCCGACCCTCCCGATTTTCCCAGGAGACTTACGGATCTCAGTGCCTCTCCTAGAAATCTCTCGGGGCAATTATTCTCCAATTTTCACCCTAACAACTAAATTAAGGGTGTGCTCTAATGGCACTGCATTTGTTGTCCTCTGTAACCAGCACAAACGAGCACTGCATTTATCGTCCTCAATAGCCAGCACTATCGGCGTGCCAGCTCGGCCACATGTTGTAGGAAGCTTATACTTGCACACGTTGAAGACAGTAAGGCATACTTGGTCAACAGCCACACAGCTTACACTGACGGTGTCCGTATAAAACAACTTTAACACTGTTACGTTACAAATATGCACCACACTGTGAACCCACACCAAAAAAAGAATGACAAACACATTTCTGGAGAACCTCCGCACCGTAACACAACATAAACACAACACAACAAATACCCAGAATCCCATGCAGCCCTAACTACCACCAAACCCCCCCCCCCCCCCCCCCCACACACACATCAATCCCCCCCTCCCTCCGTGCGTCGGTTGAGGTGGGCGGGGTTTGGTGGTAGCGGGGTGTATAATGTAGACCGGAAGAGTTAGGGCTGCATGGGATTCTGGGTATTTGTTTTGTTGTGTTTATGTTGTGTTACAGTGTGGATGTTCTCCAGAAATGTGTTTGTCATTCTTTTTTGGTGTGGGTTCACAGTGTGGCACATATTTGTAACGTTTTTAAATTTTCCTGAGGGATCTCTCCTGAAGGAATCAATAAAGTACTATCTAATCTAATCTAATCTAACAGTGTTAAAGTTGTTTTATACGGACACCGTCAGTGTAAGCTGTGTGGCTGTTGAACAAGTATGCCTTGCTGTCTCTAACGTATGCAAGCCAAAGCTGCATTCAACATGTACCCGAGCAGGTGCGCTGTTTAAGCATACTGTAGAGGGCGCTAAAAGCAGTGCCATCACGCCCCGGAATTCGGTAGTCTCCCGGAAAAATTGTGGGGGTTGGCAAGTATGACGTTTACATGCGCCATTCATTAAAAACTTGCGGGCCGCACTATCATTAAATTTCATATTAAGGTGTGGGCCGGGGCGTGTGTCTGAGACCCCTGGTTAAAACATAGCAAAAAAAGCTTTGTATGCAGTGTTATATCATTTTAAATTTTCAAAAGAGTTTTGTGGCTCCCATTGTTTTCTTTAATTTGTGAAATTTGTTAAAATGGCTCTTTGAGTGGTAAAGGTTGCCGACCCCTGCACTAGACTGTCATACTGGTTACGTCTTGTTCATGTCAAGTAAGTTTTGTCCTTGCCCATGCCATAGCTTCTGCTCAGTAGCAGCTTCACTTGTGTTTTAGGCACGCTTGCCTTTTTTGCTTTATTGTTTGCGTTTGTGGTGGTAGTTTGAGTGATTTATGTCTAATAAATCCAAGCCTACCTTCACGCTGTCGTCCGGAGCCGTCTTTGCACTGGAAGAACAACCCCGCAGCGAGCTGCGAACCCCCTTACGTGACAGAATGAACGCAGCCGACGTTCTTCCGCAGACGAGCCACGAGGAGGTGATGGAGACGCGCTGGCGAAGATGGAGGCCAGCCAGAAAGGCTTCTTTTCGCCAGCATGGTGCGTCGTTCCCCCAGGATCCTCCTCCGGACAACAAGATTCCCCAACCAGCCCAGTCTTCCTCGCCGCCGCAGGAGACCCATGCTGATGACGTCATCCCGCCCACTGGTGATGACGTCAGAGACCAAGACTTTTTTTTAGATTCTATTTACGCCCTCTGTCAGCTGCCCACTAAGGACTTTGTTTCTAAAAATAATCCTTTTGAGAATTTTTTTTCTAAATTTAGATTTTTTCAGACCCAGTCTAAAGTGGGGGTGATGAATAGATTTTCTGAACAATTTAAAGGGAAGGAGTCTAGCCCCCTCCTGACCTCCCTCCACCCACCCCTAAAGAAGATGCCAGACCGCAGGGAGCGCGTCTGGTATCCGCTCCTTGAGGGGGGTGGGGGGCTGGGGCCGGGAGCTGTGTTGGTGGGGTGGCTCAGCTGCACCAAACCAGGCAGCAACCTCCATCCCGGCCGCCACCACCAGTCCGTCACCATGCCAAGCCACAGCCTCCAGCACGGCCGCCACCACCAGTCTTTCGACCTGCCAAGCCACCTCCACCAGCACCAAGTCCAAGGCTCGTCGCAGCTCCACGCCGCCAAGTGCCGCCCGTGGCAGCCCCACGCCGCCAAGTGCTGCCCGTGGCAGCCCCACGCCGCCAAGTGCCGCCCGTGGCAGCCCCACGCCGCCAAGTGCCGCCCGTGGCAGCTCCACGTCGCCAAGTGCCGCCCGTGGCAGCTCCACGTCGCCAAGTGCCGCCCGTGGCAGCTCCATGCCGCCAAGACCAAGACCCCCCAAGCCCAGACCAAGACCAAGACCCTCCAAGCCCAGACCAAAACCAAGACACCCCATGCCAAAACCAAGACACCCCATGCCAAGACCAAGACCAACCATGGCCACGCCAAGCTTCGCCACGCCAAGCTTCGCCGCCCGACGCGCCACGCCAAGCTTCGCCGCCCGACGCGCCACGCCAAGCTTCGCCAGGCCACGACTCATCACGCCAAGCTTCGCCGCCTGCCACGACGATGACGACAACGCCCCCACCTCCTCGTCGGCCAAGGATGTGGCCTTTCCATGGGCGTCCGCCACGCCAGGTACGCCGACCTCCTCATCGGCCATGGATGTGGCCCTGTCCGGATCGCCCACCTCGTCAGGTACAGCGGCGGTCTACGCCACCTGATCCTGCCCCGGTGGATTCGGGGACACGTGGTCGGGCGACCCACCGCCATGTCCCCCTCCCGCCCTCCCATGACTCTTGTTCATTTTTTTGTGTTGGGACATCTGGGATCTGTCCGTAAGGGGGGGCTATGTCATGTCTGTGTTAATCATGTTTTTGTTTGGCCATGTTTTGCTTGGTTTTTGGACTCTTTTTTTAGTTCCTGGTTTCACTTCCTTGTTTTGTTTGGTTTCCATGGTCACCCATTAGTTTTCACCTGTCATGTCACGCACCTGTTTCACGTTTTGAGTCACGCACCTGTTGTTAATCATGTCTGTGTTATTTAAGTCTTTCTTTCTGTTCACTCGTTCTGCGTTCATTGCACTAGACTGTCATACTGGTTACGTCTTGTTCATGTCAAGTAAGTTTTGTCCTTGCCCATGCCATAGCTTCTGCTCAAGCAGCTTCACTTGTGTTTTAGGCACGCTTGCCTTTTTTGCTTTATTGTTTGCGTTTGTGGTGGTAGTTTGAGTGATTTATGTCTAATAAATCCAAGCCTACTTTCTCGCTGTCATCCGGAGCCGTCTTTGCACTGGAAGAACAACCCCGCAGCGAGTTGCGAACCCCCTCACGTGACAAATTGAAGCGTTTGGGAACAACAGCAAGTCAGCCACCAAGTGGTAGGCCATGTAAACTGACAGAGAAGGGTCAGCGGATGCTGAAGCGCATAGTGCAAAGACTTTCTGCACAGTCAGTTGCTACAGAGCTCCAAACTTCATGTGACCTTCCAATTAGCCCACGTACAGTACACAGAGAGCTTTGTGGAATGGGTTTCCATGGCCGAGCAGCTGCATCTAAGCCATACATCACCAAGTCCAATGCAAAGCGTAGGATGCAGTGGTGTAAAGCACGTCACCACTGGACTCTAGAGCAGTGGAGACGCCTTCTCTGGAGTGATGAATCACGCTTTTCCATCTGGCAATCTGATGGACCAGTCTGGGTTTGGAGGTTGCCAGGAGAACGGTACATTTCGGACTGCATTGTGCCGAGTGTGAAATTTGCTGGAGGAGGAATTATGGTGTGGGGTTGTTTTTCAGGAGTTGGGCTTGGTCCCTTAGTTCCAGTGAAAGGAACTTTGAATGCTCTAGGATACCAAAACATTTTGGACAATTCCATGCTTCCAACCTTGTGGGAACAGTTTGGAGCGGGCCCCTTCCTCTTCCAACATGACTGTGCACCAGGGCACAAAGCAAGGTCCATAAAGACATAGATGACAGAGTCTGGTGTGGATGAACTTGACTGGCCTGCACAGAGTCCTGACCTGAACCCGATAGAACACCTTTGGGATGAATTCGAATGGAGATTGAGAGCCAGGCCTTCTCGACTAACATAAGTGTGTGACCTCACCAATACGCTTTTGGAAGAATGGTAGAAAATTCCTATAAACACACTCCGCAACCTTGTGGACAGCCTTCCCAGAAGAGTTGAAGCTGTAATAGCTGCAAAAGGTGGACCGACATCATATTGAACCCTATGGGTTAGGAATGGGATGGCACTTCAAGTTCATATGTGAGTCAAGGCAGGTGGCCAAATACTTTTGGCAATATAGTGCATACATTTCAAATGATGAATTTAAACTATTTTGAAAGCGGAAAAAACAAACATTTGTTGCCTGTCCGTGTTTCTTAAAATTAGGCTTTACCACAAAATCTATGTAATCATTTAAATATTTTAGATAACAAATCTTTGTTACCCTTATCCCAAGTATACATGAAGTTTATTTTGTTAGAAAAACAAGCAAAAAACTGTTGAAATAAAATTCCCAATTTAGCTGTGTCACTGGGTTTTCACTCAGTCTAGTTACCCTAACTCAGGGGTGTCTAAGGCACCGTCTACATTAAGCCGGATAACTCCTTAAACAAATAATTATTTAGCCTAAGCCCCGTGTCAGCCACACTAAACCATCATTTAAGGTTCCCTTCCTTGGATCATTTTTACACAGGTAAGTGCACCGTCTATTTGTTGAATCTCCGGCTCTTAGTTTTCTATGGACTCATTGATTGATTACAAACTGACTTCGGAGAGGAAGTGAAGTCAGAAAGACAGCGCCCCACACAGGAAGTGACGTCAGAAAGAACGCGCCACAGCCAGCTTCATAATAAACGACAATTGTGTGTGTGTGTGGACAATGTTGCACTTATTGATAATCTTATTCATCTCACCATATGAAATATAACTTACTTCACTATTAATTTATTTTTTTTAAATGTTATTTATGGAGTACATTGTGAATACATTGAGAACAGAAAGTGAACAAAATCTTAGTAATTTATATGTAATGGAAAAGGGGTAAGATTAAATAAGCTCTACTTCTTCCTACTTCTTTTTGAACATGTTGAAAAGAGAAACTGGAAATTGTGATGTATCATGTTGTATGCATGCATGTGCGAAATAAACTCAAACCATAACCATAACCGTGAATCTAGTTTGTGCACACCTTTCTTTGATGCTGGCTAGGGATGTAACAATAAACATTAATAATAATAACCGCTGTAAAACTCCCGACGGTTAGTATTACATTTTAAATAAACATTTTCGAAAACAAAATTGATTGCTGCACTTTGATAAACTCACGGACTGAAAACAAGAGACATTAACGTCTTCCTACTTCAAGAAACGACATACAAAAATCTAAACTTAAATAAACACGTTACTGTCTGAGCCACTAAGTTATTGAATTGTTTACATTGAACCTACAAGCTGTTCTCTCTTGAGACAGAGTGATCGTCTTATACTCAGAGAAATGTGTTTTTATGGTGTGCTCGAGGACCGCTGAACAGATTAGCACACCACAACGCCCGCCAGATATAATAAATACTTATAATAGATTTGATTTGTTATGCAATCTTCATTTAAATAAATCTTAAAGTCTAACAGTACAAACCAACCAGACTAAACACTATCAGTGAAGCATAAGAAGCGCAAAAAATGAAAAATAGTGGTTTTTCAAACAAGTGTATTCTATTTATTAAAAAAATATAACTTTGCCAAAGATTTCAGTGTGTGTACAAGTACTTCTTGAGCATATTCAACAATACCGCGATAATAATTATAACTGTGATCATTTTGGTATAAAATGTTCATGTCATAACATTCCTATGGCGGGCTTTGGAGTAGGTCAGGGGTCAGCAACCTAAAATGTTGAAAGAGCCATATTGGACCAAAAAAATAAAAAATCTGTCTGGAGCTGCAAAAAATTAAAAGCTGTATATAAGTGTTATATTTCGCTCTCTGGAGTGGGAGGATAAAGGAGTTGATATCAACGGAGACAAATTTAATCATCTGAGATTTGCAGATGACATTGTTGTCTTGGGAGAGCAAATCAGTGAAGTGGAAGATATGCTTAAAGACCTTGCAAATGCCAGCAAATGTTGTGGATTGAAAATGAATATGAAGAAAACAAAAGTTATGGCAAATTCCATGGTACCTCATGGACCTGTGACTGTTAATGGAAATGAAATTGATGAAGTTAATGAATACATCTATCTGGGGCAGAGATTTAGCCTGAAAGAAAAGAGTCAAGAACAGGAGATAGGGAGGAGAATCAGATTGGGCTGGTGCCAATATGGAAAACTGAGCAACATCATGAGAGGAGAAATACCGTTAAGCCTAAAAAGAAAGGTCTTTAATCAATGCGTGTTACCAACCATGACATATGGAGCTGAAACCTGGGCATTGTCAAATAAAATGGCAAAGAAAATAGCAGCAGCACAACACAACATGGAAAGAAATATGCTCGGAATCACATATAAAGACAGAAAAACAAATGAATGGGTGAGAAAACAAACGCAAGTCCAAGACATTATGAGAACTATCAAATTCAGTAAGTGGAAGTGGGCTGGACATATCAGTAGAACAGATAATAGATGGACTTTCCTAATGACATCATGGAGACCCATGGATGGGAGCAGAAATAGAGGAAGACAAAGAGTGAGATGGCGAGATGAAATAGACAAATATTGAGGAACAGTGCAGTGGCAGGGAGCAGCTAGAGATCGTTCACTATGGCAGAAACATGCTGAGGCTTTCGTCCAGCAGTGGACTGACAACGGCTGATGATGATAAGTGTTATAATGAAGGCAACACATGATGTAAGTGTCTATATTAGCCTACTATCAAAGGCTGACGCAAATCTTCGTTGACAGAAATGTTGTATTTTAATTTTTATTCTACACATTTTTGCAACATTGGAAAACATTAGTAAAACTGAGGCTTCACACAGGATGAGATAACTTCTGGAATTGACTGGCTCAGAATGGTCAAAGGTATACATTTGTGTGTCCAAGTTAAAGGAAACGATTTATTACATTCTTTGCATACTAGGTAATGTTTGCTTTGGTCTGGAACAACATGGTACACAAACAACTATGAGAAATGCAGCCAATATTACATACAGATAATGTGTCATGAGACATGCAAATATAAATTAAATACTACAACGTTTCAGGCTTCCTTCGAGCTCGCTTTTAGAAGCAGTAGTTCATCCTCTGTTTATTCAGCTTCAAAAAGATAAGGTTGTGAATCCTCCTTTGTCCAAAAATAGTTATTTTTGTTGTCTGTTACCAAGTCTGCCATGATTAGAACACACACACGTTAGTTACCAGAGGAACACACATTTGTTGCCGGAAATTGGAAGTGCTGTGCAATGGAAACGGAAATTAATACGCTTAAAATGACCAAAATAAGGTTAGTATTGTACATGTGTTATGTGTCCGTTAATACCTGTTTTATTTTTGCTTAGTTATTGTCAATAGTGCTTTATGTGTGTGTGTACGTGCGTGTGTGTGAATGCGTGTGTGTGTTTTCTTCTCTTACTGTTATTTTTTTTGTTTTGTACAGTACTTTGTGCTTGCCATTTGCCTGTGCATGAAAAGTGCTATATAAATAAAGTTTGATTTGATTCATTATATATATATATATATATATATATATATATATATATATATATATATATATATATATATATATATATATATATATATATATACACATATATATATATATATATATATACACTACCGTTCAAAAGTTTGGGGTCACCCAAACAATTTTGTGGAATAGCCTTCATTTCTAAGAACAAGAATAGACTGTCGAGTTTCAGATGAAAGTTCTCTTTTTCTGGCCATTTTGAGCGTTAAATTGACCCCACAAATGTGATGCTCCAGAAACTCAATCTGCTCAAAGAAAGGTCAGTTTTGTAGCTTCTGTAACGAGCTAAACTGTTTTCAGATGTGTGAACATGATTGCACAAGGGTTTTCTAATCATCAAGTAGCCTTCTGAGCCAATGAGCAAACACATTGTACCATTAGAACACTGGAGTGATAGTTGCTGGAAATGGGCCTCTATACACCTATGTAGATATTGCACCAAAAACCAGACATTCGCAGCTAGAATAGTCATTTACCACATTAGCAATGTATAGAGCGTATTTATTTAAAGTTAAGACTAGTTTAAAGTTATCTTCATTGAAAAGTACAGTGCTTTTCCTTCAAAAATAAGGACATTTCAATGTGACCCCAAACTTTTAAACGGTAGTGTATATATATCTATATATATGTGTATATATATATATATATATATACACATATATGTATATGTATGACTTAAGTGTTATTATGACATGTAAAATGTTGATGCAGGTTTTACAAGTTTTAGAGGGCTTTGAAGGCTACAATGGTGGCTCCCATTAGCTGCATCTTCCAAGCGGTATTTTTTATCATCTTTAAAATCATAAAAAAAGGACATATGTGTTCTTTTCTCTCATAGTGATTGTGACTGAAAAAAGTGCAGTTTCCCTTTAGAAAAAGCAAAATAATCTACCCGCAAAACAATTCATGTTGGCCTTCCAAAATGTCTTTAATTTAGGATATGCTATCTCCGATTTAAGTACAAGTTAGCTGAGATAAGCAAATTGGTCGGACATGGAATTAAAAAAAACAAAAACATTTAATGTTGTGAGATTTGAGTTTTTGCAGCGGACAAATTGCACAACAATGCAAAGTTGAAGGAACTGGCCTCTCTAAAACCTCAATGGTATAACATTTTAATCCATTTTGTTGCCAATATTCTTATCTGTCCTTTTATTTGCTCTTTTAATAGGTCAAAACTTGTGCATGCCTACAAATAGATCATCTTTTTATAGCAGTAGTAATTAGATTGTTAGGAAATCATACCAAAGACTATAAAAATGGGACCCATTACCTCCCTGCTTGGCACTCAGCATCAAGGGTTGGAATTGGGGGTTAAATCACCAAAAAATGATTCCCGGGCGCGGCACCGCTGCTGCCCACTGCTCCCCTCACCTCCCAGTGGGTGATCATGGGGATGGGTCAAATGCAGAGGACAAATTTCACCACACCTTGTGTGTGTGTGACATCATTGGTACTTTAACTTTAACTTAAAAGAAGAATGAAGCTCATGTTTCAGCCTGTTTGGGACTTTTGCTGCCATGTCAATCAATCAATCAATCAATCAATGTTTATTTATATAGCCCTAAATCACAAGTGTCTCAAAGGGCTGTACAAGCCACAACGACATCCTCGGTACAGAGCCCACAATGTCAATCAAACTTACAGGCTCAAGGAATATTTCAGTCTCTTCCAACAAAAATAAATGTGTATGATAAACTAATGCTCCCACCTACGCACAGTCCAATTCCCTAACTGTTGCAATCTAGCACTTACCGATAAGTCTGATTTATCGACAATAATACATATTATTTTACTGGTATCTTATCTTTCTTCCATGGAAATGATTTAGGATATTCTTTGAAAATGGATGAGCTACGTAGATTAATTATATGTCCTGTGAACACTGTCTGGATAAATCTTAATGACTTTCTTACCCCCTTTGGAAGTGATTTGAGCTCCACCGGCTGTCATAAATTCAATGTTCCCCATCTGGAGAACGGCAGAAAGTAACTTGAAGACATCTCTGATCTCCTCCTCGCTAAACTCCATCACCTGCAGGGCCGACTGCAACATAACAGGGAAACGGCAGTCTTGGTGACGTTGCACTGGAAAACCTGTATATGTTTGTGAACTATCACATTTGAGTCTATATCAACATTAAATGGATAAAAGTATCCAGACACATTTCCAAATTAAAGACAGATACTATTTTATTGATCCTAAGGGATATCAAACATCAAATCAATCAGGTGTTAGATTGCAACCTTTGAATCGGTTTGGAGCAATTCTATGCTCCAAACTTCTTATGTCCCAATACTTTTTTTTAATTGAGCAGCTTCCTTTTTTCAGCTTTATAGTGCCCCCTAGTGGAAAATAATGTTGCCTACAGCAAAAGGTATTTCCCTGCTGGTTGCTTACCATGACACTGTCAAAGAGCTGCTTGTCATCCAGGCTGCTGTCCTGCATGCAGCCGGACTGGCTCAAGTAGTGGTAGGACTCGGGACCCTCAGACAGTAAATACATGTCTGCAGTAAAGACACAGAATGGACTCTTAATTAACAACAAGACAATTAAAGAGGCCACATTTAGAAATATATCCGTTTAAACACTAACCTCGGTGGTCTTTGTCGGCTCCTGCTAACAGCACATAGAATATGTGGTAGTTTCTTTCTCCCGGATTTTGTCGCACGACACGGTTCTTGAGAAGGGAGCGAGCATGGCGAGGATACAGTTCAACAAAATGCAGTTTAAAAACATGATTACAGATGTTTGCTGTTGACTTCCTGCTAGATGGCAGAAAAAACCAAACCTACCTTTTCGAGCAAGTCTGATGGCGGAAAGTCAAGAGGAAAACAAACATGTGTGTCATCTGTAATAACACAACATTAGATACGCTTATGGTGCATTCCATCTGTATTTGGAAGAATTTCCAAGTTTTTGGTCGGAAATTTTAACTGAAACAACCACTCCCCCAACCCCAGGTCGGATTTCGTACTCGGAAAGTCCTCCGCACCCCAAGTTGGTTTGAAATATGACTGCTCTGAATGTAAACAACAATAACAGCTTCTGTGTTATCCGTTATTAGCACTCACGTCAATTTGTTGTCGCACTAAATCGTGTACGGTGTCATTCCCAGAATTCAAACTTTTGAGGTTAATGAAACGTACTTAACACTGACTCTCTGGAAAACAATGCCCATAGGGTTTTGGAAATTAACCGCAAAGAGTTATTAAGGACAGAAGCATAATCTAGGCTTAACATTTGCTGTACTGTTTACGAAAAACTAATTAGCAGTATAAATACTGGTTCAGAGTAGCTTACCGCTATGACAACATTGTTTGGGTTGCAATATACTAGTGCGATATACTAATTAGTAAAAGACCATGGGCATGATCTACTAAGATCGAAATAACAAGTGCTAAATACCGTGTGCAAACTGTGAAATTTAAGGCAAGGTTTGCTAACTGGTGTGACATTTGGCCCATATAAAATTGATACGTCTGTGAAAGTGCGAGACACCTGTCTATGTGGAACACGGTGTGTTCCGTGTGATCTACTAAGATTGTGTGTACAATTGATTACAAGTGCAAAAGTGGTGCAGACCACCATTATTTACAGTAAATGAGAATTTTGCATGTATACCGGCTGTCACCATGGAGACACTCATTTCTCTCCACATGTATAGCCTTATATGGTACACCCTGTGGCGTTTTGCCATGTTGTTGACATGCAGCACAGAACTATTTATATGTACCACCTTTTTTGGTCTATATTGAAGAGCGATCTAGACAACAGAACCCGCTTTAAGCACGCTAAAAGTGTACTCTGAGAGGCGCTGTGGTGTTGTTGTGGAAAGAAAATGCATTTTTCAAGAGGTTATTTTTCATTTAGGAGATGTAATAATATATTTCCTATATGAAAAAACGAACACTATTAAAAAAACAGCAGCAGACACAAAATCTAATCGATTTAATTTGTGTTAATCAGCTTTTTAAGTCATCCAGCAGCTATACAATTATCAAATGATTTTGCTGAATATATGATATATCTCTTATTTTTATTTCTTACAGTCCAAATATATTGGCACGCCCATTGTGTCACATATCTGTGACACAATGCCTGTCTTTGTAGTGCTATCCCTTCCTTTCTCACAGCCTTTTGTGCATAACTCTGCCAGTTTGCATAGATTTTGTACGTGCTAAATATAGACACAAAACACTGGCCGCAGAACAGTTTTAGTCTTGACAAATCATATTGGAAGGACTCAATTATTATGACGGCTAAATCAGCTGACCAGACACATCACAGCAACATCACTCAATCAATCAATCAATGTTTACTTATATAGCCCTAAATCACAAGTGTCTCAAAGGGCTGCACAAGCCACAACGACATCCTCGGCTCAGATCACCTGACAATCTCTGAGGGAGGCAATAGTTGTGGCCGAAACCGTCAGGTACGGAAATAAAAACACAGGTCTGGCTATCAGAATAACAAAATTGCATAATTGACCTAATGAACCTCTTTGGACGCACCGGATTATAGGGCGCATTAAAGGAGTCATATTATTATGATTTTTTATTTTATTTTAAACACTATCTTGTGGTCTACATAACATGCAATGGTGGTTCTTTGGTCAAAATGTTGCATAGATGATGTTTTACAGATCATCTTCAAGCTGCTTTCTGACAGTCTCTTCGGGATGCGCCGTTTTGTGGGCGGTCTTATTTACGTGGCTCACCTTCGACAGCGTCTTTTCCCCGTCATCTTTGTTGTAGCGGTGTAGCGTGCAAGGATGGAAATGGAAGAAGTGTCAAAAGACGGAGCTAACTGTTTTAATGACATTCAGACTTTACTTCAATCAATAACGGAGCAGCATCTCCTCATCCGTGGCTCAATAAAGCAACATCAACGGCTGGAAATGTGTCCTTTGAAAAAACGTCCGACTGGAACCCTCTAATAACTTAAGTTCCTTGGGTGAATAATGTAAACTCACTACAGTTTTTAGCACTTTGATAGCTAGTCTACTGACAGATATAAGGAAGAACTTTACGCTACTTTACATTAGAAATGGCAACAGCGGAAAATGAATGCCACATAAGAAAGAGAGAGTAAAGAAAAAGAAGAAGCTTATAACTACGGTGTCGGCACGGACCACAATGGCGGACGCGAGCACATTTTCAGGATTTACACAGATCCCAAATACAGATCAGCAGGTACCAGAAGGTAAGAAAAATTGGTTTTGCATAATATTGCGGAACAAAACGGCAGGTAATATGTCTGCTAATAGGTGCAATTTTGCGGTCCTTATACACACACCATAATAATACTCCTATGTTTAATGCGCCGACAATCCATCAAGCGGTGCGGCTTCATAGCTTACCGAAGTCGTACTAAAAACATTTTGACAGATTTTTCAGTGCCGTGTGTAACGTTCTATATTCTTAATGGAACATTTGAAGTTTTGGTGTTGTTTACTGGCGTCAACTTGGAGTTTACACGTATCTCTTATGTATAAATGCCATCTACTGGTCACACCTATCAGTACAAACCAGGTACCAAATAAAATAGCTTCGAGGCCGGTAAGCACAACCAGAATTATGCCGTACATTAGGCGCACCGGGTTATAAGGCGCACTGTTGATTTTTGAGAAAATTAAATGATTTTAAGTGTGCCTTACAGTCCGAAAAATATGGTACTCAATTATTATATTTGAATCTTTTCCTGCCAGCATTGTGGGTGTTCTAATAATTATTATAATGTATATTTTGCATATATATATATATATATATATATATATATATATATATATATATATATATATATATATATATATATATATATATATATATATACATACACTACCGTTCAAAAGTTTGGGGTCACATTGAAATGTCCATATTTTCGAAGGAAAAGCACTGTACTTTTCAATTAAGATAACTTTAAACTAGTCTTAACTTTAAAGAAATACACTCTATACATTGCTAATGTGGTAAATGACTATTCTAGCTGCAAATGTCTGGTTTTGGTGCAATATCTACATAGGTGTATAGAGGCCCATTTCCAGCAACTATCACTCCAGTGTTCTAATGGTACAATGTGTTTGCTCATTGGCTCAGAAGGCTAATTGATGATTAGAAAACCCTTGTGCAATCATGTTCACACATCTGAAAACAGTTTAGCTCGTTACAGAAGCTACAAAACTGACCTTCCTTTGAGCAGATTGAGTTTCTGGAGCATCACATTTGTGGGGTCAATTAAACGCTCAGAATGGCCAGAAAAAGAGAACTTTCATCTGAAACTCGACAGTCTATTCTTGTTCTTAGAAATGAAGGCTATTCCACAAAATTGTTTGGGTGACCCCAAACTTTTGAATGGTAGTGTATATATATATATATATATGTATATATATATACACGCTAAATCGATTGCACTCCTTTGTTTTCTCATTTAAGAGACGTAATCCTCTGCCCACAGAATTAGTAGATAATTTTTGCGTGCCCTATCAAGTTTGCACGTGTTTTAATACATGCAAACCATTAGTAGTTTAGGCCCAATGTGGTCAAAGTAAGCTACTTAATACTTTCAACTTTATCTTTCACTCAAAATAAATATTAAGTAAAATTTGGTAAATAACCTCATCATAACCTCTACCCAAAAATCCACAGGTTCCGATTAACACCTCCTCCTCTTTGCGGTTTAGGCATATAAACGCTCCAGCTATAATTAGAACTGTTACGGCACATATATAATACAACAGTGATGAAGGATACAATCAACGATGCATCCTCCCTGGATGTTTCCATTCTGGGAGAAATGGAGCTGGATGAACTTCCCGAAACGACTGGAGTTGTTGTTGTACACGGTTTTTGCGTTCCCGAACGCCTCCATGATAGGACTGGGGGACAAGTTACATTGTGTCATTATGTCACCACAAATGTACAATGCAATGTCTACAGTATAATCCATAGATTGGTTTCAACCTGCTCTGGATGAGCGCCTGCTCCACTCTGGTGGTTCTCTCTGAGGGAGGTGCACCTGCTGAGTTTTGACTCATCACTGAAAGGAACTTGAGCAGCAGCTTGGTGCTCTCCGTCTTCCCGGCACCGCTTTCTCCACTGACAGCATTCAAAGTCATACATGTTAGCAACACTTATTGTACATTAATGAATAAATTCGCTTAAGGGGCTCGCCTTCATCTTTACCTGATGAGAACACACTGGCTGTCGTGTCTCTTCCACAGGCAGCGGTAACACTCGTTGGCAATGGCAAATATGTGAGGAGGCAGTTCCCCCATCTGGTGTTTGCTGTATAAATCCACTGAGGTTCCGTCGTAAAGTCCCGCGATCTGCTTGTAGGGATTCACGGCTGCCAGGATGGAACCTATGTTAGTCTGTGGAGGGTGCATAAAAAGGAGAGAAATGATAATTTGCCCTAATAGGCTGAAATGACCAGATAATAATGTTCAGTTTGATTGACACTGTCAGTGACACAGCGCATGCGCAATCCACTGGACACGCCTCTGCTCGCTCTTCCCAAATCACGGCCACACCCCTGCTCGGCTGCAAGCAATCTGCAATCAGCGCACCCGGGTCTGATGAGGGTAGACGGCATAAAGACCAGCGTACCCGAAGATCCAGCGCCGGAACGTAGTTCTCTGTACACAGAAAGCTATCGCGTCTCTGGCTCCTCTCCCGCGTACTTGCTCTCCTTTGTGTTTCCCGCAGTGCTTTCTGTCTCCCGTGATCGAGCTGTGTGCCTCGACTACCTTTTGGAATCCGGACTGCCTCCCTCGATCCTCGACCCCTGCTTGGACACGGAGCTGTTGACGCCTCGCTATACCCCCCCGCCCCCCGACAACCTGCCTGTCTCACGGACGTTCAAGCCTGCCTTTCCCCTCCAGGACTTCCGCTTCTTGCTCAACACTCAAGGTAACACTCAGCAAGTAATTCCCACACATAGTCTCACACCATACACTCTTCAATTTAGTCAGACTCCATTTCTCGAGTTTTTTATAATATTGTTTATTATTAAATATATATATATATATATATATATATATATATATATATATATATATATATATATATATAGCAAAACATAGAGTTACTATGCCCCCTTGTGGTCTGTGCCGTCTACTCCTCTTGAACATAACAGTCAGAGCAATATTAACTTAACAATATGTTTATATTTGTGGTTGTAGTTTGCAGTGGTGTAAAACTGCAGCTGCATCAAACAGAGAGCTGATTTTAATTTTCTATCCTTCTGATGTGGTTACATCAGTCCCTCCAGTATTTCGCAGACTTTTTTTTTTTTTTTTAGTGATTGCGGTCTAAAATACCTGAATTTGCAGCAAAAGTTGCAATGTTTTGAGGCTTTTTTTTCATAACATTGAATCAACTTTTTCAGTTCAGTTCAGTTTTAGTTTATTTGGAACATACATACGATACAATGTAATGCATGACATATTTACAGTTGTTTCATTACAGCACATCCGAAAAGGAGTAGGAAGAAACTGAGCTTATTTAATCCTACCCCTTCTCATACAATAGCAATTGTATCCCATTTCCTTGTTCTCTTTAACAGAACAGTGAATAAATAAATAATAAATACATAATATACCATAGTAAGTAAACAAATATTTAATACATAAATAATCTTTATACAAAAAAAACAAAAACAAAATTAAAAAAGGGTTCAAGATGTTCATCTTAATTCTTGTTCTGTGTACTTTGTGAACACTTGTAGTTTGAACAGTCTCTTAAACTGAATCATATTGATGCTTTGTTTGATTTATTTACTTAATCCATTCCATAATTTCATTCCACACACTGATATGCTAAAGGTTTTAAGTGTTGGACAAGCATACACATGTTTTAAATTAGGTTTTCCTCTAAGGGTGTATTTCTCCTCTTTTGTTGAGAAATTGTTGTACATTCTTGGGTAGCAGGTTATAGTTTGCTTTGTACAACATTTTAGCTGTTTGCAAATGCACCAAATCGTTGAATTTCAATAATTGTGATTTAATTAAGTGCACATTTGTAGTTGTTTCCCCATATTTCATATTTTGCTTTATTCATTATTGACCTGCTTCTTGCTACTTTATGTTGTATATTTTTTTATGAGATTTACAGCTCATTTTATCATCTATTAATACAAGACAAAATGTGTTTTCTTTTACCCTTTCAATGTCTACTCTGTCTATTTGTATTTGTGTTTGACTTTCTCTTCTACTGTTCTACTTCTACTTGTGATTTTTATATGAATTTGCCATGAAAGTTTCAAGTGCTCGTTGTAACCTTAACATCAAAAAGCACAGTATTGCAAAAAATAAAAAAGGGGGGAAAAATGCTGTTTTAATCTTTTTATACCAGTAAGACTTAAAAGTAGATACTGAATGTGAAAGCACATACTCAGAGGTCATTATCAAATTACGTACTGCTTTATTTATATCTAACTTGTAACTTGTGGCGCTCTGTCGTCCACAATTTGCACACATTCTCCATGTTTATTTTACGCTTGAAAAGTGTTTGTCCATCTTAAGCATTCTTTAATGTTCCAAAATGTTTATCCCCACACATTAGGAGCATCTGTGAACTGTTGGAAGAAATCTGTAGCAGTAATATTTGTTGTTAAATGAGAGATGATGAGAGATTATCATCACACTTCAACATCTCATGTAAATGCTGCCTCTTTACTAGGTCAGCATTAAAAGGAAAATCCGTTGCTAATTGCCTTATTCTGGATGAATAAATGTTAGGGTTCCAGGTTTGATCCCCGCTTCCGCCATCCTAGTCACTGTCGTTGTGTCCTTGGGCAAGACACTTTACCCACCTGCTCCCAGTGCCACCCACACTGGTTTAATGTATCTTAAAGATGTAAATAATGGCTTTCACTATGTAAAGTGCTTTGAGTCTCTAGAGAAAAGTGCTATAAAAATATAATTCACTTCATGTTTAAATACTACATTACCCAGAAGGCTTAGCGCCGTAGACAGTAAGCACTCCATTTCATCAAAACTAGGGTTTTCAAAAGTTAACGCGAAAATAACGCGTTAACTATACATTTCAACAACGGCACTCATTTTTTAACGGGCCATTAGCACGAACACTTCCTTTTTGACCCTTGAGTCGTGCCGTAGCGGGGGAACTTGGCTGCAGTTCACTTGCTACTGATGACCTACAAGTGAGCAGAAATGGACAAAGGAAAGTCCACCTTTTGAAAATATCAGGTCCAAAGCTGTGGCAAGTTGTTCTCCCGGCAAGAGAGGACTATCCCTGCAGCAAACACCTGCTGTGTGTGTCGAAAGAGGCGGGTGGTGCTTCACTTCCTCCGTGCACACCAACTGCCTCCGTGCTTCACTCATAGACACACAACACTTGCCACCCCCTGCAGAACTAGGTTCCCCCCCTTTGTCACCCCTAAAAAAAGAGTCTGGACACACCACTGGATGGAGCCGGGCACGACCATGTGCACGCATATAATGTGCCTGAGCGCCTAAAAAAATCCTGATGTATCTTCTGCTTTGTTAGAGTGTACTCATGTTAAAGACAATGCTCACTTCATTGCACATGTATCATAATATTGATGACTAAATGCGTTATAATTCCACAAGAGTTTTGCAGCGACACACCCACGTCCGCGCGCTTTAGGCACTTAACTATTTGGCATTTTTGAAACTATCCGTGGACATGGCCTGACACTGGGGTTGAATTTGTGTGAATTGGCACAATCATAACATCACAAAATCCTGGAGGAACTGTTGTATGGGGTAACCACAATATTAGAAACAACTCCCAGTAAGGCAGTTCAGTAACACTACAAACTATAATAATACAAATATAGTGAAATACATTTCTAGATGGTATTATTATTAGATTGTGCAATTGGGCCTACACTTGTAGCGAGTCAGTGTGGAGACAACTAATCCGAGCTGGAAATTTTTTTTTAATCCAGCCCACTGTTCCCGTAGGCTTTAGGAAAATTTTTTGGATTGTGTTTTAGAGGGCTTGAAAAATCTTGGTTCCAGTTTTATGTCCAACAAACTGTCAATAAACCGGTTTCGTACCTCCTCAAACGGTGGCCTTCCCTAACCCAAACACAGTTTTATGTTACCAGTACAGATTACAGTACTTTTTACTGTAGCAACATTTCCACTAGGTGGTGTAGTTTGGTACAGTACACCCTGATTATTGTTTAGACAAAAACAACCCAAGACAACTGCCTTGAAAGAAACAATCATATTACTTTTTAATGATTTTAAAATGTAGTGTAACATAGGTAATGTGCGTCTAGATCCTGTTTATGAACACCGGGTGTATAAACGTGCCACTTAATGGAGGAAATCAATGAAAAATGACAATAATAAAAAAACAGGGTTTGTTACACATCTTAAAATAAAGCCTGAAGCTCTGCCAACTACCCGCCAGTCATCTTTATAAGCGGGAGCTAACCAAGCATTAACCGCACTACATCTTTGACAGATAAAAGCATCAAGTACTCTGTGCCGTTGAGTAAATAAACACCATAGTTTGAGGTAATATGATATTTAGATTGGAATGCATTATATCAATTCAAAAAGTCTGAATTTTTTTTGTCAAAAAGTTTGGATTTTTTTAAGTGTCAAAAAATCTGGATTTTTTCCAAGTGTCAAAAAGTCTGAATTTTTTTGTCAAAAAGTGGGGATTTTTTCTAAGTGTCAAAAAGAGGGGATTTTTTTCCAAGTGTCAAAACGTCGGAATTTTTTTTGTCAAAAAATACAGATTTTATTTCTAAGTGTCAAAAAGTTGGGATTTTTTCTAAGTGTCAAAAAGTCGTAATTTTTTTTGTCAAAAAGTCGTAATTTTTTTAAGTGTCAAAAAGACGGAATTTTTTTGGTCGAAAAGTCTGGATTTTTTCTAAGTGTCAAAAAGTTGGGATTTTTTCTAAGTGTCAAAAAATAGGGATTTTTTATAAGTGTCAAAATGTCAGGATTTTTTATAAGTGTCAAAAAGTCAGCATTTTTTCTAAGTGTCAAAAAGTCAGCATTTTTCCTAAGAGTAAAAAAATCTTTCCAATTGTCAAAAAGTTGCGATTTTTTTGTAAAAAAGTCTGGATTTTTTCTAAATGTCAAAAAGTCTGGATTTTTTTCTAAATGTCAAACAATCTGGATTTTTTCTAAATGTCAAAAAATCTGGATTTTTGCTAAATGTCAAAAAATCTGGATTTTTTTTCCAAGTGTCAAAAATTGGGATTTTTTTTTTTTTTTAAATCGGGATTTTTTCGAAGTGTCAAAAACTCGGGATTTTTTCGAAATGTCAAAAATCTGGATTTTTTTGAAGTGTCAAAAAGTCGGACATTTTTTTCTCCAAAAATCTGGATTTTTTTCTAAATGTCCAAAAATCTGGATTTTTATCTAAGTGTCAAAAAATCAATTTTTTCCAAGTGTCAAAAAGCCTGGATTTTTTTCTAAGTGTCACTTGGACATATTTGACACATTTTAGTTGCTTGAGGGACATCGATAGAAAATAGATGGCTCAATATTTCTGATGGATTACAAAACTTTAAGGAGGTTGTTAGGGAAGTAAACAAGGTAGGAATGGTTCACATATTCTTAATATTCAATGTCTTATCGTTTATACTTCATATTGTAGTGGCAAGCAATTTTATCCGACGCGCACATATCGGCGGGCAATTTTAATCTGCGCCCACATATTTGAGTGGCAGGCATTCTTTTTGGATTGATGATGAGCAGCCAGGTTCCAGACATCCGTGGTCCTTCACCAAACGTAAATCATTTTAGTTACAATATATATGGGACGACCCAATGTTGAGGAAACGATGTCTCCCGGCTGGCCTGGGAACGCCTCGAGATCTCCCGGGAGGAGCTGCACAAAGTGACTGGGGAGAGGGAAGTCTGGGCTTCCCTTCTTAGGCTGCAGGGAAGCCCAGAAGTGTCAAAAAGTCGGGATTTTTTCTAAGTGTCAAAAAGTCTGAATTTTTTTGGTCAAAAACTCTGGATTATTTCTATGTGTCAAAACATTAGAAATCTCTGACTTTTATGTTGAGTAAAATCCCTACAGGTCTAGAGAACAGTCACTTAGAAGCTCACAATGAGGCGGTATACGTGTTCCAACAAGGTGCCTCACATAGATGTTGTCTCTCTGGTAGCGCAGAAAGAGGTTGTGCATGATGGCAGCTTCATGCAGCTCGGCCAGCAGGGACATGTCCTCCACTCCATGGATGCTGCTGGGGTGCATGGGCAACGCTGTGTCTCGGCTTAGCTCAGCCTTCTGCAGGTGGACCACCTGGAAGAACACAAGCCCGTAATGAGACAGGGAATGTGTGTTTGAATAAGACACAGACAGTTGATGTCGTATTTATTAGAAGAAAAAAAACAATGCGGCATTCCGGCATTTCGAGGCATGACGGCATAAGCACAACTGCGAGACGTGTCAACACAAACCTGAAGATCTGAAGTCTGCCACTATGACCACATCATATACAGTCGTGGTCAAAAGTTTACATACACTTGTAAAGAACATAATGTCATTGCTGTCTTGAGTTTCCAATAATTTCTACAAATCTTATTTTTTGTGATATAGTGATTGGAGCACATACATTCATGAGGTTTGGTTCTTTTATGAATTTATTATGGGTCTACTGAAAATGTGACCAAATCTGCTGGGTCAAAAGTATACATACAGCAATGTTAATATTTGGTTACATGTCCCTTGGCAAGTTTCACTGCAATAAGGCGCTTTTGGTAGCCATCCACAAGCTTCTGCTTAAATTTTTGACCACTCCTCTTGACAAAATTGGTGCAGTTCAGCGAAATGTGTTTGGTTTTCTGACATGGACTTGTTTCTTCAGCATTGTCCTCATGTTTAAGTCAGGACTTTGGGAAGGCCATTATAAAACCTTAATTCTAGCCTGATTTAGCCATTTCTTTACCACTTTTGACGTGTGTTTGGGGTCATTGTCCTGTCGGAACACCCAACTGTGACCAAGACCCAACCTCCAGGCTGATGATTTTAGGTTGTCCTGAAGAATTTGGAGGTAATCCTCCTTTTTCATTGTCCCATTTACTCTCTGTAAAGCACCAGTTCCTTTGGCAGCAAAACAGGCCCAGAGCATAATACTACCACCACCACGCTTGACGGTAGGAATGGTTTTCCTGAGATTAAAAGCCTCATCTTTTCTTCTCCAAACATATTGATGGGTATTATGGCCAAACAGCTAAATTTTTGTTTCATCTGACCACAGAACTTTCCTCCAGAATGTCTTATCTTAGTCCATGTGATGTCACATTTCTGTGGTGTTATCCCCACTCGTAAGAACCGTTAAGAGAATCGCTTGACAAAATGCCAGTAAAGGGCAGTAACAGGCTACATGTAGCTAATGCATGTATCTTAACTACATTTTCCAGTAGCTTGGCGGTAACTAAGCTACTTTTTTTTTTTTTTTACATCAAAGCGTTAAGCTACGAAGAGAAAAGATGGACTGCAAATCAAGGCACCCCAAAAATATGGAGAACATACAATGACCTAGATCAGGGGTCGGCAACCTTTACCACTCAAAGAGCCATTTTGACCCGTTTCACAAATTAAAGAAAACAATGGAAGCCACAAAACTCTTTTGAAATTTAAAATGAAATAACACTGCATACAAAGTTTTTTTTTTGCTTTGTGCTATGTATAAACCTGGGGTCTCAGACAAGCGGCCCGCACCTTAATATGAAAATGTAATGTTAGTGCGGCCCGCAAGTTTTATATGAATGCCGCTTGACAGCGTCATACTTGCCAACCCTCCCGATTTTACCGGGAGACTCACGCATTTCAGGGCAACTATTTATGTCTGCTGATTTTCACCCAAACAACAATAATAAGGGCGTGCCGTGATGGCACTGCCTTTAGCGCCCTCTACAACCTGTACATACAGCGTGCCAGCCCATGGCACGCTGTATGTTATATGAGGCTTCTGCAGACACACATGAGTGACTGCAAGGCATACTTGGTCAACAGCCATACAGGTCACACTGAGGGTGACCGTATAAACAACTTTAACACTCTTACTAATATGCGCCACCCTGTGAACCCACACCAAACAAGAATGACAAACACATTTCGGGAGAACATCCGCACTGTAACACAACATAAACACAACAGAACAAATACCCAGAATCCCATGCATCCCTAACTCTTCCGGGCTACATTATACACCCCCGCTACCACCAAACCCCCCCTCCACACATCACCCCCCTCCCCCCTCCGTGCGTCGGTTGAGGTGGGCGGGTTTGGGGGGGGGGCAGGGTTTGGTGGTAGCGGGGGTGTATAATGTAGCCCGGAAGAGTTAGGGATGCATGGGGTTCTGGGTATTTGTTCTGTTGTGTTTATGTTGTGTTACGGTGCGGATGTTCTCCCGAAATGTGTTTGTCATTCTTGTTTGGTGTGGGTTCACAGTGTGGCGCATACTAGTAAGAGTGTTAAAGTTGTTTATACGACCACCCTCAGTGTGACCTGTATGGCTGTTGACCAAGTATGCCTTGCAGTCACTTACATGTGTAAGCAAAGGCCGCATTCAACAAGTGACTGGGCCGGTACGCAGATAGCATGGTGAAAAAGCGGACGCGACGACAGGTTGTAGAGGACGCTAATAAAGGCACTGCCATCACGGCACGCCCTCAATATTGTTGTCCGGGGGAAAATCTGAGAATATTCGCCCCGGAGATTTCCGGGAGAGGCACTGAAATCCGGATGTCTCCCGGAAAAATCGGGAGGGTCGGCAAGTATGCAGCTGAGCCGCATCAGAGTGGTCAAAGAGCCGCGGGTTGCCGACGCCTGACCTAGATGAATGACAACATCCATACGGATATGGAGAAAATCCGTGATGATTGGTTGGTGTTCGTATGATGAGTCCCAATTGGCTAAGGTTAGGGCGAAACATTATGGACTGGCCAATCAGAGGCAAGATAAGGCGGGTCATCAAAACCTGCAGGCGAAATCATAACAGACACACACTCATGTCACACGACGGCGAGGTAGTCGGAGACAGAGGGACGCTTCAAGCTGACGGCTCAATAAACAAACAAAAAAACATACTTAAAAATGGCAGAGGAACTCTCTCCCGCAGATTAGATTTCTCCTTTAGTGATGAAGATGACATGGAGAAACCCCACATTTATGAGTGTCCTTGGCCATATTTAGACAAATGTATGCATTTAGAGAAAACAATGCCCAAAACCTTAGTTATTAGTTGTTTACTCTGTAAACCAAAATCATAACTGCTAAGACATCCAACACAAATTTAGGAACACACATTAAAGTGAGTTGAGTTCATAAAAAGTTTTACTGCACATAACCATCACTAACTGTTCCCAAAAACACGCAAGTCATTGCTTTTTTGTCAAGCTATATAGATAGATGCTGTTTTTTTTTTTTACTGTAAATACATAGAGTGGGGTGCGGGCGGGGATCCCTAGAGGTAGTTGTAGGGTGTCCCCAGCTAAATGACAGATAGTTAATAGTAATGGACCCTTATTGGGTCCATTGTACACTCTCAGTCACATTAACACTGATATTATACATGTGGGCCCATAGATTTAAATGTAGCTTTGATGTAGCAATTTACTTTTGCCATGTAGCTTGTAGTGTAGCTTGCTACAATTCTCCGGGGATAGCATCCCTTGTAGCTTAACTACTTTTAATTGAGAGTAACTTGTAGCTTAGCTTACTACATTTTCTAAGTAGCTTGCCCATCACTGTATACACCCTTGGCTGACACACACAAACACAGATAAAGGAAGAGCAGTCACTAATTTCTTCTTCTTATACAGTGTTTTTCAACCTTTTTTGAGCCAAGGCACATTTTTTGCATTGAAAAAAATCCAGAGGCACACCACCAGCAGAAATCATTCAAAAATGAAACTCAGTTGACAGTAAAAAGTCGTTGTCGCAATTGTTGGATATGAATTTAAACCATAAACAACCATGCATCAATATAGCTCTTGTCTCAAAGTAGGTGTACTGTCACATCACGCCATGACTTATTTTGGGTTTTTTGGTGTTTTCCTGTGTGTAGTGTTTTATTTCTTGTCTTGCGCTCCTATTTTGGTGCCTTTTTCTCTTTTTTTGGTGTTTTCCTGTAGCAGTTTCATGTCTTCCTTTGAGCGATATTTCCCGCATCTACTTTGGTTTAGCAATCAAGACTATTTAAGGTGTTGCTATCCTTCTTAGTGGGGACATTGTTGATTGTCATGTCATGTTCGGATTACATTGTGGACGCCGTCTTTGCTCCACAGTAGGTCTTTGCTGTCCTCCAGCATTCTGTTTTTGTTTACTTTGTAGCCAGATCAGTTTTAGTTTTGTTCTGCATAGCCTTCCCTAACTTTCATTGCCTTTTCTTAAGGGCACTCATCTTTTGTTTATTTTTGGTTTAAACATTAGACACCTTTTTACCTGCACACTGCCTCCCGCTTTTACCGACATCTAAAAAGAAATTAGCTACCGGCTGCCACCTACTGATATGGAAGAGTATTACACGGTTACTCTGCCGAGCTCTAAACAGCACCGACCACTCAACAACAACACATCATTTGCAGACTATAATTACTGGTTTGCAAAAACTATTTTTAACCCAAATAGATGAAATTAGATAATCTCCCACGGCACACCAGACTGTAAGTCACGGCACACTAGTGTGCCGCGGCACAGTGGTTGAAAAACACTGTTCTAATACAGTATTTGTAGTCCTATAGCACAGTTGTACACAACTACAACTGGAATTACAAACACATTCTAATACAACACCGGTCTGAAAGGGTCAATCCAAACCAACTGGCAGTTGGAAGTCTAATGGACAAGAAGAAAGTCGCTTACTTGACGGGGCCGATCAATACAAATGGTTAAAGATTGCGGTTTTTCCAATGCATTACTGCAGGCACCGCTGGCATTTTAATTGCATCCCAGTAGGGAGGCAGACTTTTTTTAGGCTTTAGAAGACTGCAGAGTCATCACAAACGAGCTGGTGGTACCTAACTGCTGTAATGATCTGCTGAGCCCAGCTGCTGTGCATGTGCAAGGGATTCTTCAAGGTGGCGGTGAAGCCGTGATTCATTGCTGGCAATAGTTTTGTCCACACAGAAATGTGCAGTTTGTTCCACTCATCTGCACATGACAACATTTAGGACTTGACATGTATTATGTTGACACTGACAGCAAATGTGATTGTGAAAAGTTGTTTGTCTGTACTGCACAAGTCAACTGAGATAGGCTCCAGCTCACGCATTAAACCCCGAGCAGCACAATTAAAAAAGGATGGATATTCTACATGTTAATTCAACAGTTTTTGTCATGACTGAAAGTCATTGACGATGAACTGACTACGAACAAACATTACAGGATCAATTCTGCTTACACACATACTGAAATGTTTTAATGAAGTTTTGAATACATAAATAGATAACTAAACAACACACAATACACTTTCCTTGATGGAAGAAACATTAAATATTGTTCTATTATTATTAGAGATATCCGATAATATCGGGCTGCCAATATTTTCGGTCGATAAATGCTTTAAAATGTAATATCGGAAATTATTGGTATCGGTTTCAAAAAGTAAAATGTATGACTTTTTAAAACGCCGCTGTACGGAGTGGTACACGGACACAGGGAGAAGTACAGAGCGCCAATAAAACATAAAAGGCATTGCCTTTGCGTGCCCGCTCAATCACATAATATCTACGGCTTTTCACACACACAAGTGAATGCAAGGCATACTTGGTCAACAGCCATACAGGTCACACTGAGGGTGGACGTATAAACAACTTTAACACTGTTACAAATATGCGCCACACTGTGAACCCACACCAAACAAGAATGACAAACACATTTCGGGAGAACATCTGCACCGTAACACAACATAAACACAACAGAACAAATACCCAGAACCCCTTGCAGCACAAACTCTCCCCCCCCACCCCCCACGCCCATGTTGTTTTTGACAACCACCTTACATTTAGTCTTAGTCTTTTGGACTAAAATGCTTATTAGTTTTAGACACATTTTAGTCAGTTTTATATGTGATAGTTTTAGTCCAGTTTTAGTCGACAAAAAGTCAAAAGTGTTTTAGTCTAGTTTTAGTCGATGAAAAGTCAAAAAGGTTTTAGTCTAGTTTTAGTCCAAAAAAAAAGAATAAAAAGTATAATATAAGTATATAAGTATAGTCTTTTAACAAATTAATTTAGGTCAATAAGTATTGGAGATTGCTGATGGGCAGTGTAAGTTGTGAAAATAGCAGCAGATCTATAAGTTCAACCCATTGTAAGCTTGCAGATCTGCTATTTTCACAAATAATAACAATAAAGGAATGGTTTTAGACATATAAGGTTTCCACCCAACAGCAAATAACTGATCCAAGGATTGTGTATTACACCCAGATAAAGTGGTAACAGTGGAATCAAAGTTCATTACTCCAAAAAAGCCAAAAAACAAAAACATTCTACTTCAGCAATTGTGGCTTTATTTCTCAGAATTTGTTAAAGTACAATGAACATAAACATGCCCAAAATATGAGTGATGTATGAGGAACACATATGCTCAACTTGGCCCTCTCTGCCAGTGCAATTACAACAGATATCATACAACCCCACTCTCTTTAATTTGTTCAAACCATGTAATAAAATAATCAATTAATTCCTGAGGTACAGTGAGGTAGGTTGTAAGTTATACCAGAGAGTTATACTGTACATACTTGAAAGTATGAAACAAACATGTTCTTAAGTTTTTGGAACAAAATAGACCACCCTGTAAATACTGTAAACACTAGTAAATTCAATAAATAAAAACAACAACAACAGTGTTTAATATGAATTAGAGCAGGGGTCACCAACCTTTTTGAAACCAAGAGCTACTTCTTGGGTACTGATTAATGCGAAGGGCTACCAGTTTGATACACACCTAAATAAATTGCCAGAAATAGCCAATTTGCTCAATTTACCTTTAACTCTGTTATTATTAATAATTAATGATATTTATCTTTGTGGAAACACTGATCATCTTAATGATTTCTCACAATAAATATATATAGAAACAGATAAATATCAATATGCAACACTTTATTTTTATATTTTCTCCAAGTGCACATTTTTCAAATTGAACATTTTCAAATGATCACTTCTAAGACAGTCTTGTGAAATCACAATATCCCATTTTAACTAGCTAGCCACTAACATGTTTTAACAAATCATGAATTACTTTGCACCATGTTTATACAAATAATAACTCATGTAAAATACAAAAGTAAACTCTCAAATTTTTAAATCATGTCACACTTTGAACTGGACACCAAATCTGTTATCGGTTTCTTTGTCAGTTAGTGGGAAGCCTGGCATTGCATGCTGTTAACTAGTGTGTTGTACTCTAGTGTGTAACTTGACACTGCAACTCTGAGTGAGTCTTGCAGATGTGCATCAGTGAGGCGTGTTCTGTGTTTGTTCTTGATGAAGTTCATGTCAGAAAAGGCTGATTCACAAAGATAAGATTTTTCCTCATTGTTTGCGGAACCTTCTTAATCTTTTGGACATATTTTCACAGCAATCTGGCCTTAAAGGCCTACTGAAACCCACTACTACCGACCACGCAGTCTGATAGTTTATATATCAATGATGAAATCTTAACATTATAACACATGCCAATACGGCCGGGTTAACTTATAAAGTGACATTTTAAATTTGCCGCTAAACTTCCGGTTCGAAACGCCTCTGAGGATGACGTATGCGTGTGACGTAGCCCGGCGAACACGGGTATGCCTTCCACATTGAAGCCGATACGAAAAAGCTCTGTTTTCATTTCATAATTCCACAGTAGTCTGGACATCTGTGTTCGTGAATCTGTTTCAATCATGTTCATTGCATTATGGAGAAGGAAGCCGAGCAAGCAAAGAAGAAAGTTGTCGGTGCGAAATGGACGTATTTTTCGAACGTAGTCAGCCACAACAGTACACAGCCGGCGCTTCTTTGTTTACATTCCCGAAAGATGCAGTCAAGATGGAAGAACTCGGATAACAGAGACTCTAACCAGGAGGACTTTTGATTTGGATACACAGACGCCTGTAGAGAACTGGGACAACACAGACTCTTACCAGGATTACTTTGATTTGGATGACAAAGACGCAGACGTGCTACTGTGAGTATGCAGCTTTGGCTTTTTTTTGCGTATGTACGTAACTTTTTTAAAATATATAAGCTTTATGAACCTTGGGTTAGGTGAACGGTCTTTTGGGCTGAGTGATTGTGTGTGTTGATCATGTGTTTGAATTGTATTGGCGTGTTCTATGGAGCTAGGAGCTAGCAGAGGAGCTAGGAGCTAGCATAACACGTACCGTACCGTACGTGCGCGTCACGTACGTAACTTTTTAAAAATATATAAGCTTTATGAACCTTGGGTTAGGTGAACGGTCTTTTGGGCTGAGTGATTGTGTGTGTTGATCGGGTGTTTGAATTGTATTGGCGTGTTCTATGGAGCTAGGAGCTAGCAGAGGAGCTAGGAGCTAGCATAACAAACACGCAGGTGTTATTATGCAGGATTAATTTGTGGCATATTAAATAGAAGCCTGGTTGTGTTGTGGCTAATAGAGTATATATATGTCTTGTGTTTATTTACTGTTGTAGTCATTCCCAGCTGAATATCAGGTACCGTGAGTATGCAGCCTTGGCTGCTAAACATTCGATAACTTGACCGTATGTGCGCGTCACGTACGTAACTTTTTAAAAATATATAAGCTTTATGAACCTTGGGTTAGGTAAACGGTCTTTTGGGCTGAGTGATTGTGTGTGTTGATCAGGTGTTTGAATTGTATTGGCGTGTTCTATGGAGCTAGGAGCTAGCAGAGGAGCTAGGAGCTAGCATAACAAACACGCAGGTGTTTTTATGCAGGATTAATTTGTGGCATATTAAATATAAGCCTGGTTGTGTTGTGGCTAATAGAGTATATATATGTCTTGTGTTTATTTACTGTTGTAGTCATTCCCAGCTGAATATCAGGTCACCCCCGGCTCTCACAGCATCTTCCCTATCTGAATAGCTTCAACTCCCCACTAGTCCTTCACTTGCACTTTACTCATCCACAAATCTTTCATCCTCGCTCAAATTAATGGGGAAATTGTCGCTTTCTCGGTCCGAATCTCTCTCACTTCATGCGGCCATCATTGTAAACAATAGGGAACTTTGCGTATATGTTCAACTGACTACGTCACGCTACTTCCGGTAGGTGCAAGCCTTTTTTTTGTCAGATACCAAAGTTGCAATCTTTATCGTCGTTGTTCTATACTAAATCCTTTCAGCAAAAATATGGCAATATCGCGAAATGATCAAGTATGACACATAGAATAGATCTGCTATCCCCGTTTAAATAAAAAAAATTCATTTCAGTAGGCCTTTAAGCTTAATTATGATAAATGTAAAAGGTTAAGGATCGGAAATCTAAAGGGAACGTCCTTTCGAATGGAATGCAAAGTGCCTGTTTTGTGGACAGATGGACCAGTTAACATACTTGGTGTTGTTGTCCCAGAAAATCTGGAAGATCTAGGCTCAGTAAATTATGATAATCGACTAAGAAAGCTGGACAAAATTATGCAATTATGGAAAGGGAAATCCTTAACCTTGTATGGTAAAATGTCTATTGCCAACTTGTTAATTATTCCTCAATTTATTTATTTGTTTTTGTCATTACCAGCTCCATCACAAAACTTTTTTAAGATTTATGAGCGGAGGGTCTTCGATTTTGTCTGGAACGGCAAACCAGAAAAGATTAAAAGAAAGGTTTTGTACAAAGAGTATGAATATGGGGGCCTGAAACTTCTCAACCTTGAAGCTATGTGTCTGTCTTTAAAAGCATCAATTGTTCCAAAGATGTATTTAAACATTGAGTGGTACACAAATGTCCTGTTGGACAAAAAACATGTACTGTATCAAAAGAAATTGTATCCTTTTTTACAAGTGATCCCCTCCCATTTTTCTTATGTAGAGAGTCTGCTGGGAAACATGGCGGGGTTCCTAAAGGAAACAATCCACTCATGGTGGTGTTTTCAATTTTATGTGCCAGAAAAAAGAGACGATATTTTGCAGCAGATAATATGGATGAACTCTAATATTGTAATAGATGGAAAGCCTTTCTTTTGGAAAAATATGTTTGAAAGAGGAATCATTTTTGTCAATGATATTATCAATGAGAATGGTAAAATTATGAAGTATGATGAATTTAGAACTATGTATGGTGATGCTTGCTCAAGCTTTTCATTTTATCAACTAACGGGAGTAATTGGGAAAAGATGGAAACAAATAATTAATTATGGAACTACTAAATTATTACTTTGTAAACCTCTAATAAGAAATTCTAGTTGGCAAAAAGGAACTAAAATAAATAGAAAAATATATAATTTTTATTTAATAAAGATATCTTTAAAGGCTGCCCCATACAACACATATGGAAAATGGGAGGACTTTTTTGACTGCCCGTTGCCATGGGATGCCATATTCAAACTAATATATAAAACTACTATCGATGTGCAAAATCGTTATTTTCAAATTAAAATTATTTATAACTTCTTACCCACAGGGAAAATGTTAAAATTATGGAATATGACAGAGTCAGATGATTGCCGATTTTGTTGTCAGGAGCCTGAATCCACCCTGCATTTGTTTTAGTATTGTCATATTGTGTCTTTGTTTTGGGTGGAAGTTGAAAAAATGTGTTTAAGGATTGGTTTGTTTATGAAGCTTGATGTGGTTTTTGTTATTTTAGGAGAGTTCGTTGACAATCATGATTTAGTCAATTTAATTATAGTACTCGGTAAAAGGTTTATTTTTAAGGCCAAAAACAGATATTCACTTAGTATTACTTTCTTTAAAACATTTATTCAGTATTTTCTAACTTTAGAAAGTTACATGGTTGAAAACGATAATGATGCCAAAAAACATTAAAAAAAAGATGAGAAGTCCTCAAAGGCTTATTTTGAAAGTATAATTATGTTTATAGATTATATGATATCTGTTGTTGTGTTCCCTAATTTGAGTGACCTGGACATAATCTGGACTGTACATAAATGCTTATTTTGAAAATGTAATTTTTTTTTATAAATTATATGCAATCTGTTGTGTTCCCTAATTTTTTTCTGTGTACATGAATGAAGGTGTGTGTTGCTGAGTCCGACTTGGACATTATCTGGACTGGACCTAGTTTTAAAAACCCTTTAAACAAATCTAATTTCATTGACAACCTGGTCTGTTGAAGATAAGGCCCTTTTTTAAAAAAATAAAATAAAATAAGATAAATAAATAAAAAACATTTTCTTGGATAAAAAAGAAAGTAAAACAATATAAAAATAATTACATAAAAAATAGTAATTAATGAAAATGTTAGTGGACCAGCAGCCTATACAATCATGTGTGCTTCAGGGACTGTGTCCCTTGCAGATGTGTTGTCTATGTTGTGGGAACCAGAATATTGGTAGCAGAAAGAAATAACCCCTTTTGTGTGAGTGGGTGTGGATGAGTGTGCATGGGGGAGGTTGTTTGGGTTGATGCACTGATTGAAAGTGTATCTTGTGGTTTTTCTATGTAGATTTAATTTAAAAAAAAAAAAAAAAATTAAAATTTTTTATTTTTTTATTTTTTTTTTTTAGAACAGGCCCGCGGGCGACTCATGTGGTCCTTACGGGCGACCTGGTGCCCGCGGGCACCGCGTTGGTGACCCCTGAATTAGAGGCTTTTAGGCTAAAGCTAGCAGACTCTACGTATAACAGTAACTCGACCTGTTTAACATATCAAGTTACGTGCTGACAGAACGTACTCACAAAGAGATAACCACACCGTCACTGAATGTAAACATGGCTAAACATGCTGCTAAAGTAACACACACATAATGAATTGACGTTAGCGTAACAAAAGCTAACTTTAGCCTGAAGTTAGCAGCCCATTTGCGCCAGGAGTATGTGGAAAACGTACTAATGTATTAGCTTACTATGACATTTATCGATTATGTTAACAGCATTTGTAACTTACCTTCGAAAAAATATCCTTGTGGCGAGCCTTAAGGTGCCGCTTAAGGTTGGTCGTATTTTTTCCGCATATTTTGTGGCCACATTTGTCACCGTCTTCCTTCACAATACACTCTGTTTTATTATCTGCTGGGTTATATTTAAAATACACCCATATGTCGTCTCTACGTTTGCGACCACCGAGCCCCTGTGTTGAAACTGCCGCCGCCATCACGATCCATTGCCTGATGAGTAACAACAGTCTGACGTGTTGAGTACGTTGTGCGCTGCACGCCAGTTGGTGGGCGTGACCAAACAAGGATAGAATGCAGCAGCAGATACTTTGTAGGTTTTAATTGACACACACAATAAACAGAAATGTAATGCATTTTAAACTTCTGACAGATTACCCACTAACATTTTCGTCCGTTCTCGTCTCGTCATGTTTTCGTCATCAGAGAGACATGTTTATCTCGTCACCGTCTCGTATCGTCATGAAAAAAAGTGGCGTCAACGAAATGATTTCGTCATCGTCATCGTTGACGAAAACAACACTGACCTCAACCTCCTCATGCTCTCGAAGGGAGAGCATGTCCCAAATTCCAAGGTGCTGTTTTGAGGCATGTTAAAAAAAATAATGCACTTTGTGACTTCAATAATAAATATGGCAGTGCCATGTTGGCATTTTTTTCCATAACTTGAGTTGATTTATTTTGGAAAACCTTGTTACATTGTTTAATGCATCCAGCGGGGCATCACAACAAAATTAGGCATAATAATGTGTTAATTCCACGACTGTATATATCGGTATCGGTTGATATCGGAATCTGTAATTAAGAGTTGGACAATATCGGAATATCGGCAAAAAAGCCATTATCGGACATCTCTAATTATTATTTGAGTTTGTAAATGTGCTTATCTACTTCTGTTTTAATTTTTACATGTTTAAGAGTGTTTAATATTAAATGCAAAACATGCGGTTGTAATCGAGGAGAGACATTAGCATGTCTTGTATTCCTGTTGCCGTGTAAGATAGCTTGCGATTAGCACACTAGCTTCTCCAGGGAAATGAGCAGTGTCATCGTGAGTTTTTCAAAGTCAATCACGGTTTTATGATCATTAAAATTTGAAATGGTAATACCAACCAACGGGACATGTATTGCTATTTAACATTATAACGGTAGTCGTTACAGCCTTTGCACATATACTCAAACTTTGTGCAGTAAATCTGAGTTGATCCCACGCCAGCTGCAAGAATAACTATGCTGTAAAAAAAAAAAGAAAAACAAAAGCACAATTTACGGTAAAATACCAGCAGCTGTGGTTGCCAGGAATTCACCGTAGAAAATACAGTGACGATGTATGGGACATTACGGCGTGTTGATGTTGAATCCTTAAATTTTACAGTTTTTAACTGTTTTGCCTAAGGTAAATTACTATGAAAAAACTGATATATTGTTAATCTTACTTAACATTCCTTACTTCTGCAAAAATTGGAACACTATGGCATAAGAGGTGTTTCACAACAGTGGTTAAGTAGTTATTTAAGTAATAAATCTCAACATGTGGAAATGAATAAGACTAAATCACAGCCAAGAAGAGTAACTTGTGGGGTTCCACAAGGCTCGGTATTGGGACCTAAGTTATTCATACTTTATTTAAATGATATTTGTTCAGTATTTAATACATTGAAATGTATTATGTTTGCAGATGATACAAATGCATATTCTGTGATGAGGTGGCGACTTGTCCAGGGTGTACCCCGCCTTCCGCCCGATTGTAGCTGAGATAGACTCCAGCGCCCCCCGCGACCCCGAAGGGAATAAGCGGTAGAAAATGGATGGATGGATGGACAAATTTATATTGCTCAGGAGAAGACTTGAAGGAAGTGTTGAGGATAATAGAAGTTGAGTTGCTTCAGCTAAAAAAATTATTTCAAATTAATAAGTTATCATTAAATTATAAAAAAACTAAATTGATGGTGTTTAGTGGTGCAAGGACTAATTGTGAAGCAAAATTAAAATTAAATCAAGTGGAAATTGATAGAGTGTATGAAACTAAGTTCTTGAGAATAATAATTGAGCATAAATTATGTTGGAAACTGCATATTAAATATATAAAGGGAACAATATCCAAATCCATTGCTATTCTTTATAAAGTAAGACACATGCTGAATAAGAAATGTCTGCATATGTTATATTTTTATTTTATTTTTCCATATCTAACATATTGTGTTGAAGTTTGGGGAAATGTTTATAAAACAAACAGACCAAATAATTAATAATTAATTAATTAATTAATAATATACAAAGTGTGCTACTGTGAACCTACAAATCCATTATTCATAAGTTCTTATGTGTTAAAATGTACAGATATTGTGTTTTTAAATACAATGGAAATTATGTTTCGAGTAAAGAACAACAGCCTTCCAGCTTGTATTCTTAGGTTATTTAAATTAATTTACGGGGGATATTGATTTTTGAAATATGTAAAGTAAGAATGAATATAAAATACAAATGTATTTCAGTTTTAGGAGTTAAATGGTGGAACAAGCTCAGTGATGAGTTGAAGACATGTAGTTCTTTGTTAAGGTTTAAGAAAACCTTGAAAGGTGAAATAATGGAAAATTATAGGTGGCAATATAGTGTATTTCCGCCATGCTTCTATGGTTTGATTTCAAATTTTCGGTATTTGCAGGATTGCAAATACACAAAAACAGGTCCGAATAGGTAAGAAAATATGGTTTTGCATAATAGGACCCATTTAAACAAGCAAACATTTGAGTTACAAGCATCCCTGCTATGAGTTTACATAGCATGTCAAAGTGCTCCACTTAAGTTCTGCCCAAAACATCCAGTCTTACTCACTAGTCTTACTCACAGTCTTGGCTCTGAATCCACAGTAGTACAGTTGGGCAATCTGCTTGTATTAATAGTGTGTAGTAAGCCACTGATTATACTGAATACACATTGACTTTAATAAGTTAGCGCAATATCAAATATCATGCTGGTCAAATATAATGTTACTGGAAAATGGGCGTATGCTGAAGGCAAAAGCACAATAACAATGCGCTCATATTTGAGATTTGAAGGTTTCAGGGAGGACAAAGAACTCTAGGGAGAGAGGCAGCATGTGCAATGATGTCATCCATCGAGCTGATTTACAGGCAGCTCTGTGTTAATATTTGTATTTAACCCCATTTCGTAGTGACAGGGACAGAAAGATTAATCTTAGTTATTTCATGGAATTACTTTGTGTAAATTGATGCTATTATCAGGATCTGAAAAATGGGCTTCAAATTGAGAAATCAATCTCCCTACAGTTCACTTTATGTTGACACTGCAATAAAGTATGCACTCTCAAATTAAACATGCGGAGTGGCCGGGAATCAAATACAATCCTGAATAACAAACAGCAGAGAGAGGATCTGAGTAGGTTCCACAAACAAAACAAATATATGATCACTTATTTATATAGGAATGTCTGTTTGTTTCCATATGTATTCAACAAGTTGAAGTCTATTCTTTCGAGTGACTTTTGGTTTTGAATCCCAGCGAACAATTCTGAGATCACATTTCACAAAGCAGACATTGGGGAGCCTCGGGGAGTTATTTCCACGCCTAAAACATCTAAGATGATCACAGAAAACCGAGCAGGCGTTTGAGGTTTCACTGTCCTGACTGTAGCCTCTTAAGGCTTTGGGTTTTATTGTCCTGGCCAATAATTTACTGGGTTCAGAGCCACAGAAGCCCTGTTAGATTATTAACACTGCCTGTTTGACACTATCTTCATTAGTGTTAACAAGCTGAGTGCTACAATGACGAGTGATGACATTACAACATGTGACATGAGATTAATAATCAATAACTGCCAACGGACACTTGACACTCTAATGGGAACAACTGCACAGTCTAAGGGGATCCAATACAATAGCTACATTAAAAAAGTTAGCACTCAATAGATGTCAGACTGCTTAAAAATGTTGTTTGTTTACAAATCTTGAATCAGTTTATTTGTTAGTGAAGATTCCTGCAATCAGCAGTGAGCACTCTGACAATAACGAGTCAGTATAGAGGTTAATGTGTGTGTTTATTATGAAAACTTTTTTGGACACTGAATTAATGAACTGAATATAATTAATAACTGAATATGTTGCGTTTGAATTTTGTCAACTGACTTTTTACATCAAATAATGCTGACAATTTCATTGAATAAACAGTAAGGATGGACAGATTTACCGATTTGCACTGGTGGTACCATGAATTGATTAACGTGGACCCCGACTTAAACAAGTTGAAAAACTTATTCGGGTGTTACCATTTAGTGGTCAATTGTACGGAATATGTACTGTACTGTGCAATCTACTAATACAACTTTCAATCAATCAATCAATGGTTCGAATCAACCACTTGCGATGCGACTGCACCGGTACATTCCATTATGCATCGATAAACAACAGGGGCACATTCGCGGTGTATCGGCTCTTGCCTCTTTGTATCGGTTAAATTCATGCATTCAATCGATATTAATATGTAGTATTATATCCTGCTCAGCCCAGTGTCACTTGTTATAGCAACTTGTTTTATACAGTCTCGGTTGTTTATTTTTCATGGAGGTCTATGGTGAGAACTGATTGGCAGCCCTGACTCTGTCGTATTTCCGGGGCGGGCACGGAAGGAAACTCAGTTATGGGAGGGAGCAACACAGAACAGTGTACGCGACATGGATGACGGTGATGAGGTATTCGATGATCCCAAACTCTTGCATAAATTGAACGTATGGAAATGCTTCGGTTTTTATAAGAACGACGGTAAGATTGACAAGCTCAGTGGCTTAGTGGTTAGAGTGTCCGCCCTGAGATCGGTAGGTTGTGAGTTCAGACCCCGACCGAGTCATACCAAATACTGTAAAAATAAGACCCATTACCTCCCTTCTTGGCACTCAGCATCAAAGGTTGGAATTGGGGGTTAAATCACCAAAATTGATTCCCGGGCGCGGCCACTGCTGCTGCTCAAGTTTCAAGTTCAAGTTTCAAGTTTATTCACAATACCATATTACGATTACAACAGTAGTGAATATCCATTTAAGGATGGTGGTAAGTGAAAGGGTCCCCCAGATAAGCTAGAAGAAGCTTTTAGCAGGGGGTCCAGAGGTCAGTATATGCATGGAATGAATTGAATGGTACTGCATCATAAAACAACTAATTGAACTGAACACCTTTGTAAGGTCGATGTTGTATCGTTATGAAATCGTTTTGAATTGCATTGTATTGAGAATAGGAGTGAATCGTATCGAGAATAGTAGTGAGTCGCATTGCATCGTATCGTATCGTGGACAGGTGTGAATCGTATTGCATCGAATCGGCAGGAGGCTTCATTGTATCGTTGCTGTATCGTATCGGTGAACATGTATCGAGATGCGTATCGAATCTGAGGTAAAGATATCCATACCTAATAAACATGTGTGACCAAAATGTGTGTGGTTCAATTAAGACTGAAGCAATTGATCCGGTTTCAGAACCAGCCAATGAGGTGTCAAGTTTGAAGTCACATGATTTCTATACGCTGAATTTTTACACACTGAATGTTAAAACACTGTATTGTAACAAACTGAATTTTTAATACACAACTTTTGCTAAAAAATGTTTATTTCATGAAATCGTCAGCATAATTTGATGTAAAAAAAAAAAAATCAGTTAAAAAAAATTCAGTTACATAAATTTTAAAAAAGCTTTCGTTATTAAGACCCACATTAACCTCCATAAGGCAGAATATGGCAATGAATGGCTTTTATTGTAGAACCATGCAAAAACAAAATGTTTACTCCTGGTTAGTGATGGGAATCGAAACCTTGTTCAGAAACGATTCCCAGTGCATCAATTCCTTGGAACGGCTTGCCATTTTGCAGTGATGGACAAGCTACTTTGAAGTGAAGTGAAGTGAAGTGAATTAAATTTATATAGCGCTTTTTCTCAAGTGACTCAAAGCGCTTTACATTGTGAAACCCAATATCTAAGATACATTTAAACCAGTGTGGGTGGCACTGGGAGCAGGTGGGTAAAGTGTCTTGCCCAAGGACACAACGGCAGTGACTAGGATGGCGGAAGCGGGGATCGAACCTGCAACCCTCAAGTTGCTGGCACGGCCGCTCTACCAACCGAGCTATACCGTCCCAATGAAAAATGTGGTAAGCTGAGCTACAAGTTACTCTCGATTAAAAGTAGCCAAGCTACAGGGGAAGCTATCCCCGGAGAATTGTAGCAAGCTACGCTACAAACTACATGGCAAAAGTAGCTTGCTACATTTAACTGCATTTATTTATATCTGTGTGCACCAGTGGCGTGCGGTGAGGTTAATGTCTGGTGAGGCACGACTGCATCATCACAGTCAAATTTAAAAACATATTAACCTGCAGTGCAGGTGTACCTAATGTTGTGTCCCTGCGGTCGTTCGCGGCTCCTGCAGCACGAGCATTGTTGTTTTTGCACTTTTTGGCTTCTTGTTAAGTGACTTTTTTTGGGTGGATTCGGTCTTGCACGTGGAGGGTTTGGGTGTGGGCTTTGGTTGGTGTGGCCGCGGTGCTCCCGTCGGGCAGTGCATTCTGCGGCGGAGGTGCTTGGCACCAGGAGGCCGGGTTATGAGACGAGCCTCACACAGTGTGTCTCCGCAGCAGATTTATGATCGCTCAGCACTAAAAATACGTTACACACATACAGTTGTTGACAAAATACACTGTACATTATATACCTCAGCTAACTAAACTATGGAAATGTATAATATAATTCATATAGCAATACGGTCTCACTGCACAGCAGGCCAGCAGTTAGCCGAGTCGCAATCCATGGTGAGGCACAAGTGCCTCAACTGGCTGCTGATCACCGCACCGTCTCTTCTCAGTATTTGAACGGCAAATGTGAAAATAAAAATAAAAATAATCTAAAACTGGTGAAGTTAAATGGAAAATAACTTTAGTATAATCACTGGATACATATAACAATTTAATTAATTTGTTTTTGTTTTTCTTTCCATGATGGCAGGTGAGGCCGTGCCTCCCCTGCCTCTAGTGACTGCACGCCACTGGTGTGCACACATGTATAATATCAATGTTAATGTAACTGAGAGTGTACAAATGGACCCAATAAGATTAAATTACTATTAACAATCTGTCATTTAGCTGGGGACACCCTACAACTACCTCTAGGGGTCCCCACACTCCAATGTATGTATTTATTTGGATTGCCTTTTCTTTGGCCCACCACTATAATGTTATTCATTTTCTCTGCCTACAGTAAAAAAAGAGCATTTATTTATATCTTGACCAAAAAACTATGACTTGTGTGTTGTTTGGGAACAGTTGGTGATGGTTATGTGCAGTAAAACTTTTCATGAACTCATCTCACCTGAATGTGTGTTCCTAAATTTGTGTTGGACATCTTAGTAGGCCATAAGGCGAACCAGGAAAAAGTGGCTAGAAAGTGATTTTCCTTCCCATGTCTGGGCACTACTCTTTTTTTGCATTTTTGCATAGACAACGCCATTGTGGACATTAGGTTAAAATTTCTCCGCAAAATATCTTGCCGTTTTTTTTTATAGCCATAAATGTATAAAAATAGGAATTAAAAAAAAAGGAAAATCTTATGCAGCTGTTTTTTCTTGTAAATATATTTACATTCATTCTGGAAACAGAATCTCTCTCACAAATTGACATTAATACATATACCTAACATTTGAGACAAGTATTTTAGCATTGGTATACTTTAATTTGAATTTAAACCATGAAACATACAAAAAAAATGAAAAAACGCTTCAAAATAAGAGAATAGCAACCTGTACAATTGAACATACACATGGTACATTTTGCTAAACAATGATGTTTTATACATTAAAAATTTCAATAGATACTGTGTTATAAGAGGAAGTAAAAGATCAAATAAAATAAAGAACACTTTGGCCCAAAATGGCTGACATCAATCAAAATATCGAATAATGCCGAAAAATGGAAATACAACACAAACTGTAATACAGTTTAAAATCTGTACACAATATGGTATAAAACAATATTTACATGAACAAAACAATGTGTTGATGTCACAAGCAGGTCTTGAGTATTTTTTTTATAATTCTTTATTATTATTTTGTCTTAACTTTGCACATTGTTAAAGCCATATCTCAAGAATTATTTGATACATTTTCCTCAAATTTGGCACAAACTCAAACTATGATTATTATAATTTTTTTTAAGTCAAGTGCACTGTAACCTCACATTCTATTTTTAAAGTATTGAACTTAAGTAACTAAAAAAAAAGAAATAGTAAAATACTCTGAGGGATTTTTCTCTAATGTGGCAAAAACTCAAATCTTTATTAGAGAACTAACTGATTAAGTGTGACTTTGCGTATTCTGAACGAGGGAGACCTTGTTCATCTCTTAGCTATCAATATCAGAGCCATCTTCCCATGTGCTTTTATCCTCTGTTTCCATGGAAATTTTGGCACCGACACAAATCAGTACAGGACAGTCTTGCAGACATACAGGAACAGATGAAGAGAGCAGTTATGATTTTGGTTTACAGAGTAAACAACTAAAACTATGGTTTTGGGCATTGTTTTCTCTAAATGTTTTCTCATTTGTCTAAACATGGCCAAGGACACACATAAATGTGGGTTTCCTGGACATTACCTTCATCACTAAAGGAGAAATCTAATCTGTGGGAGAGAGTTATTCTGCCATTTTTAAGTATGTTTTTTTTGAGCCGTCGGCTTGAAGCGTCCCTCTGTCTCTGACTACCTCGTCGTCATGTGACATGAGTGTGTGTCTGTTATGATTTTGCATGCAGGTTTTGAGGACCCGCCTTATTTTGCCTCTGATTGGCCAGTCCGTAATGTTTCGCCCTAACCTTAGCCAATTGTGACTCACCATACGAACACCAACAATCATCATGGATTTTCTCCGTATGTATGGATGTTGTCATTCATCCAGGTCATTGTATTTTCTCCATATTTTTGGGGGTCTTGATTTGCAGTCCATTTTTTCTCTTTGTAGCTTGTAGCTTTAATGTAAAAAAAAAAAGTAGCTAAACTACCTCCAAGCTACTGGAAAATGTAGTTAAGCTACATGGCTTAGCTACATGTAGCTTGTTACTGCCCATCACTGGCATTTGTCAGATCGCAAAATGGCGGGCCCGGTCGGAACAAACACATTTTACAAGAAAAGAATGCAAGAGTGCTATTTGTAAGAACATACAGTGGTTGAAAAACACTGTGTTAAGGAACTGAATCGTTAAGAATTAAGAATGGACCGTGGAATCGGAACAGGAAAAATCTTACCAATTCCCATCCCTAATCCTGATGCAAGATATGCGCCAAAGTGCAATAGGTACTTGGTCGTGATGCCTTTCTCTTATAATAAAACTGTCAGTGCCTAAAGAGCGCTGCATTTATTTCAATGTGAAAACTCTCCTTTTGTTTCCTCCTTAGTGAAACCACACCCTGCTGCTGCTTTTGTACAGCCAGCACCCAATGAATATTCACTAGGAAGAGGTGGGGTCCCACTTTGAGAATGTCAAAGAGTGCAAGCTCCGGGACATTGGACAACTCATGATTCAGCAGTATTAGAGGTTTGCCTTCAAAACGCTGGTAATTGAGTGGAAATATGATGAGGATATGAGAGCGACACAGAAGCTTTTGATCTCATAACAACTGAAGCGTCCCAGTACAGTATGGATGGATACATTGCACTTTTGTGTGAGCATGATATGTGTATGAGTGCCTCTCTCACATAATGGCTCCATTCAGCGATAAAGATGAGGGGCCATCAAGTGACCGTTTTCAAAGAAGGTCTCATGCAGGGCCCCAACAAGTTTACGACTCATACTTAAGGGGGAAAATTAATTTGTTTCACTTGGTTTAAGATAATAATGATGGCTCAAAATGAAGGCTGATATTGTCTATCATTAGAGATAGCAAATTGCATTGATTTTCTATTGGTTGCTAGTGGATTTAAATATTATTTTGTGGGTGGGGCAAAGAATACTCAGGGACATATTCCCAACATTTTTATATAAGTAATACATCAATGGTGGAAATTATTATAAATGATGGAAGAAGATCGGTAGGTTGTGAGTTCAAACCCCGGCCGAGTCATACCAAAGACTATAACAATGGGACCCATCACCTCCCTGCTTGGCACTCAGCATCAAGGGTTGGAATTGGGGGTTAAATCACCAAAAATGATTCCCGGGCGCGGCACTGCTGCTGCCCACTGCTCCCCTCACCTCCCAGGGGGTGAACAAGGGGATGGGTCAAATGCAGAGGACAAATTTCACCACACCTAGTGTGTGTGTGACAATCATTGGTACTTTAATCTTAATCTTTAATCTTAAAATAGCATCACATCATCAAATAATATTAATATTCTTGTATAATACAACTACTACTACTACTGATAATAATAATACCACTCTTACGAGTAACTACTGTATTTGCTGTTTATAACTACACAAGCAATTACCGCAATTTTCACCCAACACAAATCAAATCCTAATAATATGTGAATACTACTAACGGGGCGGTATAGCTCGGTTGGTAGAGTGGCCGTACCAGCAACTTGAGGGTTCCAGGTTCGATCCCCGCTTCTGCCATCCTAGTCACTGCCGTTGTGTCCTTGGGCAAGACACTTTACCCACCTGCTCCCAGTGCCACCCACACTGGTTTAAAATTGTAACTTAGATATTGGGTTTCACTATGTAAAGTGCTTTGAGTCACTAGAGAAAAGCGCTATATAAATATAATTCCATCCATCCATTTTCTACCGCTTATTCCCTTCGGGGTCGCGGGGGGCGCTGGAGCCTATCTCAGCTACAATCGGGCGGAAGGCGGGGTACACCCTGGACAAGTCGCCACCTCATCGCAGGGCCAACACAGATAGACAGACAACATTCACACTCACATTCACACACTAGGGCCAATTTTAGTGTTGCCAATCAACCTATCCCCAGGTGCATGTCTTTGGAGGTGGGAGGAAGCCGGAGTACCCGGAGGGAACCCACGCAGTCACGGGGAGAACACGCAAACTCCACACAGAAAGATCCAGAGCCCGGAATTGAACCCCAGACTACTCAGCACCTTCGTATTGCTAATACTATTAATAATGATTATTATTATAATAATTAGAGCTGTGCCAATCCATTGGCCGCCGATCGGTATTGGCCGGTTTTCGTGAAAAAGTATGTCTATGTTCCCCTTTATGTATTTTAAAAGGGAACTTTTTAAAATGCTGCCTATCATTCACAATCCCTATGTAAGACAATAACACATTTGTTTTCTTTTTTTATGCATTCTGTGCAGTGCATTTGTATGCATTTCCATCTGCAAGGACTGTAGATGGAAAGGAGCTATTTAGCTATAATCTGGTGCAGAACATATCTGTCTTTGAGCTTAATGTCTCTGTGCACAGTCCCTTCAAATAAAGACTAAACTAAAAAAAACAACTAAAACCAATATGTACTGTACTGTGCAATCATCGGCAGTGCGCCTTATAATCCAGTGCGCCCTATGGTCGGGAAAATACGGCAGATAGATTTTTTTTTTCTCAATTATTATTTTCTAACTCAAGGAATAATTCCCTGAACACAGAAGGACTTTGAGGGAAAAAAATGAAAGGATTTAAATAAAGAAATAGATAGTATTTTTTTTAATTTTGTTCAGTTATTCTGTACTTTTGACTTTGTTTTGTTTAAACAATTGTACGTAATTAAAGAAAATAAAGAACTAGTTCAAATATTGTGTTGTTATTGTTACACTGTCAATAGCACGCCCCCTAAATAAATGGATTTTATAGTTAATTCATGTGATCAGTATCATTATTGGTATTGGCCGATCTCACTGGATGGATGATCGGTATCGATATCGGCAGCATAAAACCCTGAACTGAATTAAAGGCATAGCTTTGTATGAATATCTTCTAAATGGGCAGTTGGTTGACGTCAGAAAAGCCACTTCCTGCTTCTCTTTGTGTCCCCCCTCCCAAAATAACACACACACTGTTAATCCAGCTGGTGCCATCTGCCCACGTGAACACACACACAGATGAATGTGCACACACACACACACACACACACAACCACAAGACCTCTTAGCTTTTAGCTTTTTGTGTACCTTCACCCATCCTTCAGGTCTTAAGGCAATGACAAACGCTGATGTGATGGTAAATGTGACAGCAGCCATGTCAGCCTGTTAAAGCTCAGACACGCTGCCCTCCAGAGGTTGCAAGATGAGCACTTTAGACATGGAGCAGCACCACTGGAGTGACTGGTAATGGTATATCACGGCCCCTGAGGGGGAGAAAAAAACGCTGCCAGGATACATTTACCAAACAAGCCCTGACGGACTTGGCACCTGGATGTGAAAATACAAATGTCCCTAAAAAAAAACAAACATATGTAATGAACTAAAAAAAAAAAAAACCTGTTTCACTACAATCCCAAACCATTGTTTTCACATAGGAAATTGTATTATAAAATAGTCCAAGGTAAAATTTTTGCTATCATTGAACCTGTACTAACAAGTTTTCAGTAACACAACAATTATATATACAGTATATATACTGTTTCCGGCATCACAACATGCCTTGTGGTGCTTGTTGTAAACTGTTGTTGTTGCTGTTGATTACATGCGTGGCAGCTTGCTAAAGTTATGTGTTTAGTTTTCTTTTTTTGTCCTGTCCAGCTACTCAGGCAAATCAATAATTCCCTCAATTCCCCCCACCCCAAAAAATTGATTAACTCGCTTGAATATAAAGACAATATAACATATATCCATAAACGTGGATGCATATGAAAAAGTGCAATATATTTATCTGTACAGTAATCTATTTATTTATATCTGCACCTTATTGCTTTTTTATCCTGCACTACAACGAGCTAATGCAACAAAATTTCGTTCTTATCTAAGATGCCCATATCGGCTGCATAAATTGACTTTACAAATGCAGCTGAGATAGGCTCCAGCACCCCCCGCGACCCTGAACGGGATAAGCGGTAGAAAATGGATGGATGGATGGAAAAGAGAAGAGTGGTATACTTCTCTTGATGATTTTTGATTTGGCTTTTACATGATATTAATGATTTTATTGAAGTCATTTGTATTTTACTTTTTATCCTATTAGTTATGCAAGATTTTATTTAGTTATAATTATTTATTCATTTATTTACTGTATATATATATAATTATTTATCTATTTTGTATTTTTTTTTTCTATAAATCTTCATATGTCTTACTTGTATTTTATTCTTTATCTCTATACATGGTTCTTACTATTTTACAAGTTTTATTATTTTTATTTTCCAACGTTCCTCAGATGAGCCATCTGCCTCAGGGGTTATCGGCCGTGCTCGTGGGGGCGCTTTTGTGTCAGCGTCCTGGTGGCCATGGTCTGATGACCTCCTGGTGCAGATGGCTCCTGTGATAGTGTTTAGTCACATGTCTCCTCGGTACTCAGCCATGCAATCATTGGTCCATATAGCTCCATATGTGTGCATGTTGTGTGTGTGTGTGTGTGTGTGTGTGTGTGTGTGTGTGTGTGTGTGTGTGTGTGTGTGTGTGTGTGTGTGTGTGTGTATGTGTGTGTGTGTGTGTGTGTGTGTGTGTGTGTGTGTGTGTGTGTGTGTGTGTGTGTGTGTGTGTGTGTGTGTGTGTGTGTGTTTGTGTTTGGTATCTGTGTCCTTGTGTACGTAGTGATGGGTGATATGGGTCACTGGGGTATAGTATTTAACTTTGTAAAGCACTTTGCATTGCATTTCTTTTATGTATGAAAAACGCTTTATAAATAAAGCTTGTTTTGATTTGTTTTGATTTGTTGCCTTTTTTTTTTTTGACTTTATTAAATGGATTTATATTATTATTTGGTGCAGCCGGGCCGGAGCAGGAGGGGATGGAAAGAGAAAAAAATGAAGACAGAGGGGGGAATTGCGGAGATAAGAGGGGGATAAGACAGTGAGACAACAACAACAACAACATCAGCAAATAGGATATGTACAAATATGATGGTAAAAGTGATATCAAAGAAGCAGTTAGTGAAATAAATATTAATAATACAGAAATGACAATTAGCATTATTACACTATAAATTGAGCAATGCAAATTCCAATAGAAATAGCACTATTGATAATGAATAATAACAATAATTACCTCTATTATCAACAATACAATTGTTTCAAATGCAACAATACATATATGTAATGATAACTTGAAATACAAAATAAAGCAGATAAATGGAGGGGAAAAAAAGAGAAGCCAACTGTATTAACCTTGTAGATTGTTATAGTAGCAATAGGTTAAGCTTTGCCAGTGTGCCATGTGTTACCCAGTTTACCCTAGGGCAACAACGTTAATATATGTTTGATGAAACATGATTATATGCATGAGTGTATGTATGTATATGTACTTGTATATGCACAGTATGTGTATATGTATGCTTGTACAGTGAATGTATATGTACAGTATGTGTATATGTATGTCTGTACAGTGAATGTATATGTACAGTATGTGTACATGTATGTTTGTACAGTGAATGTATATGTACAGTATGTGTATGTTTGTACAGTGAATGTATATGTACATGTATGTGTATATGTATGTTTGTACAGTAAATGTATATGTACAGTATGTGTATATGTATGTTTGTACAGTGAATGTATATGTACAGTATGTGTATGTTTGTACAGTGAATGTATATGTACATGTATGTGTATATGTATGTTTGTACAGTAAATGTATATGTACAGTATGTGTATATGTATGTTTGTACAGTGAATGTATATGTACATGCATGTGTATATGTATGTTTGTACAGTAAATGTGCGTGTGGATGTACAAATGTTGACTGTGTAGGTATGTACTGTATTTGTGTATGTATGTGGGAGCGTAGGTATCTATGTGTGCGCGTATGTATGTATATATGTATGAAATGTATTTATTGTCCTTCATTTTTGCCCCCTATAGTCGTAGTAGGAGGGTTGATTGTATGTTGGGAATTAGTGCTTTTGTGGAATTTCATTACCTTTTGTTGTGCATACCGATAGTTCAAAACAGTCAGGTAGATAGATGGTTTACAGACTGAATGTGGAAATGATTACTTGATTCTGTGGACAGAAATAGTCCACGATACTGGCAGAGTTACTTCCGGTGTCACTGTCCTGTGCAAATCGCCAGGAGATAACAAAGTGTTGATAAGAGAGAACAAACACTTCTTTTTAACCTACTTTTAAAGCTATTTTTCATGGACCCATCACCACCATACTCTTTATTTCCGACTGCATGTAGCAGGATTTCCTCCAGACACAGCGATGTCCATACAATGCCAAAGAGATAAGCTCATTCTTGTGCAGTTACAAAAGGTGTTGATCCCAAAGCTACGGAACTTCCTGCATGCACACACTGAGCCGCCCCCTCTCTTAATGATGTACATCATAAGTAACAGGCGAGGTGAGGTTGTACGGCGTACGTTTTCAATGGCTCTCTCTCGTTAGTTATTAATAAGCGCCACTTTGCACAAAGGAAATAAACAAAGCAATGCAAAAGAAGCCATGAAGTTAGGAACGTTGCAGCAATACAACATTGTATGAATAAATAATGGCACCCAAATGCTATGGAGAAGTGTGAGTGCAGGCCAGGGAGAGAGAGGGAAGGGGAATCACACCCACGTCTGGCATGTTTGAAATGGCCTGGTGCGAGTACGCCCTTAAAAGTGTTGCCTTACACATCAATGCCATACATAGAAATTGTTAGGAAATGTATACAGGCATGACCCAGTTTATTCAGGCAGTATTGTATGTTGTCATCCAACTATTTCTGTTGACCAATGCAAAACATACTAAAATAGCACAATGGTTGTAACTGTAACTGTTGGTCAAAAAGCTCAATAAAAACGATTACGATTTTTATTGCCGGATTTGTGTAAGTGATGTTCCGAACAGGGTTCCATAAAGATGATTCCAATACTGATCATCAATGAGTGAGATTGGCCGATATCAATACTGATACCGGTTACACCTATACATTTTTTATTTTATTCATGGCGAGTGTTATTTACAGTTTAACAATAGTAACGTCATGGCTCGAGCGCATCCTGCCGTGCGCCTCTGGACATGCCCATGGGCGCTCTTGACAATCTGCAATCTTCACACCTGATGCTGATGAGGAGGCACCACACTATTTAGACCGGCGCGTCCTACGTTACAGTGCCAGAACGTAGCTACTTGTACATGTACCGTAAGCCCTACACGTCTCTAGCTTTTTGCTTATGTGCTTCCTCGCTCTCTCTGTTTCCCCTCCTCTGTGCTCATCGTGTTGTGTCCTGTTCCCTCGTCCCTCAGCTCCCCTCAGTTTTCTGGTTTCGAGCTGTGCGTCTCGTCTCCCTGGATTCCCTCTGGACTTCTTGCTGCCTCCCTGGATCTCGACCTCTCGCCTGTCCACGGACACTGACGCCTCGCTCTAGGCCTTGACCTCTCGCCTGCCTACGGACCTCCGAGCCTGCCTTGCTCTCTCTGGACTTCCGCATCTCTCACAACACGCACCTTCAACACCTCCCGGTAACACTCACCAGTTAATCGCATCACATAGTTACACACCACGTATTCTGTTTAATTACACACGTCATATTCTCTTGATAATAAACACGGCTAAGGCTTAACTACGTCCCCGCCTCCGTGCCGTCTTCTTCTCCCCTGTACCGTTACAAGTAATACCATGAACTGATTAACGTGGACCCCGACTTAAACAAGTTGAAAAACTTATTCGGGTGTTACCATTTAGTGGGCAATTGTACGGAATATGTACTGTACTGTGCAATCTACTAATAAAAGTTTCAATCAATCCAAAAAAAAACTATATTTCGCGAGTTCCTTATTGTCTTTAATTACATACAATTGTTTGGGAAAAACAAAGTACAGTAAATAGTACACACAACTAAAAAAAGCAAAAACTACTATATATTACTCTCATAAATCATCTGTTTTTTGCTCTCAAAGTCCTCCTGTGTCCAGGAAATTATTCCCTGAGTTTGTTAACATTAAAAAAAAACAACAACAAAACATTTTGAGGAAGATAAAAATATCGACTTAATCACAACCATATACTGATATTACCCTTGGTGTCGACACCACCAATTTAATAATCGATTCGCTCTCCTCCTATGTGTTGTGTACTTACCCAGCAACAGTTAGTCTGTAGACTCTTATTAATCTACTTGGTAATTTCCTGTTAATACTGTAGCTGATTACTTTCTGCTGTAACATGGTTCCATCTACACTTCCTAAAGTTAGTAAGCGCTTATCTCTGGTGTTGTTAATAGTTATAGTTATTAGCATGCGTGCTCTGGGTGTGTGACATGTTTAGCCTTGTGGTAATAATACATGATAATGATACTTACTAGGAGTGTCAACAACAACAAAAAAGTCAGCTTAATCGTGATTCTTATTTGTAATGATTCTTAATTGATTCAAAAAAATCAAAAATAAATATTTTTTACAAATCTGTCCTGTCCAGCCACTCAGGCAAATCATATTGTTAATGTTGACGCCCATATTTGCTGTACAGATTTACTTTAGAAAAGAGAAGTGTTAGATACTTCTCTTGTTGCCTTATTTGTATTTGACTTTATTAAATGTTTGAGAAGCATTTTATTTAGAAAGGAAAAGTTTTATTTTAAGAAATATAGACATTGATCAGAGCTGTTCATTTATTTTATGGAGGACTGTAGTTAATCATAGAACTGGCATCCAATGTTATTAAAAAAAAGTATAGATTTTGAATTGAAAATCGTGAGAGAATCGATTCTGAATTGAATCGTTATCACCAAGAATCGAATCGTGTGGTGCGCAAAGATGCACAGTCCTAATACTTACGATACTAACAAATGCAGTTTATTTGCCATAATGGAGGTACTTTACGGGAGATACACAATTAGCTTCTCGATGCTTGTCAGTCATGGACTAAAAATAAATAATGTCAGCTAGGTGTTGACTGATTAACAGCGCCAATATTTGTGCCAATGCCAATCAAAAGCCAATGTCTTTTGCTGGGTCCTCAAACACACAAGTACATGTATCTGCAGTCCACAGACCCTTAAAGACGTGCCTACAGGGGGTGACAACAATGGAAGTGAAGCTTGTCTTAAACTAAAGTAAAGCTGGAAAGATAATACGTAATACAGAAATCAGAAATAGATTTTAAAAAATACAGCTGAAAACAAGTTAGGGTTAGGTTTGCATATAAACAGCCGAAAAAGCCATACATTTAACAACCGAAATAATAACAACTATGGTGCAATACATCACCCATCTTGGATCACGTTAAAAATCCAGTGTCCACTCTCGCGTCTTCACTTCTGTTGTCGTCAACTCTTTGGACGCAACTTAGAGTGGGCGCGACTTTGAGTGTCTGCAGCTAGACCCTTCTCCAAACACACGGCGGATGGTCAGGTGTCTAGTCACTCGGGTGTGTGTACGAACGAATGTGTTGAAAATACATAAACACAGAAAACTCTCCCTGAATTGTAATAAACATCTCAGTCCTCTACATGTCACAACTACCAGTAACGTTACTATATATTAGCAGAATACCGTAAAAACAGTGGCCTTGTGGTTAGAGTGTGCGCCCTGAGATCGGTAGGTCGTGAGTTCAAACCCCGGCCGAGTCATATCAAAGACTATAAAAATGGGACCTATTACCTCCCTGCTTGGTACTCAGCATCAAGGGTTGGAATTGGGGGTTAAATCACCAAAATTATTTCCGAGCGCGGCCACAGCTGCTGCTCACTGCTCCCCTCACCTCCAAGGGGGTGGAACAAGGTGATGGGTCAAATGCAGAGAGTAATTTCACCACACCTAGTGTGTGTGTGACAATCAGTGGTACTTTAACTTAATGAACACAAGCGGTAGCTGTTAGCTGGTAGGGCCTCACGACATGTCCGTACAACATTTGAAAGAAAGCTGCTGAGAATATCGATATGGAAACAGTCCGGTATAGTAGAAGCATGTTTGTGTGATAGAGAGAGATACCGTATTAAAAAACTCAAACTAAATTCAGTCTAGTTTTATTGCAGGGACACATGAAGAGGATAGAGAAGAGTGTGTGCCACATGAGAAGCGGCAGAAAAGCAAAGCACAGTTGTCGAATTAAATGTATATCCGTAAGAGATGTGTTGCATATGCTTCTATATATACACACACGTGTTTATGTGTAGGTTACCAAATAATGCATAATAATACAAAATGTGAATTGTTATAATCATGCCTTGTTAAAGATGTTAATAATGTAACTTATGATATTTCTATATAAACAATGCTTTTGAAGATCTGTATATCAAGTTTTGAAGTTTATATCGCTACATGACACTGTCTTAACTTTTTCTATTTTGTAATAAAGTCTAATATTGCTAACGGCCTGTCAATATCAATACTTGTGAATTTGGAATAATTTCATCAATCACAGTTGACATTATTAAAGGATACACATCATTTCAGCATGTCTGTGTGGCAGGGGATACACATTAGTGCAGTGATACCAAACTTAAGGGAGCTATTTATTATTAAGAATTGTATTTAACTTTACACAGGATGCAACTGTGCCAAGAACATCCTTGCACTTTTTGTTTGTGTTTGTTTGCTTGTCTGTAAATAAACATACTTTAGGCATTTAAACAAAGTTATGTGTTGGAGTTTGTAATAGTATTATTCTAAATTTTGATGCTAATATGTCACTTTTACTGTAATTTGAATATCGGTTATCGCCTCCTTCACTACTAATAACGGCTGGGCGATATGGACGAAAAAGTATATCTCGATATATTTCTACTTAAACTCAATATTCGATATATATCTCGATATATTTTCCGGTGAAAGTATAAATATTAAGATATTCATTTTTGAGCGAGATTCAGTGAAATTGAAGTGAATGACAACTGTACTGTAAACAGTCAGTGGCACTTTTATTAACCCAGTTAGTCAAGATGGGTATTAACAGCACAGAAAAGAAACTGTTTAAGTAGCACAGAATTACATAATAGAAATAAAATAGAAAAATATTCTTTCATAATATAAATAACATAGCTGTGCAAATAATACAAAATGTATCAAAATCAGATAAAAACATTTTTGCAGGCAGGCACTTTTTAATTCCCAGTCGATGTAATGGACTGTCACACAGGTACGGTTCTGGTCAGCGCCAAGTAAGTGACTTTACTTAATTGTGCGGCTATGATCTTTCTCACCTCGGCGTACATTTTTGGCAGCACTTCTCGTGCGAAATATACCCGGCTTGGCAACTGGAGAACAGTTTTGATTTGGGCTTACATGGTAAACAACTCAAATGAATGTTTTATCCAGACGCATACATTTGTCCAAATGTGGCCAATTAGACGCATTGTGGGTTTCCTGGACGTCGTCTACATCGCTAAAATAAAAATCTAAAGAAGAGAATTCCTCTGTAATCTTCCTCTAGTTTTTTTAATATATAAATCGCCCGCTTCAATATTCCCTCTTCTCTTCTACGACACTCTTGTCGTCATTTGGGATGTCTACCAGGAATGGAAATCATGCCTCTGATTGGCCTGTCCTTAATGTTTTGCCTTAATCTCAACCAATCGCGACTCATTATAGTAAACAACCAACTAGAGATGTCCGATAATATCGGACTGCCGATATTATCGGCCGATAAATGCTTTAAAATGTAATATCGGAAATTATCGGTATCGGTTTCAAAAAGTAAAATTTATGACTTTTTAAAACGCCGCTGTACAGAGTGGTACACGGACGTAGGGAGAAGTACAGAGCAGTTGCGTCTCCCAATCATTCTCCCGATTTTCCCGAGAGACTCCCGAATTTCAATGCCCCTCCCGAAAATCTCCCGGGGCAACCATTCTCCCGAATTTCTCCCGATTTCCACCCAGACAACAATATTGGGGGTGTGCCTTAGAGGCACTGCCTTTGCGTGCCAGCCCAATCACATAATATCTACGGATTTTCACACACACAAGTGAATGCAAGGCATACTTGGTCAACAGCCATACAGGTCACACTGAGGTTGTCCGTATAAAAAACTTTAACACTGTTACAAATACGCGCCACACTGTGAACCCACACCAAACAAGAATGACAAACACATTTCGGAAGAACATCCGCACCTCATGCTCTCTCAGGGAGAGCATGTCCCAAATTCCAAGCTGCTGTTTTGAGGCATGTTAAAAAAAATAATGCACTTTGTGACTTCAATAATAAATATGGCAGTGCCATGTTGGCATTTTTTTCCATAATTTGAGTTGATTTATTTTGGAAAACCTTGTTACATTTTTTAATGCATCCAGCGGGGCATCACAACAAAATTAGGCATAATAATGTGTTAATTCCACGACTGTATATATCGGTATCGGTTGATATCGGAATCGGTAATTAAGAGTTGGACAATATCGGAATATCGGATATCGGCAAAAAAGCCATTATCGGAAATCTCTACAACCAACCAATCATGGATGTTCTTATATGTGCAAGCACGTCTTGGAAGGAGGAAGGGGAGGGGTTTAGTAGCCCATGAAGTGTTTTTGAGGGAGTTGGAAGCGGGGGAGAACAAGGAACACAACAAATAAGCGGTGTTTGGTCATTTTAACGTGTAACAAATTATATCGATATTACGATATTTTCGTAATTCATATCTTGTTTAAAAATATATCGATATATCTTACAAACTTGATATATCGCCCAGCCCTACTACTAATAATCAGTATTGGCCCTGAAAAAACATACCAGTGGATTTCAAGTGTCAGTCAGAGGGGATCTGCGTTAGTGATTGGCAATACAAAGATGCAACCCGCAATAGCGATCACTTACATTTTCACTAAAATCGTCAGATACATATTGGTGGCCCAAATGACATCCCAAATTTGTATATTGACTTTTGCTCTAAAACCCAAGTCACCTCTACTTCACTGTCTCCATTCAGTCCCTACTACAATTCCCAGCTTCTCATTTGTCAACTGATAAAAAAAACAAAATTATTAATTTCAGAATCTATTTTTATTAAAACCTAATTTGCAGCACCACAGATCAGGATAAAGTAGCATCTTACCTTCCCATAGTCAGTGGTGAAGACCAGAGATGCATCATCACAGGAGCTGACAGTAGAGGGAAGGAGCTGTTCTTTATGCCTCAGCCACACACGGGACCCCTGCAACGTAGTTAGCAAACATCAAGCATCTTAAAACAAGGCTCATTGCAAAATTGCTGGGTGAGTAGTAGCTGTCTGTTTTGGAAGAAAGTTGTTCCCAGTTTCTTTACATTACTTTGACTTTGTCAATAACCCGCTCTACCGTAGAGTCGTGCTCTTCGGGATGCGCCGTTTTGTGGGCGGTCTTGTGTACATAGCTCAACTTCGACAGCGTCTTCTCACTGTCATCGTTTTTGTACCGCTTGTTTTTAGCCCTTCCATAGCGATTCTACTGACAGATATAAGTTAGAACTGTACGCTACTTTGTATTAGAAATGGCAATAGCGGAGAATGAATGCCCCATAACAAGAGGATAGAGAAAAAGGAGCTTATTGACAACGGTGCAGACTACAATGGCACATTTTCGGGACTTATGCAGATGCTAAATACACATCAGGAACCAATACTTGAGAAAAGTTGGTTTTGCATAATATTCCAAAACAAAACACCAGCTAATATGTCTCCTAACAGGTGCCATTTTTCTGTCCTTATACACACACCATAATATTACCCGTATGTTGAAGCATAGTACACCTGACTACGGTAGCCGTATTGCACCACGTTCCATCAAGCGGTGCGGCTTAGTAGCTTACCGAAGTCGTACTATAAACATTTTGACAGATTTTTGAGCGCCATGTGTAATGTTCCATATTCTCAATAATGTCACGCTTGGGTCTCATTTTACTGCGTGGATCGTTCTCCCCAGATGCAGCAAGAACTTTGGAGGCAGGATGCAGTTAAGGAAATGATTTATTCCTCGTAAATCATACAGAAGTAAACAGAAAAGCGTGCTGATTGCACGGGAAGCTATGGCAAAGCTAACGGAAAAGCTTGGCATAGAACACACGAGCAAAGAAGCAAGGAATCGTCAAACGTAACTGTTGATTAAAGCAAACAAGACAGCCAGACAGTGTGTGGCGAAAAACTGGAATAAGTAGCTCTCTGATTAGTGCCCGGAAGCAGGTGAGCGTCCCTAACACTAATCAGAGGCAGGTGAAACTAATCAGCACCCATGACAACTAAAACACAAACCCAGGGGTGCTGAAAACAGAACTGAGGGAGTCAAAACTAAACAAAACATGATCCGGGCGACGGATCATGACAAATGAAAACATCAACGTTTTGGTGTTGCTTGCTTATACGTGGCTGCCATCTACTGGTCATACTTATCATTACACCATGTACCAAAAAACCTTGCTTTGAGGTTGGTAAGCACAACCAAAATTAATACAAACATTACGTGCACCGACTTATAAGGCGTACTGTCAATTTTTGACCAAATAAAAGGATTATAAGTGTTCCTTATCGTCCGAAAAATACGGTACTTAATCACATTAACATGTTATTGCGGTATCATCCATCATCATTATTAATCTGATTACCATTAATATACATTAAAAGTGCATAATTAATGGTAAATAAAATTAATTCACATCAATGCTGTGATGAATTAAATCAAAATGTTTAATGGTTTGACAGCACTGCATTCAACACAATTTTGAGTGACTAATCATTGTTACTCAGCACCAAAGTGGTCCAGGAAACATGGGACAAAAGGGAATTGTGTCCAACAGAGCATAAAACTGAACAGATCGATATGCATGGATTCCACTTGGTAACCTTATACAGTACAAGGTCACCACTTTCAGACATCAATCCTTATTAACTATTTACAAGAGCCGAGCCACGTGTACACACACACACACACACACACACACACACACACACACACACACACACACACACACACACACACACACACACACACACACACACACACACACACACACACGGGAAAGAAGTGTTACGTGGGGACAACCAACAATATGTGTTGATGTACTATGAGAGTACAGTAATTAGTTACATATTAGACAGTTATAGAAGTTTTTTTTTTATTTCTTAGTTATCCTTAGACAAAACTATCCCTTCAAAGCCACTCTTACCAACATGCTTCTCCCTTCATTTGGCTAATGGAGCAGGGCTAAATGTGTCTTTCCCAAACCACAAGGGACAGCAGTTTGCCGGGTCTTGTAAATTAGCAAGAGGAGTCTGAGCGGAGGGGAAAGAGGAAGGGTGCACGTATGTTTCACCTCCCATTGTGTGTAAAGGGGCATACAGGCAAAAATAGACTGCTATTACTGTAATTAAAGCACGTGTCGACACATTTACACGATTTAAAGTAGTGCCTGGTACCAGCTCGGTATATTTGGCCTATACTCGGGGAAAATCCGCGTGCAGTTGGGAGATTATTAGGATTTATTCCATTGACACAAGACAATCAGGTACTGTTATGTAACTGGACTGTTCAGGGACTCCACTCAAGGAGAATATTACTGCTAGTAGCTGCTGGCAAAAATCATGTGACATTAGACAAACGGTTTGCATACACAACAACAAAATTCTCCTGAAAGCTCTGCAATGGGCATTTGTGTTTTATATAATGGGGCTTTTTTTTTTTTTTTTTTTTTTTCTCCCCAGAAATATATTTATATAAAAAATATATATATTTATAGCATGAGCAGCTGGTTCTCAGGAAGAGTAAAACATGAAGGTATTTTGTTTGATATGCTATAGCAGGGTTCGGAACAATATAATATTTTTTAACACTGAATACATCTAAATGCGTGCATTTTTAAGTAAGACTAACATTTTTTGAGCATAATAAGTCTCCTATTCTTTTTAATAACATTGTTATTCTGAAGCTAAACAATAATGAATACAATATTTCTTACCGTTAATGCGACTTCTTGAAAAGCTGCGGTGGCAAACGGATGGATGGATTAAAATGCATGAGAATGTTTTATATTTTGAACGTTATTTTTAACACTTTGATTACCAGCGGAATTATTCATTACTTATCGTGTTAAGCAATGGCAGCTATGATTTATCTGAAAGCCAGATGCAGTCATCAAAAGAGCCACATCTGGCTCGAGAGCCATAGATTCCCTACCCCTGTGCTATAGCTTTCAAAATTAACCTCATTCACAAGTACTGTCACCTACAAAAATGACTAAAAATGAAGGTATTATGCATACCAGACCAGTAAATGGTGATATACCTTTGAAAGGAAAGGATGAGATGACATATGGATTATCGATAAACCGTGAAAACATCTCAAAAAGTTTTTGTCTCTGAGTATCATTATCGTAATTACAGTTTTTTACTTAACACCATGTGAAGCATACTTAACAAAGTTGTGAGAGAACTGCAAGAATAAGGTACGTTACGATGCTACGTCATTTATGTTCTATAACAAAACTTGTCAGAGTTTATAATACTATAATCCAGTCCACCTTATGGAAATACGGTAATAATTTCTGGCCCACAACTCATTGTTTATGTTCCCATGGCTGTAAAGAATCTTCAACACTCAATGGTGTGTTAAAAGAAGATCTATATTCAGCTTCTGTGGGTGCAAGATGCGTTTGTCCTTCTTTGCATTAGTTTGTGCTTAAAGAGTCTGATGCTGTTCAAGCAACAGATGGTTGTTTCAAAACTGCTCCCCCTTGTCCCCGCCTTCATAAAGAGTCTTGTCACTAAAGCCAGGACCTCTGACTGAGACCTCGGAAGTTAACCAGGCGGAAATATCCCAAACAAAGGCCAGCTGGGACACAATGGACACATGTCAGACGCTCCCCCGCCCAACTTAAATCACCTGGTGTGGCCCAGCTGACCACCTAAACAGTGTGACTACCTCTTGCATGCTGATCCTTGCAAGGAGCGGCATTGACTTGTTGGCATCAAGCGTGCTCCAGATCAACACCCCTGCTTCTGGTCAGCAGATGTTTTAAGAACTCAGCCTGTGTTTGCTTCAAATTCTTCATGCTGCATGCCACTGTGCACATGGAACACTGCTGGGACAGAACGACTTGACAGAAACAGTCCTCATGTCCCGCTATGCTCTCTGACATGGAATACCCATGATGTGAATGATAGTCACCGAGAGCTGGTAGCTTGAGTTTCTCAAGCTTCTACAGAGACGTGCTAATGAATGAGCCTTAAATATTTCAGGGGGTTACACGGGACCAGGTGCTGCAGACACAAGTGCAGGTAGTATCAAGTGATCAGATCAAAAGTCCTGACAAAAGAGAAAGCTAATGAATGCAACTTAATGCAGGAACACAAGATTGTTTATTGAAGTGTAGCTTGGTGCATTGATGCCTAAGTGAACATAGACCCAACAGAGAAGAGTGAATGGCCTTTAGTTGCCAAATAAATAGATGGTTTACTCAAGACAATTTTAACTGGAGCCTGAAAAAGCTAATATTTTGGGTCTCAGAGATTAAGGCCCCTTCTACACTAAGGTTATCCAGGGTAAATCCCACCTAACCTTATCCTTGTCCACACACACACACACACACACAATGGTCGTTTAAGACCCACTACCCCCCTCCGTCCGCCGGTGCAACGCAACCTAGTACGCATGTGCGGAAAATGCACACGTCATAGTCACCTCCAGTGTTGCTTTGTGTGCAAGTTCTTAAATTTAACTTATCTGAACAATGTCCGGTGTTGTGATTTTTCAATTAACTGGAATCCAGTGTGCTGTGGGGTCCTATTGTATCACACCTGAGCCATCATAAATTAATCAAATATTTAATAAACAAGTGAAAGTAAACAATGTGATAAAGAACATTTTACATCAATCAATCTAGGGATCTAGATATCTGGTCAGGACACTCCTCACTCTTTTGCCTTCACCTTCATTGTCCATTCCTTTTTGGTGACTTTATATACTCTGGACCTAGACGTTGAGTCCGCGACATACATGGCGGACAATAACTGATACAGTCTGTTTTGCCAGTCCCAAAGCCTTTGCCGTTTTCCATAGTCTTCCCTCGACGGCCAGGTAATACAGAGCACACGCTACCTTTTTTTAATCACATCCACGGGAGCCCGCATTCTCGTTGTCTCTCCTTCGACAAATGGACAAAGTTTTTTGGTAAGTAAAATCACAGCTGACCTGGACATTCGAAAGTTCTCTTGCTGTCTCAGAAGTGTTGTATCCGAAATAGCTGCAATCACTTTTTCTTAAGGTATTCATGTGTTATTTCCACAAGCGTCTGTACATGTAGAAGAAGGAGAAACACGGGTATGGCTGGATGACTCGCCTCAGTCTTTCTAGTGGTTAGCTCCGAGTTACGAAACCGCTTTATTATGAAGCTGTCTGTGGCGCGTTCTTTCTGACGTCACTTCCTGTGTAGGGCACGGTTTTTCTGGCGTCACTTCCTCTCCAAACTCAGTTTGTAAACGATCAATGAGTCCATACAAAGCTAAGTGCCGGAGATTCAAGAAATACATGGCGCACTTACCCTTGTAAAAAATTGTCCGAGCAAGGGAACCTTAAACGCTGGTTTAGTGTGGCTGAAACGGGGCTTAGCCTAAATAATTATTTGTTTAGGGGTTATCCGGCTTAGTGTAGACATAGCCTCAGAGTTTAAATTGCAGCGACGAGGTGGTGAATTGTCCAAGGTGCACCCCACCTTCCGCCCTAATGCAGCTGGGATAGACTACAGCCACCCCCGCCACCCAGAGCGGAACAAGCCGTAGAAAATGGATGGATGGATGGAGTTTAAATTGGTCAAAATGTTAAAAACAGAGGTGAGTTTGAACATGCGTGTTATCCCTAAGCTTGGAGGAGTTCGTAGACTAGAACAGAAGAAAGCTTTATTTAAGTTAAAGTTAAAGTACCAATGATTGTCACACACACACTAGGTGTGGTAAAATTTGTCCTCTGCATTTGACCCATCCCCTTGTTCACCCCCTGGGAGGTGAGGGGAGCAGTGAGCAGCAGCAGTGGCCGCGCCCGGGAATCATTTTAGGTGATTTAACCCCCAATTCCAATCCTTGATCCTGAGTGCCAAGCAGGGAGGTAATGGGTCCCATTTTTATAGTCTTTGGTATGACTTGGCTGGGGTTTGAACTCACAACCTACCGATCTCAGGGCGGACACTCTAACCACTAGGCCACTGAGCAGGTGATTTGATTTGATTCTCAATTTTCATAGTAGTAAAGTGGACACACACAAAAAAACATCAGGTTAAAAAATACCGTATTTCCTTGAATAGCCGCAGGGGCGCTAATTAATTTAAAACCTCTTCTCACTCCTGCGGTTACCAAAACCATGCGGAATGAGCAAGCATGCTCTAATTATTTTAAAACCTCTTCTCACTCCGGCGCATACCTTATCATTAAAAACACATTTAATAAAAAAAACGTTATTATGATCTTACCTTTACTTGTAGATGGGTCCATGTGCAGCTGCTTCTGATCAAAGGCAGTCTTTCTCATCTTTCTTCTATTTTAAAAGTCTCTGGAGATATTCCTTTAATTATTACCTCCTGCTTCGATTGAAAGTCCAGTTTAGAAAACGGTTTTATTTTAGATATGTAATCCTCCATGTTAAAAGTGCAAGCAAACAATTGCTGCATGCTTGCTGCTTGTTGTCTTCTTCTGCAGTACCTGTCTCCTGCAGTACTGGTAGTCGCAAGAAGGATCACTAGCGCCCTCTACCACCTGGAGGCGGGAGTCATTTAATGACTCATATTTGACCCGGCGGAAGTGCCAAGCATGCGCTAATTATTTTGCGAAACGAGTTTGACCCGGCTGTAATTCTAGGCAGGCGAATACTATATTCCCGGCGCCAATTCAAGGAAATACGGTAACCAAATTTTAACCCAACTGCTGGTTCAGAAAAGGACAAACCCCTTATTTGAGTTATTTTAACTCAACATTTTGGGTTCATTTTTTCAACCCAACTTTTGCGTTAAATTATTTAACCAAAAAGGTGAGTTATGATAACTTCATGTTGGGTTAATCACCACCAAACTATTGGGTTGAATTGTTTAACCTAAAAGTTGAGTTATGCTAACTCAATGTCGGGCGATTGTAAATAATGTTAATGAGATTAATCCTTAAAGGCCTACTGAAACCCACTACTACCGACCACGCAGTCTGATAGTTTATATATCAATGATGAAATCTTAACATTGCAACACATGCCAATACGGCCGGGTTAACTTATAAAGTGCAATTTTAAATTTCCCGCCACACTTCCGCTTGAAAACGTCTCGGTATGATGACGTATGCGCGTGACGTAGCCAGTTTAACAGAGGTATGGCTTCCCCATTGAAGCCAATACGAAATAGCTCTGTTTTCATCTCATTATTCCACAGTATTCTGGACATTCATTGCATTATGGAGAAAGAAGCTGAGCAAGCAAAGAAGAAAGTTGTCGGTGCGAAGCGGATATTTTGCGAGGGAAGTCAGCAACACAACACAGCCGGTGTTTGTTTACATTCCCGAAAGATGCAGTCAAGATCGAAGAACTAGGACAACAGAGACTCTAACCAGGAGGACTTTGATTTGGATACACAGACGCGATACCGTGAGTACGTAGCTGTGCTTCCAAAAATTTGATCGCTTGCTATAACTAGCTCGAGCTAGGAGCTAGGAGCTAGCATAACAAACACCTCGGTGTTTGTTATGCGGGATTAATTTGTGGCATATTAAATATAAGCCTGGTTGTGTTGTGGCTAATAGAGTATATATATATATGTCTTGTGTTTATTTACTGTTGTAGTCATTCCCAGCTGAATATCAGGTCACCCCCGGCTCTCACAGCATCTTCCCTATCTGAATCGCTTCCACTCCCCACTAGTCCTTCACTTGCATTTTCCTCATCCACAAACTTTCATCCTCGCTCAAATTAATGGGGAAATCGTCGCTTTCTCTGTCCGAATCTCTCTCACTTCTGGCGGCCATCATTGTAAACAATAGGGAACTTTGTGGATATGTTCAATTGACTACGTCACGCTACTTCCGGTAGGGGCAAGCCTTTTTTTTATCAGATACCAAAAGTTGCGATCTTTATCGTCGTCGTTTTATACTAAATCTTTTCAACAAAAATATGGCAATATCGCGAAATGATCAAGTATAACACATAGAATAGATCTGCTATCCCCGTTTAAATAAAAAAAAATCATTTCAGTAGGCCTTTAATAAAATTCCCTTCAAGAAAAAATTTACTTCTTTAGTAAAATAAAAAAAAAGCCTTTTACCCAAAAATGTGTTACTCGTTGAAAAAAACAACCCAAAATGGTTCATAAGTTTGAAACCCAGAAATGGAGTTAAAATAATACCGTTATGACTCAAAAAATGGATTGCTATTCTTAAAAATAACTCCAAAATTCAACCCAACACTAGCAACTCATAAATTGAGTTATCAAAATAACCCACTATTTTTTAGTTTAGTTGAGTTTATTATTTCTTCGGTCAGTGGTCAACAAAATAAACAAACAGTTTTACATAAACAAACAGTTGTACATTCATAAATTGAAAATGTTGCAGACCGAAAGTGTTTAGGCTGAAGTTGAACACTTATTGCGCCTAACCCTATAAACAATGTCAAATACAAGATGAGCTTCCAAAAATTATGAAACTTCCTTTGCACAACATATTATAAATACACCTTGTACACAACATAAACACTGTTCAATTATATACACAGTAAAGGCATGTGAAATATCCTTGTACACATGTTAGTTAAACCTTTGTACCAATTATATACTATATGGATATATAGTATATAATTGGTAACTATATACATATATACTAAATACTTCCATTTTTTAGTGTACAGTAGTAGTTTTTCTCTGTAATTAGGCATGCATATTACAGTATTTTCTGTCGCTTTTGCGAGTCCACGTGAAAGGTTAAAACGTGGACGATATTGCTGTCTGGATAGAAAGTCAAGACAAAACTACAAAAGCCCCTTACAGCTGACGGGAGATCTCCAGATTCCTGTTGTGTACTTTAAGTACATAAACACAGGAAGGTATCGAACAATAGATCGGAGGCAAATGCTGATTACATAGCAGAGTGAAACCAAATACCAGGATAGTGGTGCGGCCCCCATGTTAGACCCTAAATAACGATACATGGAGGAATTACAAGTTGGTATAACTATAGAAATGCATTGATTGCCATTGCCATGAAAGCTGGTGAGTAGACAGATGTGCAGACCTCTGGTGTTAAATGGCTGACCAACTTTTAAAAGGGTCAGAAATCTAACTGACTATTGTCTGAGTGTCCATTAAAATTCCCAACAGACCACATAATAAACATTGTTGTCTTTGATGCATTCTTACATGAGACTGACACAATGTTAGCAACCATCCCGTCAGTCAGCTACAAACGTGAGAGGAGTGAGTCTGTTTATTTTGTTTTTCTTCAGCAAAAAGGCTAATTTAGCATGATGTTGCTGTTAAAATGTGATTGCCACGTTAGCAATGTAGCTTTCGTCGCAATGCCAGTCCTTATGTTGTTTTGTATTATATACTGTATATCGATCCAATCCAATCCAATCCACTTTATTTGTATAGCACATTTAAACAACAAAAATGTTTCCAAAGTGCCGCACAACAATATTAAAAACAATATTCAAATAGTATCCTTAGCTCCACCTATGACTGAATAAAAAAAATATATATATATATAAAAACAATATATAAAAAAATATGATTAAAAACAATTTTAAAGGGCAAAACCAATTAAAACAATAAATTGAAATCAAAATTTAAAAACACAGAGGATGTTTTTTGTTTTTTCATAAACAAATACAATCATGTGTGCTTACGGACTGTATCCCTGCAGACTGTATTGATCTATATGGATATATAATCTATATATTGTGTTTTTTATGTTGATTTAATAAAAAATAAAAAAAATAATTTTTTTATTTATTTATTTTTTTACATTTCTTGTGCGGTCCAGTACCAATCGGTCCACCACTGTGTTAAACCATTAACGATAACAGCGTGGCTTGGTTGGTAGAGCGGCAATGCCAGCAACCTGAGGGTTCCTGGTTCCATCCCCGGCTTACGCCATGTCACGTGGGCTGGCTCAAGGTGGAGGACAGAGTTAAACAACTAGCACTGAGCCTAGTCTATAAAATCCGCTACACCTCCCTGATACCGAAGTACATGTCAAACTACTTCCTTAACGTAAATTACCGCCATAACCACAACACCAGGGGGAGCTCCACTAACCACGTTAAACCCAAATTCCGAACTAACAAAGGTCTTAACTCATTCTCTTTCTATGCCACATCAATGTGGAATGCGCTCCCAACAGGTATAAAAGAAAGGGCATCTCTATCCTCCTTCAAAACCGCAATAAAAGTTCACCTCCAGGCAGCTACAACCCTAAACTAACACCCTCCCCGGATTGCTAACAATCAAATGTAAACAATCAAATGCAGATACTTTTTCTTATGCCTTCTGATCTCTCTCTCTCTCTCTCTCTCTCTCCCTTCTCTCTCTCTCTCTCTCTCTCTCTATGTCCACTACTTGATGTCCATATCCTAACCCCCCCCCCTCCACACCCCTGATTGTAAATAATGTAAATAATTCATTGTGATTATCTTGTGTGATGACTGTATTATGATGATAGTATATATGATAGTATATATCTGTATCATGAATCAATTTAAGTGGACCCCGACTTAAACAAGTTGAAAAACTTATTCGGGTGTTACCATTTAGTGGTCAATTGTACGGAATATGTACTTCACTGTGCAACCTACTAATAAAAGTCTCAATCAATCAATCAATCAAAATGTCCGTTGTGTCCATGAGTGAGATACATCACCCTTGCTCCTGATGGTCTTGGTTAGAGCCTTGCATGGCAGCTCCCGCCATCAGTGTGTGAATGTGTGTGTGAATGGGTGAATGTGGAAATAGTGTCAAAGCGCTTTAAGTACCTTAAAGGTAGAACAGCGCTATACAAGAATAACCTATTTACCATAAGCCAGCCAATTGTGTTCTTGTTATATTGTTTGCTTTGAAAATTGTGACTTTAAGCAAGTTGAAAACAGCAGAGAAGGATAACCAAAATACGTTGAATTACAACAAAGAAAACAATGTAGGCTTTTGTCGCTTGATCCATGAGTAAGAATCGATGCCAAATTCAAGGATTTCACCAGAATCTCTGGAATGCTGAGTGAGTAGTGTAACACACATAGAGCGAGGTAAGATTAAAAAAGTAGGCTGGGTATGGTTGAGACGGGAATCTGGGCAAAAGGTCCTTTCAGGCCTTTGTTCACAAATCTCCCAGATGGGGGGAGAGCTTTACTTTCCCTACGCAAGGATCTACCTCTTGCGAAATTAACAGCTTATGTTTGTTTGTTTTTTTAAACGTGACTCTCTACTGAATGAAGGAATAGACTTTATTGATCCAGAGTGTTACAATGGCAAGCCCCAATATTATTTAACTCCCGGGCTGTTCAACTGACACCATACCGGCCCCTAGGTTCAGTTCAAAACTTGGGAAACAAACATTTTTGCAGCAAATTCCTAAAAAGACAAGAGTGATCCTGTTGTATCGAGGAATTTGGACCACTGTAAAGACATTGGCAGATCCTTGCATTGACATTTTAACCTTGCTACCAAACATAGAACACTGGGGTACAAACATGTGATTGACATAACTGAGGCATTCCTGAAGGTACTCCTTTAAGTTCTCTCTTTTTTGGCACTTACGTACACATTTTCTTTTAATGTGATTTAAGGTGTGGTTGTAGGTTGTTTACTTCCGATGTAGTCAGTAGCCATTTGTTCAACTTCTTTAGTTATACTAGTGGTGCTCTTCAAGATTCCCCTTTTTCATCATTTGGGCTAATCAACTTGTGGCCCGTGAGTTAAGTTAAAAAAAATTGTGAGAGACGTAGGCTATGTCTACACCAGGGGTCACCAAAGCGGTGCACACGGGCACCAGGTAGCCCGTAAGGACCAGATGAGTAGCCCGCTGGCCAGTTCTAAAAATAGCTCAAATAGCAGCACTTACCAGTGAGCTGCCTCTATTTTTTAAATTGTATTTATTTACTAGCAAGCTGGTCTCGCTTTGCTCGACATTTGTAATTTTAAGAGAGACAAAACTCAAATAGAATTTGAAAATCCAAGAAAATATTTTAAAGACTTGGTCTTCACTAACTGACAAAGAAACAGATAACAGACTTGGTGTCCAGTTCAAAGTGTGACATGATTTATTTAAAAATTTGAGAAGTTGACTTTTGTATTTTACATGAGTTATTATTTGTACAAACATCGTGCAAAGTAATTCATGATTTGTTAAAAAATGTTAGTGGCTAGCTAGTTAAAATGGGATATTGTGATTTCACAAGACTGTCTTAGAAGTGATCATTTGAAAATGTTCAATTTGAAAAATGTTCACTTAGAGAAAATATAAAAATAAAGTGTTGCATATTGATATTTATCTGTTTCTATATATATTTATTGTGAGATATCATTAAGATGATCAGTGTTTCCACAAAGACAAATATCATTAATTATTAATAATAACATAGAGTTAAAAGTAAATTGAGCAAATTGGCTATTTCTGGCAATTTATTTAAGTGTGTATCAAACTGGTAGCCCTTCGCATTAATCAGTACCCAAGAAGTAGCTCTTGGTTTCAAAAAGGTTGGTGACCCCTGGTCTACACTAAGCCGGATAACCCCTTAAACTAATAATTATTTAGCCTAAGCCCCGTTTCAGCCACACTAAACCAGCGTTTAAGGTCCCCTTCTTCGGACAAATTTTTACACGACTAAGTGCACCGTGTATTTCTTGAATCTCCGGTTCTTAGCTTTGTATGGACTCATTGATCGTTTACAAGCGGAGTTCGGAGAGGAAGTGACGCCAGAAAGACCGCGCCCCACATAGGAAGTGACATCAGAAAGAACGCGCCACAGCCAGCTTCATAATAAAGCGGTTTCGTAACTCTGAGCTAACCACTGGAAATATGGAGGCGAGTCATCCAGACATGCCCGTGTTTCTCATTCTTCTACATGTACAGACGCTTGTGGAAATCACACATGCATACCTTAAGAGAAAGCGGTTGCAGCTATTTGGGATACAACACTTCTCAGACGGCAAGAGAACTTTCAAATGTCGAGGTCAGCTATGGTTCTACTTACCGAAAAACATTGTCCATTTGTCGAAGGAGAGACAATGAGAATGCGGGCTCCCGTGGATGTGATAAAAAAGGTAGCGTGTGCTTTGTATTACCTGGCCGTCGAGGGAAGACTAACTACGGAAAACGGCGAATGCTTTTGGACTGGCAAAGCAGACTGTATCAGTTATTGTCCGCCATGTATGTCGCGGACTCAACGTCTAGGTCCAGAGTATATAAAGTCACCAAAAACTAATGGACAATGAAGGTGAAGGCAAAAGAGTGAGGAGTGTCCTGACCAGATATCTAGATCCCTCGATTGATTGTCGTCAAATGTTCTTTGTCACATTGTGTACTTTTGTGTCCATTAAAGCTTTGATTAATTTATGATGTCTCAGGTGGGATTCACTACAATAGGGCCCCACAGCACACTGGATTCCAGTTAATTGAAATACCACAACACTAGATATTGTTCAGATATTGTTCAGATAAGTTACATTTAAGAACTTGCACACAAAGCAACACTGGAGATGACTATGACGTGCGCATTTTCCGCGCATGCGTACTAGGTCGCGTTGCGCCCGCTGGCGAAGGGGGGAGGGGGTCTTAAACGGTGGCATTTTTGTGTGTGGACACGGATAAGGTTAGGTGGGATTTACCCTGGATAACCTTATCCAGCTAAGTGTAAACGGGGCCTTACATTTTTGCAGAAAGTGTACAAAAACAGCAGAGCATCCTTGTAACTCTGACAAACTAAATAGACCAAAATCAAATGTCTACTATAAAGGATACTGGTCCTCCTGAATATGCCAATATGACTAACAGTGAAGGGAAAAGTCCTGCTACCCGGTCTTTAGCTTTCTGGAAATGTGGCCTCCAATCTAAATAGATCCCAAAGTCAGTCCTTGAATATAACCTTATATTGGCAAAGTACCATATTACTGAATACAACTAGGAGGGCAAAATCCGCCTGTTTTTGTTTCTACATGGATCCAGCATGGCTTAAAGGGGACAGAGGGCAGAGTTCTTGACCGAGGGGAGTAATCAGTTGATTAAAAACAACCTTCAGCATCTGTGCATGAAGACGTATGAATTAAAGATGGAAGAACCAGTTGATCAGAAATTAGCTAATGGAGGAGGAGGAGCTCCATTGGGAACAAGGCTTCCCCCAGTCTAGAGGGAGCACGCCCTTGGGGGAGGTCGCCGTTCATCACAGAGATTTGACTCTAAGAAGCTGTCTGGATACCTCCTGCTGAGACCTTAAGGCTGAAAGATGTTTTCTGCATAGTTCATGTATAAATCTCAATTTGTTCTAATTGCTTTGAAGCTATTTTAATCAGCATACTAATGAATACAATCTGGCAAGTACCTGCAGATTGCTGAAAATCTGTATGGATGTATTCACGTGGAATTATATGCAAGAATGTGTTTGGAGAGGTTAGGAAGTCTTACAGCTCGTCATAATAGTATGTATTTACAGTATAAATTAGCGCTGTCCCGATACCAATATTTTGATACCGGTACCAAAACTTTTCGGTACTTTGATACTTTTCTAAATAAAGAGTACCACAAAAAATTGCACTATTGGCTTTATTTTAACAAAAAATCTTAGGGTACATTAAACATCTGTTTTTTATTGCAAATTTGTCCTTAAATAAAATAGTGAACATAGAAGACAACTTGTATTTTAGTAGTAAGTAAGCAAACAAAGGCTCCTAATTTAGTCTGCTGGCATATGCAATAACATATTGTGTCATTTTCCATTCTATTATTTTGTCAAAATTATGAGGGACAAGTGGTAGAAAATGAATTATTAATCTACTTGTTCATTTACTGTTAATATCTGCTTACTTTCTCTTTGTTCTATCTACACTTCTGTTAAAATGTAATAATCACTTATTTTTCTGTTGTTTGATACTTTACATTAGTTTTGGATGACACCACAAATTTAGGTATCAATCCGATACCAAGTAGTTACAGGATCATACATTGGTCATATTCAAAGTCCTCATGTGTCCAGGGACATATTTCCTGAGTTTATAAACAGCCATTTCTTCAAGCACCTCTTCCTGAGGGCGTTTCAGTGTTATAACTTCACCTTTATCGTTAGTTTTTAAGCCAAAATGCGTCCATTCTCCTTTTTCTGTCGACACACTGTGTCTGCTTGTAAGTACTCCGTGATTGTGCGCTGCCGAACATGCTCCTCTGCTCGTAAACCAACAATGACACAACGGAGGGCGGGGGTTGAGGGACCGGTACTTTTTAGAGGCGGTATAGTACCGAAAATGATTCATTCATTACCGTACAACCCTAGTATAGATAGGAAAGGATAAATATGGATTATGAACAAAAAACGTTGTTTTGGTTGCAAAATGCTGGCTGGTTAGTTTGATGGCCGAGGAAGAACGCATCACTATTTGGCGTAATGCGGATTGAGAAGGTAATTTCTCCTCAAAATAAAAGAGTATAAGGGCAACAATAAAAATGTACATATTAGTAAGCTTATAAGAGGTTACAAAATAAAACAGCTAAGTCGTATTTGTAGATAAAAAGAAGCTGTAAAATGATCAATGTTATTATTTGGTTGTGATTTAAAAATAAAATAAAATGTTACTAGAATCAAATGATAAAACAAGAGAACAAATGGTGTGTTTTGGGGAAAAGTAGTCTACTTTCAACAATAAAGTTGTAATTAAAAACATGTCAGTTCTCTAGATCTACGTTCAGTATGTATTATAGCCTAGTGTCAAAATTGCCACACGAACCTAAACACATATTGGTCACTTATATTTCATCAAATGTACTAAAAGAAATCCAATGGCACATACTTAATATTCAGGTTTTGCTAGAGTGTGCAGTGGTTAGCGCTCGTGCCTCACAGCGAGAAGGTCCTTGGTTCGATTCCCGGGCTTGGGGTTTTTCTGTGTGGAGTTTGCACGTTCTCCCGGTGACTGCATGGGTTCTCGCCAGGTACTCCGGCTTCCTTCCACCTCCAAAACCCTAGTGTGTGAATGTGAGTGTGAATGTTGTCTGTCTATATGTGTTGACCCAGTGATGAAGTGGTGACTTGTCCAGGGTGTACCCCGCCTTCTGCCTGAGTGCAGCTGGGATATGCTCAGGCCCCTCGCGACCCCAAAAGGGACAAGCGGTAGAAAATGGATGGATGAATGATACAATATGTTGCAAGCCAGTAAAGAAATGAGCTTGCGGAGTAGACTTTAGACACTCAATAATTAATATATTGTAATATAGTTGGTAATTACACTAGGGCTGGGTAAAATAATCGATTTGATCAATTACTGAACGATATCTTTTCATTTTTAGCAATATTGATTCACAAAGCTTAACATTGATTATTACTATTTCGACTAGAGATGTCCGATAATATCGGACTGCCGACATTATTGGCCGATAAATGCTTTAAAATGTAATATCGGAAATTATCTGTATTGGTTTCAAAAAGTAAAATTTAGGACTTTTTAAAACGCCGCTGTACGGAGTGGTACACGGACGTAGGGAGAAGTACAGAGCGCCAATAAACCTTAAAGGTACTGCCTTTGCGTGCCGGCCAAATCACATAATATCTACGGCTTTTCACACACACTAGTGAATGCAATGCATACTTGGTCAACAGCCATACAGGTCACACTGAGGGTGACCGTATAAACAACTTTAACACTGTTACAAATATGCGCCACACTGTGAACCCACACCAAACAAGAAGGACAAACACATTTCGGGAGAACATCCGCACCGTAACACAACATAAACACAACAGAACAAATACCCAGAACCCCTTGCAGCACTAACTCTTCCGGGACGCTACAATATACACCCCCCGCTACCCTCTACCCCCACCCCGCCCACCTCAACCTCCTCATGCTCTCTCAGGGAGAGCAAGTCCCAAATTCCAAGCTGATGTTTTGAGGCATGTTAAAAAAAATAAAGCACTTTGTGACTTCAATAATAAATATAGCAGTGCCATGTTGGCATTTTTTTCCATAACTTGAGTTGATTTATTTTGGAAAACCTTGTTACATTGTTTAATGCATCCAGCGGAGCATCACAACAAATTTAGGCTTAATAATGTGTTAATTCCACGACTGTATATATCGGTATCGGTTGATATCGGAATCGGTAATCAAGAGTTGGACAATATCGGAATATCGGATATCTGCAAAAAAGCCATTATCGGACATCTCTAATTTCAACTCGCCCCGGCTTCGATTCGTGAGGCTGTACTACCATAGTACGTTATGATCATGCAACATAAACGTCTGACTGAAACTGTAATATTTGGAACTGAGAGTCTTGTAAGATTATCGCTGAAGAAAGGATGGCAGGGCTATTCGGGAGGTACTTTTGTTTACATATTCATCTCCCACCCATAGCGATGTCAAGTCGGCCAGAAAAACCAGATGCACACATCCGGCTTTAACAATAAAATTACTGTGCGTTACATTTTGCCCGACTGCGCTAACAAAATAGGACTCCTGGCAAAATACCTTAATTAAGTGCTACAATACAAATACATTTTCACTTGCAATTCCTTTATTTCAAAATTGCATCTTTGATACTTTGGAGAAAGTTTAGGCTGTCCAATGTTTTTTTTTATGATAAAGAAAAAAACAAACTAAGAACATTTGTTTGTTGTAACAGATTTGAGACATTTTCTATATTTAAGTGTATATACATCTTCACAGTCCATCTTCGCAAAGGTATTTTCCCCTGGTTTATGAGAACAACGTCCTTTGAAAGTAAACTGACGATTCTGAATGATTAGTTCCTGTGTAGACAATGATGTGGATTTCCTGGTTGTCGTCTATCGTCACTCTTCACAAGAAGGAAATACAATATCTAGTCAACGACAGCTGCAGTTGCTCCTTCTGGAGACACTGCCCCTGAGTGTTTTGGAAGAGAATTACAAGTCTGGCGCCACCCCCCCCGCCTCCTCCCCCCCCCCCCCCCCCCCCACGGAAAAAATATAAATCAAACAACACGGCCGTCAGAGGGGACACAAGCTACATGACGTGGGAGTAGGGCTGGGCAATATATGGAATATACTCGATATATCGCGGGTTTGTCTCTGTACGATATAGAAAATGACTATATCGTGATATTCGAGTATACGTTCTCACGCAGTTGCTTTTAGCTGCGGGCATTACACTACAGGCTCTTCTCACTCTCTCTTGTCTCTCCTTCTCACAGAGACATAAAACAAGCGCACCTTCTTACATACGTCACATACTGTCGCGCATGCAACGTCATACGCCCTCGCGGAGCAGAAAGGTAGCGACATGGGTAACGTTAGCTGTGGTGCAAGCGGAGCGGTGCGAGTGGTAATACGAGAGAGAGAAGGTGCGAATCTGGTAACAAATAAAGGAAGAATTCATTCCCAAGAAAAACAGCAGGGGGTCCATCGTCTGGCGGTGGTTTGGCTTCAAGCGGGAAGATGTTGAACAGACAACAGTATTATGTCAAGTATGCGGCAAAAGCGTTGCTACAAAAAGTAGCACCACTGCTAATTTGTAGCATCATTTGAAAATTCTCCCGCTGGAAGGAAGAGTGCTTGAAACCCCGCATGTCAACATCTCCGTTCGGTGCCACACCAACAAAATGCCCAAGCAACCATTTCCACATCAACCCCGTATGAAAAAAATTGTCAACAACAGAAGGAGATAACGTCCGCAGGAAGCTACCACATAGCGAAGGACATACACTATTGGATTTCCTATTATGCAGCTCAGTTTTATTTGACAGTTATTGAAATATCTTGTGTGACATCCTGTACAAACGTGCACTTTATTTGTTTTAAACTATTGTAGTGGCGTTCTGTACAAAATGTGCACTTTAATTTTGTGTTGTTTTGATATGTCATCTTAGAAACATCATGCACAAAAGTGCACTAATAGCTTGTTTTAAAATGTCTCTGACAATCTTGCACTTTGTTTTGAAATGGCATGAATGTTTGTGCCACTGCTTAATAACTGTTTAATAAATACAGTTTTGCTAAATTGACTTAGTTGTGATTTCCCTCTCTGCATGAAAGTCTAAAATGAGCATATATTAATGCAGTACGAACAAGAATGTTTTAATGTAGACACATAGAATCATCATACTGCTGTGATTATATGCATCGAGTGTTCATTCAAGGCTAAGGCAAAATATCGAGATATATATCGTGTATCGTGACATGGCCTAAAAATATCGAGAGATTAATAAAAGGCCATATCGCCCAGCCCTACGTGAGAGTATACACTAGGCTATACTTACTACAAAGACCTGTATAACCAACCAGCTAAAAATCAAGTGAGTTTTTCTTCCAGATAGTTAAACCTTACTTTTTCATTATTTCCTCTACCTCATGGCCCCTGTACCGCGTTTACTTTACACTCACTGGAAAATGAAAAGCACAGGCAAGAGGGATGCGACAACATGTCTGATAATAGTCCCTCTCTCTTGGTAATCACAGGGAAAGTCAACATCTGGCCTGCGAGCAGTAATCACAGGTTGGCTGTTATTAAGCTGCCTCGGTGGGATTTAAACTAGACTCTTATTATCAGCTCACAGAGTCAGTCAGGTAGGGCAGCCAAGGTCAAGGCCAAGAGTCATTTAGTGTGCCAGGGGAGGATAGTAGTAAACAACTACTTGTATTTTCTCTGGATAAGCATCCTGGATAAATACACTTCATGCAAATCTTCTAAAAATCTCTGTTGGTAGTATGGAGCAAAGGACTGGTCTAATTCCAGCTCAGTGGCCTAGTGGTTAGAGTGTCCGCCCTGAGATCGGTAGGTCGTGAGTTCAAACCCCGGCCGAGTCATACCAAAGACTATAAAAATGGGACCCATTGCCTCCCTGCTTGGCACTCAGCATCAAGGGTTGGGATTGGGGGTTAAATCACCAAAATGATTCCCGAGCGTGGCCACCGCTGCTGCTCACTGCTCCTCTCACCACCCAGGGGGTGAAACAAGGGGATGGGTCAAGTGCAGAGAGTAATTTTACCACACATAGTGTGTGACCATCAGTGGTACTTTAACTTTAACTTTGACCTTGGGTCCCACTCATTTATTAACACTGAATTAGTAATCTTATTCTTGATTTTTATCATATTTGATAATTATATCTAACCTATTTAAAGTAAACCAGGATAAACCTTGCCAAATGATATGAAACCAAAGGTTTTTAAAAAAAATGACAAAGATTATTTATTAACACATAAACCTTAGGCTTGGGTCAGGCTCATTAGAAAAATAAATACTAACCAAATATACGGCTAAAGATGGAAATCATAAATAACTGACAAAAAATATTTTTTTTATTTAACTAAACTGTCAATGAAATAAAGTACAAATGAAAACGCAGCTTAAGAAATTTCTCTATAACTTTTGCTCCAGACTTTTTCTTGTGACGCTCTGGCCGCATGTTCGCGGTAGTGGTCGTGATCCCGGAAACAGGAGACAACTTGCAGGTAAAAAGAGCAATTAATCCTCAAAAACACTAAAGCAGTGAGGTGCACGTTAAGCATAGGGAAACATGTGAGCCCAAACAAAACTAAACTAAACCGTCTACAAAGTAAACTTCTAAGAATGCTGGAGTTTCCGGACGTGGAGGCGACATACAAAAAGTGCAAAACACAATGTCCCGACAATGAGCGTTGCACTAGCTGAACTAAATTAAAAAAATTCAAGACGCCCTCTCTGGATGGGGGGGAGGAGCTGATGACCCACAGAGCGCAGCATCAGCTGTACTAAATAGGCCAGTTAACAAACTCAAAACAGGTGCGCTGGGAAAAGTAAAGCTGCAGCATGATACTCAAATCGGAAATGGAACTAAAAATTAGGTTGCTGGACAGGAACTAACCACAGAACAAAGGAAAACACAAGACTACACTGTCAGGCAAGGCGTGGCAGAACCCCCACCCTAAGGCTATGTCTACACTAAGCCGGATAAACCCTTAAACAAATAATTATTTAGCCTAAGCATCGTGTCAGCCACACTAAACCAGTGTTTAAGGTAACCCTCTTTGGATACATTTTTTACAAGGGTATTTCTTGAATCTCCGACTTTTAGCTTTGTATGGACTCATTGATCGTTTACAAACTGAGTTCGGAGAGGAAGTGAAGTCAGAAAGACCGCGGCCCACACAGGAAGTGACGTCAGAAAGAACATGTTACAGCCAGCTTCATAACAACCGTAACTAATCACTGGAAATATGGAGGCGAGTCATCCAGACATTCCCATGTTTCTCATTCTTCTATATGTACAGACGCTTGTGGAAATCACACGTGAATACCTTAAGTGAAGGAAACGCGCGATTGCAGCTATTTGGGATACTACACATCTCAGACGGCAAGAGAACTTTTCAATGTCCGGGTCAGCTGTGATTGTACTTAACAAAAAAGTTTGTCCATTTCTCGAAGGAGAGACAACGAGAGTGTGGGCTCCCGTGGATGTGATAAAAAAAAGGTAGAGTGTGCTTTGTATTACCTGGCCGACGAGAGAAGACTACAGAAAACATCAAATGCATTTGGACTGGCAAAGCAGACTGTATCAGTTATTGTCCGCCATGTATGTCGCGGACTCAACATCTAGGTCCAGAGTATATAAAGTCACCAAAAAGGAATTTGTATCTAGATTCCTAGATTGACTGAGTGTGGTGCCGCAACAAGAGGTGCCAGAGCTTTGATCTGGTGTGGTACCGTGATAGGTGGCACCAAAACCTTGAGCAGTAGGGCTGGAACTACAAAATAGGGGTGCTGGACAAGAACTAAGCACAGACCAAAGGAAAACACAAACACAAGACTACACTGTGGGGCATGGCACACTGCCACAAGTGGTGAAAAAATGTATTACAACTGAGTACCACTGCAGCCCATACGGATCACAGCTGAGAAACAGATATTTTTTGGCGGCCCAAGTCATACCAAAGACTATAAAAAATGGGACCCATTACCTCCCTGCTTGACACTCAGCATCAAGGGTTGGAATTGGGGGTTAAATCACCAAAAATGATTCCCGGGCGCGGCTGCCGCTGCTGCTCATTGCTCCCCTCACCTCCCAGGGTGATGGGTCAAATGCAGAGAATAATTTCGTCACACCTAGTGTGTGTGTGACAATCATTGGTACTTTGAATTTTTAAACAAGGGACTGAAGGATCTCTGCAATGTTTTGTCTCTGAAGAATAGAAGTGCATAGAGATAGACAAGGTGTGTCCTCTCCCAGTCTGTACTTTTCTGGAGAAAAGAAACCCTGGGTATTCTTGATATTTGGTTGTTGTTATAGTTTTACTATTGTGGGTGGTTCCGCATATCTGTTTTGGCACCGACAAGACTACTTCTTAGGATACAAAAGTTACTTAAAGGGGTCATATTATGATTTTTTTCTTAATTTTAAAAACTTAATTGTGGTCTACATAAGATGAAAAATACGATACACGCAAATGTGTACTAGAAATGGCAAAAGCAGAGGATCCACGTGCATTTACGAGCCAGTCTGCCCCACGATAAAAAGATAGAGGAAAAAAAAGAGCTTATTTATTACAACGTCAGACTACACTTAGGAATTTGCACAACCTGTGATGTTTTTCCTAACACCTTGTTTGAAGAAAGTATAAATGAAGGCAAGATTGTTTTATAACTATCTCTGCCATGCCTCAAAGGTTTGATTTCAAATTTTCGGGGACTTACGCAGAACCAAAAAACAAGTACCAAAAGGTAAGAAATGCTGGTTTTGCATAATAGGTCCCTTTTAAAGCTGCAGTATTTCACATATAAGTGGCTACTAGAGGGCGTTCAAGTTTGAGCAAGTTGCAATCCCACCCTCTTCCTACTGCGAGCATGTCAGCAGAGCCCCACTAATACACACGGACGTAGCAAAAGGACATTGTTGTGTCACAAAAACAGTGTTTGGAAAAGCCTTTTATTTATCTTATTTTGAATATAGCAACCATAGAATCCTTTTTTCAAGTCCTTTCGTTCTCAAAGAGCCTTATATGTGTGTGCACACATGAAGGACATGTACATCCATGCAAGGCAGCCATGATTGACAGCCATGTTACGTGGGCCGGACATCAAGTTTTACAAAGTTTAATTTCTAACTGTGAAAAATACAGAAAGTTATTTGCTTAATATGTTCTCTTAAATCACTATTGGTAACTTATGATAGCAATTGGTGGTTTACCATTTTGAGTTGGTGACTGTGGAGGGGGGCGTGGCCTGCAGGCCTGCCGCGGAACGGGGTATGCAAGGACCGGCCTCGATTGATTGATTGAGTGAGACTTTTATTAGTAGATTGCACAGTACAGTACATATTCCGTGCAATTGACCACTAAATGGTAACACCCGAATAAGTTTTTCAACTTGTTTAGGTCGGGGTCCACGTTAATCAATTCATGGTAAAGACAGCGACAGGTGTGTGGATGGCCCAGGTGGGCCTTGTTATCTAATCACCTGTCCCCTTTATTAGCAGCAGCCGGAACGAGACACAGACTGAGCGTTGGAGTGGGAGCCAGAGAGAGAGAGAGACACGCACTCGGAAAAAGAAATACATTTTGCTGGAAAGCAAAAGCGGAGCAATCTTTATGCAGTGGTTTGAGTGTCCGCCCCGAGATCGGTAGGTTGTGAGTTGAAACCCCGGCCGGGTCATACCAAAGACTATAAAAATGGGACCCATTACCTCCCTGCTTGGCACTCAGCATCAAGGGTTGGAATTGGGGGTTAAATCACCAAAAATGATTCCCGGGCGCGGCTACGCTGCTGCCCACTGCTCCCCTCACCTCCCAGGGGGTGATCAAGGGGATGGGTCAAATGCAGAGGACAAATTTCACCACACCTAGTGTGTGTGTGACAATCATTGGTACTTTAACTTTAACTTTAACAAATAAAGCAGTGTTGTACCCAGAAATCCGGGCTCTCGTGGCAGTGTGTGGTGGTCCGAGGAACCCACTACAGGGCAACCTCTACAGTGACCATTCAAATGTATTTCTTAGGAATAAAATACTGTTTTGACCCAAATATAAGACGGTATTGTTTCTCTAAAAGAAAGTCTATATTGAGGGCCTAGAAATGTGCCAAACAACTTGACCTAAGTGAGTCAGAGCTTTTCGTTCTGTCACTCACATGCTCTCTCATTGATATTTTTGATACATTGATATATATAGTGCTTAAAATGACACCACCAAGGCTGTCCTCATAATAGACACTCAGACATGAAGGATGGGTGATGTTGGAAACATGGCTGCATTATGTCAACCTCTGAATGATCCCTCAAACCCTATAAGGGCAAAGTAGGGAGAATGACTCATAACCAAGACTTAAGGAAAAAGCACAGCGGTTTAGGAAGTTTTAAATTATGCAAGTGCGGTTGTTAAATGAACAACCCTAAATGTTCTCAACTGCGTAGGTGTAGTTTTTGGTCATGCTGTGGTCTTCTGAAACCATGCACTGTAGATGTAACATTTAGCTTGTTTGGGCTGGGCATCCTTGCGTCTAACCATTGTTTAGAGTACATATTGTTTAATGGAGGTTAATCCATAATCAAAATAAAATGTTAAAGTCGTCCGCCTATGAGCCACAAAGAAAACTATCAACACTTGCAAGGAAAGGAACAAGACATCATAGCCCTGCTCGAAGCTAGAGCCACAACAAAACATGCCCTATAACTAAATAAATAAATAAACAGTAACTCTACTGTATTAGTTCATAGGTTTATTTTTAGAGAGAAGTGGAAAGTTACTGATGAAACCCGTGGATATTTAACACAAGGATCTGTTTTTTTTAAAATTTAAAACACTTAATAGTGGTCTACACATAACATGTAATGGTGGTGCTTTGATCACAATTTTGCATAGATTTGTTTCACAGATATCTTCAAGCTGCTTTCTGACCATGTTTTCAGAACGCGCTGTTTTGTATGTGGTCTTATTTATGTGCCAAATAGGGATGTAACAAGAAGCGGTATTAAAGGTAAAACTTCCGACGATTTGTATTACCGTCTAAAATTAAAATGATTGAAAGACTGTAATTGATACCATCACTTGGATAAAATGACGTACTGAGGGACGAACAATAAGAAACACAAGACATGCAAAATAGTGTGACCATTTATTTTAGTTAATACAAATAATGGTCAAAATATTTTATCGTGTGTAAAAAGTACTTTCTGAGCACATTAAACAATACCGCCATAATAAGGATAACTGTGATAATTTTGGTCACGATTACTGTGATATGAAGTTTTCTAATCGTTACATCCCTCGTGCCGAAGATCTCGTCCTTGCCAAGCCCCCCCGTCACGTCGTGTCATTGCTGATTTACGAGCAGACGAGCATGTTCGGCAGCGCACAATCACGGAGTACTTACAAGCAGACACAGTGTGTAGACAGAAAAGGGAGAACGGACGCATTTTGGCTTAAAAACTAAAGATAAAGGTGAAGCTATAACACTGAAACACCCTCAGTAAGAGATGCTTTAAGACATGGCTAGCTAGCTAGCGGCTAAAGTCCATCCCCAGTCGGCAGTGTTGTAGCTACTTCTAAATCAATAATCGTCGCCTCCATGGCGACAAATAAAGTACGTTTCTTACAAGTATCATCCCTGCAGGACGAGGAATAGCTAAACATGCTTCACTACACACCGTAGCTCACCGGCGTCACAATGTAAACAAACGCCATTGGTGGATCTACACCTAACATCCACTGTAATGATACCAAGTACAGTAGCGTATCTAGTCGATACTACTATGATTACGTTGATATTTTTTGGCATAGTAACATTTTCTTTTCGTTTTTTTATTTATTTATATTATGTTTACCTACTCAGTGGCCTAGTAGTTAGCATGTCCGCCCTGAGATCGATAGGTTGTGAGTTCAAACCCCGGCCGAGTCATACCACAGACTATAAAAATGGGACCCATTACCTCCCTGCTTGGCACTCAGCATCAAGGGTTGAAATTGGGGGTTAAATCACCAAAAATTGTTCCCGGGCGCGGCCACCGCTGCTGCCCACTGCTCTCCTTACCTCCCAGGGGGTGATCAAGGGTGATGGGTCAAATGCAGAGAATAATTTCGCCACACCTAGTGTGTGTGTGACAATCATTGGTACTTTAAACTCAGGAAATATGTCATTTTCTACCACTTGTCCTTAATAATTTTGACAAAATAATAGAATGATAAATGACACAATATGTTAGTGCATATGTCAGCAGCTAAATTTGGAGCCTTTGTTTGCTTACTTACTAATAAAAGACAAGTTGTCTTGTATGTTCACTATTCTATTTAAGGTCAAACTTGCAATAAGAAACATACATTGTATGTACTGTAAGATTCCAATAATGCAATTTTTTGTGATCCCCTTTATTTAGAAAAGTATCGAAATAATTTTGGTACCGGTACCAAAACATTGGTATCGGGACAACCCTATGGTGGACTTTTGGTAAACATATATGGAGATATCTGCTGATGTAACTAAGGGCCAACATTGACAGCATGATGTCAGCAGGAGGTTATCACAGCACTGATAAAGGTGGGGGTCAGGTCACTGACGCGACACCACATATCCAAACATTAGCCAGGTAAAAAGTAGATATTATTAGCCACCAGTGGATTCACAGTAAGAGAGTCAACAGCATTTTTAGTTTTCTGTATTATGATAAAATGGGAAATTCCAACTAATTACAGACTTGTTATAAGCCAAAGTCATGAGTGGACTTACATATGACATAAGTGTATTTAGGGGAATGATTATACCTGTTATTAGTGGTATGGTGGGTCTATAATGGTTAGAAATTAATCACAGTGATCCTGACAGTACTTTGCAGAAGTGCTGCTTACACAAAAGCTTTTAACTGAAAAACAAATAAAAACAATGTCAGCTTAACTGTTACATTTTGGAACCGCAAAACGCAAATAATTACAGGTTACAGTTTGGCAGTTTTGAAAACAACAGCCAATATTATGTAAACAGCTGTGAACAGAAAAGAAATGTAGCACTTTCTTCTCTTGCAGAGTGTACATTCACAGCGTCTAGCAAAGACCCATTGCTTACTTACTTACTGGAATACGAGACACAATTATATCCATGAGAAAAAAAATCTGTGAAAAAGATGGGTCGTCTGACATTCGGGGTCTACAGATTTATATATACAAACCAAAAGACTTCTACACAAGCAAGCTTTTGTTACTGTCACTCACACATATCTGGAGAGATGGAACTGTGACATAGAGACCCGCAAGGGGAAAAGTAAACAATATTAAACATTGTTATGGTATTGTAGTGTTACTTGAAACACGGTTCTACAAAAAAGATCACTTTTTGTTGTCAAAATGTTTTTGTCTTGAAAAGGAGGGGTCGTTTTATGTTCAGGTACATTCAGTAATTAAACGTTTATATTCCTTTACAGCACACAGCAATTTACACTACTCAAAAGAGAAATAAAGCAGTTGGAGCCAATGTACATTCTGTAGCTTTTTTATTTATACAAATTCTTAATAAAACATTTTATAAGTCCCAGTAAACAGGGATCAATGTGTATAATTATTTGGTCATATTTGGTAAAACCTTTAAAACAAACCTTTTTACAACAAATAATCCTGTTTTTACCAAACAGTTGTAACATGCATTCCTATTGTTTGGTTGAGCAGTTCTTAATTTAAAGCTGAGCATCAGCAGCAGCATTTAAAAGGAATGCAAGACCCGCCAGCCATTTTTCCCCTTTCCTTCCTTCATTTACATCCTCAGCTCACTTCCGGACTTCCTTAGTAAATCTACCGTCTGCATGGCTAGCAGTAAGGTGCAATGATTTCAGTAGCTGGGTTAAGAAAATACAATCTAACCATTACCAGACACGCAGACCGTTTTCACTACAGAATTCATTGCAAAATCTGCGTAGCTCCACCTTCAAAAAGCTACGACAGCAGCAAGTCGCTTTGGATGTTCCGCGATGACAAGAATGCATGTGGTAACCTAAAGCCTAGCCAGCGCACTCCAACAAGGCCCGGGATGACATGCCGGCACGGCTGGGAATGTCAGGGGTCAGGTTTAGGACTCAGGGATTCCCTCTTGTCAGAATACCTTTAAGGGGGTGGAATGCTAGGAGGGAGTAACGGGTATGTAAAGGTCTTGGTTTGGCTTCACAGTATGAGGCAGCTGCTGCTTTAGAGTCTTTTAAATAATGGCCAAGTTTAGAAATGGGCCTCAGCCCCTTCAACAGGATGCTCGACAAAGCCTATAAAAGGCTCCATTTCCTCTATGATGGGGTGAAAGACAGAAACCCGCACCTAGTATATCATCAGCGACCGAGTAGAGGTTAAAAAGAACTGACTAGACAGTGGAGGGTGGACTGGGTGTGGACCTCTGGCAGTGCTGATGGACAGAATGGTGTTTAGAGGGAGGTCACACCCTCGAGTACCTGACAGAAATGCTGCCATCCACACAATTGGGAACTAAAACGTTCAACCAGAGACGGCATACTATAAGTGTGGGAAAGCACTTGCCGAGCAATGTAAAACGTAAACAGATAACCAATAAAGTGGTACATTTGCCCCAACACCAAGCAGTAGATCAGTGTTTTTCAACCACTGTGTACCGTGAGATACAGTCTGGTGTGCCGTGGAAGATTATGTAATTTCACCTAATTGGGTTAAAAATATTTTTTGCAAACCAGTAATTGTAATCCGCAAATGTGCCGTTGTTGAGTGTCAGTGCTGTCTAGATATCGGCAGAGTAACCGTGTAATACTATTCCATATCAGTAGGTGGCAGCCGGTAGCCAATTGCTTTGTAGATGTCGGGAACATGGTTTGTCGTGATCACAATATGCAGACGACAGCGGGAGGCAGTGTACAGGTAAAAAGGTATCTAATGCTTAAACCAAAAAAAAACAAAAGGCAAGTTCCCCTAAGAAAGGGCATTGAAGCTTAGGGATGGCTATGCAAAAACCGAACTGTCTGCAAAGTAAACACATACAGAATGCTGGACACAGCAAAGACTTACAACGTGTGGAGCAGCAGACGGTGTCCACAAAGCACATGACATGACAATCAACAACAAAATAGGAGCGCAAGACAAGAACTAAAATACTACACATAGGAAAACGCCAAAAAACTCCAAATAAGTCACAGTGTGATGTGACAGGTCGTGACAGTACACCTACTTTGAGACAAGAGCTATAGTGATGCATGGTGGGTTATGGTTTGAATTCATATCCAACAATTGCGAGAACAACTTTTTACTGTCAATATCGGCTGCTGAGTTTCATTTTTTAACGTTTTCTGCCGGTGGTGTGCCTCGAGATTTTTTCAATTAAAAAAAATGTGCCTTGGCTCAGAAAAGGTCGAAAGACACTGCAGTAAATGACGCAATCAATCAATCAATGGTCACTCTTGATTTGACAGTCATGACTCCCAGACAAAGCGATGAGTCACACCTCAGATTTATCCCATGTTGACTCAGTTTAATCCACTTGAGTCCTCACTACCGGAATCCCCATTTAATTAAATCCTATGACCTGAATGTTAAACTGGCCACGTGCCACAAAGTACTCTATCCACACATTTTCTTGTGTGTAGTTCCATCTGCTGTGTACTTTGTTATTTAATAACATGTAAATGTTGAGGCGAAGGCAATGTGAGATACATTATTAAGGTTCTGAGGAGGAATTAGTTCTTGAACCGAGAAGGGTAAGGGTAACTATGCCCGAGGGCAAGGATTTTAACGACCCACTTTGCAGGCTATATGTATTAAATCTACCCATTATGAACTCTAATTTTGAGTAATACATGATATTATATACTGTATAATACTGAAAATAAGAGTGAAATAGAGTTAAATTTGTTGTTTTTAATGTGACGGGTGGATGGATGCGAATGTCCTCAACCCCTGTTTCCAAGCCAGTGTCATATTGAGCTATAGTGCAGATGTAGTTCAACTTTCTCTTGCTGACGTTACGTTATCCTTCTTTAGACAGCAAACTAGTTGAGGCTGAATCAGCAGCCCCTCTACCGATAGCGGCCAAGAAGTGTGCGCCATTTTGCCTCAATCGGCTCATACAATAAATTTACAGTCAATTCTACGAGAAAAGTGCATAAACTATTAATAGGGGGGTTTAAAACAGTACCTTAGCGCAGTGTTTTTCAACCACTGTGCCGTGGCACACTAGTGTTCCGTGGGAGATTATCTAATTTCACCTTCCATCCATCCATTTTCTACCGCTTATTCCCTTTGGGGTCGCGGGGGGCGCTGGAGCCTATCTCAGCTACAATCGGGCGGAAGGCAGGGTACACCCTGGACAAGTCGCCACCTCATCGCAGGGCCAACACAGATAGACGGACAACATTCCCACTCACATTCACACACTAGGGCCACCTATTTGGGTTAAAAATATTTTTTGCAAACCAGTAATTATGGTCTGCAAATGATGTGTTGTTGTTGAGTGTCTGTGCTGTTTATAGCTCGGTAGAGTAACCGTGTAATACTCTTCCATATCAGTAGGTGGAAGCAGGTAGCCAATTGCTTTGTAGATGTCGGAAACAGCGGGAGGCAGCGTGAAGGTAAAGGGATATCTAATGCTTAAACCAAAAATAAACAAAAGGTGAGTGTCTCTAAAAAAAAAACATTGAAGCTCAGGGAAGGCTATGCAGAACAAATCTAAAACTGAACTGGCTACAAAGTAAGCAAAAACAGAATGCTGGACGACAGCAAAGACTTACTGTGGAGCAAACACGGCGTCCACAATGTACATCCGAACATGACATGACAATCAACAACTTGCCCACGAAAAAGGATAAAAACAACTGAAATATTCTTGATTGCTAAAACAAAGTAGATGCAGGAAATATCGCTCAAAGGAAGACATGAAACTGCTACAGGAAAATACCAAAAAAAGAGAAAAAGACACCAAAATAGGAGCGCAAGACAAGAACTAAAACACTACAGACAGGAAAACAGCAAAAAACGCAAAATAAGTCATGGCGTGATGTGACAGGTGGTGACAGTACACCTACTTTGAGACAAGACCTATATTGATGCATGGTTGGTTATGGTTTAAAGTCATATCCAACAATTGCGACAATGACTTTTTACTGCCAACTGAGTTTAGTTTTTTAATGATTTCTGCTGGTGGTGTGCCTCAAATATTAATACTTAATTAGTAATCTTACAGCACTCTTGATTTTAATCATATTTAACTATAAGTAGGTTAGACTATATTAATGAACAGGTCTAAACATTGTGAAATGATATGAAACTAAGTGTTTATCACAAAAAGTGTGGCCCGATGGTTGAAAGAGCTAACTATGATTATTTTTTCTTCATTTAAAACTCTTACTGTAGTCTATTTAATATCTAATTGTGATGCTTTGGTAAAAATGTTGTATACATTTTGTTTCACAGACCATTTTCAAGCTGCATTCTGACTGCCTCTTAAAAATGCATCGTTTTGTGGGCGGTCTTATTTACGGGCCATAGCCGTCCTCCAGCCAAGCCCCCCTTTGACTTCACCTCCACCCTGTCAGACATGTTGTAGTTTTTAGCACTTCTATATTGAGTCTACTGACAGATTTAAGTTAGAACTATACTCTACTTTTTATTAGAAATGGCAACAGCAGAGAATTTTAGTATGCATGTGCATGTACACGACAGAAAAAACTTGATAAAAACTCTCTCCCGCAAAGCTCTTTGGGTAAACTTCTACCATATATGGAGATAGTAGCTAACGTAATTAGGAAAAAATAAGTCAATAAAGTCTCAAATTCCAAATG